>NC_091325.1:31740010-31860010 GCF_038502225.1 Cherax quadricarinatus | reverse complement strand
AACAACCATGGTGACATTACACATCCCTGTCTAAGACCTACTTTTACCGGGAAGTATTCTCCCTCTCTTCTACACACCCTAACCTGAGCCTCACTATCCTCATAAAAGCTCTTTACAGCATTTAGTAACTTACCACCTATTCCATATACTTGCAACATCTGCCACATTGCTCCTCTATCCACTCTATCATATGCCTTTTCTAAATCCATAAATGCAATAAAAACTTCCCTACTTTTATCTAAATACTGTTTACATATATGCTTCAATGTAAACACTTGATCTACACATCCCCTACCCACTCTGAAGCCTCCCTGCACATCCGCAATCCTACATTCTGTCTTACCTCTAATTCTTTCAATTATAACCCTACCGTATACTTTTCCTGGTATACTCAGTAAACTTATTCCTCTATAATTTTTACAATCTCTTTTGTCCCCTATCCCTTTACATAAAGGGACTATACATGCTCTCCGCCAATCCCTAGGTACCTTCCCCTCTTTCATACATTTATTAAACAAAAGTGCCAACCACTCCAACACTATATCCCCCCCTGCTTTTAACATTTCTGTCATGATCCCATCAGTTCCAGCTGCTTTACCCCCTTTCATTCTATATATATATATATATATATATATATATATATATATATATATATATATATATATATATATATATATATGGAGTGTATCAGTGTATCAAGAGTGTATCAGTCTGTAGTGGAAGGAAGGCGGGGTAGGGGTCGGCCTAGGAAGGGTTGGAGGGAGGGGGTAAAGGAGGTTTTGTGTGCGAGGGGCTTGGACTTCCAGCAGGCATGCGTGAGCGTGTTTGATAGGAGTGAATGGAGACAAATGGTTTTTAATACTTGACGTGCTGTTGGAGTGTGAGCAAAGTAACATTTATGAAGGGATTCAGGGAAACCGGCAGGCCGGACTTGAGTCCTGGAGATGGGAAGTACAGTGCCTGCACTCTGAAGGAGGGGTGTTAATGTTGCAGTTTAAAAACTGTAGTGTAAAGCACCCTTCTGGCAAGACAGTGATGGAGTGAATGATGGTGAAAGTTTTTCTTTTTCGGGCCACCCTGCCTTGGTGGGAATCGGCCGGTGTGATAATGAAAAAAAAAAAAAAAAATGGATTTGTTAGTTAAAAACAGAGTAGGGGAGTTAGTAGATGGGGAGAGGGAGGTATTAGGTAGATGGCGAGAATATTTTGAGGAACTTTTAAATGTTGAGGAAGAAAGGGAGGCGGTAATTTCATGCACTGGTCAGGGAGGTATACCATCTTTTAGGAGTGAAGAAGAGCAGACTGTAAGTGTGGTGGAGGTACGTGAGGCATTACGTAGAATGAAAGGGGGTAAAGCAGCTGGAACTGATGGGATCATGACAGAAATGTTAAAAGCAGGGGGGGATATAGTGTTGGAGTGGTTGGTACTTTTGTTTAATAAATGTATGAAAGAGGGGAAGGTACCTAGGGATTGGCGGAGGGCATGTATAGTCCCTTTATATAAAGGGAAAGGGGACAAAAGAGATTGTAAAAATTATAGAGGAATAAGTTTACTGAGTATACCAGGAAAAGTATACGGTAGGGTTATAATTGAAAGAATTAGAGGTAAGACAGAATGTAGAATTGCGGACGAACAAGGAGGTTTCAGAGTGGGTAGGGGAAGTGTTTACATTGAAGCATATATGTGAACAGTATTTAGATAAAGGTAGGGAAGTTTTTATTGCATTTATGGATTTAGAAAAGGCATATGATAGAGTGGATAGAGGAGCAATGTGGCAGATGTTGCAAGTATATGGAATAGGTGGTAAGTTACTAAATGCTGTAAAGAGCTTTTATGAGGATAGTGAGGCTCAGGTTAGGGTGTGTAGAAGAGAGGGAGAATACTTCCCGGTAAAAGTAGGTCTTAGACAGGGATGTGTAATGTCACCATGGTTGTTTAATATATTTATAGATGGGGTTGTAAAAGAAGTAAATGCTAGGGTGTTCGGGAGAGGGGTGGGATTATATTATGGGGAATCAAATTCAAAATGGGAATTGACACAGTTACTTTTTGCTGATGATACTGTGCTTATGGGAGATTCTAAAGAAAAATTGCAAAGGTTAGTGGATGAGTTTGAGAATGTGTGTAAAGGTAGAAAGTTGAAAGTGAACATAGAAAAGAGTAAGGTGATGAGGGTATCAAATGATTTAGATAAAGAAAAATTGGATATCAAATTGGGGAGGAGGAGTATGGAAGAAGTGAATGTTTTCAGATACTTGGGAGTTGACGTGTCGGCGGATGGATTTATGAAGGATGAGGTTAATCATAGAATTGATGAGGGAAAAAAGGCGAGTGGTGCGTTGAGGTATATGTGGAGTCAAAAAACGTTATCTATGGAGGCAAAGAAGGGAATGTATGAAAGTATAGTAGTACCAACACTCTTATATGGATGTGAAGCTTGGGTGGTAAATGCAGCAGCGAGGAGACGGTTGGAGGCAGTGGAGATGTCCTGTCTAAGGGCAATGTGTGGTGTAAATATTATGCAGAAAATTCGGAGTGTGGAAATTAGGAGAAGGTGTGGAGTTAATAAAAGCATTAGTCAGAGGGCAGAAGAGGAGTTGTTGAGGTGGTTTGGTCATTTAGAGAGAATGGATCAAAGTAGAATGACATGGAAAGCATATAAATCTATTGGGGAAGGAAAGAGCGGTAGGGGTCGTCCTCGAAAAGGTTGGAAAGAGGGGGTAAAGGAGGTTTTGTGGGTGAGGGGCTTGGACTTCCAGCAAGCGTCCTTGAGCGTGTTAGATAGGAGTGAATGGAGACGAATGATACTTGGGACCTGACGATCTGTTGGAGTGTGAGCAGGGTAATATTTAGTGAAGGGATTCAGGGAAACCGGTTATTTTCATATAGTCGGACTTGAGTCCTGGAAATGGGAAGTACAATGCCTGCACTTTAAAGGAGGGGTTTGGGATATTGGCAGTTTGGAGGGATATGTTGTGTATCTCTATACGTATATGCTTCTAAACTGTTATATTCTGAGCACCTCTGCAAAAGCAGTGATAATGTGTGAGTGTGGTGAAAGTGTTGAATGATGATGAAAGTATTTTCTTTTTGGGGATTTTCTTTCTTTTTTTTTTGGGTCACCCTGCCTCGGTGGGAGACGACCGACTTGTTGAAAAAAAAAATATATATATGTATATATATATATGTATATATATATATATATATATATATATATGTATATATATATATGTATATATATGTATATATGTATGTATATATATGTATATATATATATATGTATATATATGTATATATATATGTATGTATATATATGTATATATATATGTATGTATGTATGTATATGTACGCGTGTCATTTTTCAGTGGTCCAGGTACTACCGAAATGTCAAGAACCCCTTGTACGGATTTTAGGTAAATATTCATTGCATTTTTGTTTATTTAAAAATGTTCTTACTTTCACACATTTGTATATTGCTATATGATGCCTCCCCTCGGAGAGTGCGACCGTTGGTTGGTGCACAACTCGCCCGCCACTAGCTATGCAAATGTAATTGAGGACATATCCCTTTGTACATGTTCCGGCAGAATTCCAGAGTGTGATGTCTTGCAGTACAGTTCCCAACAAAGAATACGTCTTGTCATCCTGGGGATACAGCTAGACAACTTGGGGATCTCTGCAACACAGAGTAATGCCTGAGGCTCTCTGTAATTATTTCTGTCTTCGAAAGTATGTAAATCTTCTTAGGGTTTCTATATCACAGAACCGATGCTCAATAATTCTCAATTCCAATTTGACACTTGTGTGAGAACGCGCTTAGTTTCTCGTTTAGAAGAACTAGTGACTGACTCCAGCTTACCAGTATGTCACACACAACATGGTCAAGAACTAATTAGTTAAGAGGACAACACAGATTCCTCCCCTGAGTCTTGGTGTTCACCTAAGATCTCTTAAAAACTAGAGTCAAAACAGTCAAGACGAAGTATTTAGCAAATGTCTTTGTAACGATTTAGCATATGATTGTTTATGAAAAAACTGGTTTTACAAAAAAACAAAAATTAATTATATATCATCATACCGTTTATATAAATCAGAATATAGTCCATTGCATATTTGTAGGTGAAATTTCATAAGGTTTACTCGGGTGTTTAAATGACATTTATGGTTCTGTACACACCTGCTTCACACGTTCTGTACACACCTGCTTCACACGTTCTGTACACACCTGCTTCACACGTTCTGTACACACCTGCTTCACACGTTCTGTACACACCTGCTTCACACGTTCTGTACACACCTGCTTCACAAGTTCTGTACACACCTGCTTCACAAGTTCTGTACACACCTGCTTCACAAGTTATGTACACACCTGCTTCACAAGTTCTGTACACACCTGCTTCACACGTTCTGTACACACCTGCTTCACAAGTTCTGCACACACCTGCTACACACGTTCTGTACACGCCTGCTTCACAAGTTCTGTACACACCTGCTTCACACGTTCTGTACACACCTGCTTCACACGTTCTGTACTCACCTGCTTCACACGTTCTGTACACACCTGCTTCACACGTTCTGTACACACCTGCTTTACACGTTCTGTAAACACCTGCTTCACACGTTCTGTACACACATGCTTCACACGTTCTGTACACACCTGCTTCACAAGTTCTGTACACACCTGCTTCACAAGTTCTGTACACACCTGCTTCACACGTTCTGTACACACCTGCTTCACACGTTCTGTACACACCTGCTTCACACGTTATTTACACACCTGCTTCACAAGTTCTGTACACACCTGCTTCACAAGTTCTGTACACACCTGCTTCACACGTTTTGTACACACCTGCTTCACACGTTCTGTACACACCTGCTTCACAAGTTCTGTACACACCTGCTTCACACGTTCTGTACACACCTGCTTCACACGTTCTGTACACACCTGCTTCACACGTTCTGTACACACCTGCTTCACACGTTCTGTACACACCTGCTTCACACGTTCTGTACACACCTGCTTCACACGTTCTGTACACACCTGCTTCACACGTTCTGTACACACCTGCTTCACAAGTTCTGTACACACCTGCTTCACAAGTTCGGTACACACCTGCTTCACACGTTCTGTACACACCTGCTTCACACGTTATGTACACACCTGCTTCACAAGTTCTGTACACACCTGCTTCACAAGTTCTGTACACACCTGCTTCACACGTTCTGTACACACCTGCTTCACACGTTCTGTACACACCTGCTTCACAAGTTCTGTACACACCTGCTTCACAAGTTCTGTACACACCTGCTTCACACGTTCTGTACACACCTGCTTCACAAGTTCTGTACACACCTGCTTCACACGTTCTGTACACGCCTGCTTCACAAGTTCTGTACACACCTGATTCACACGTTCTGTACACACCTGCTTCACACGTTCTGTACTCACCTGCTTCACACGTTCTGTACACACCTGATTCACACGTTCTGTACACACCTGCTTCACACGTTCTGTACACACCTGCTTCACACGTTCTGTACACACCTGCTTCACACGTTCTGTACTCACCTGCTTCACACGTTCTGTACACACCTGCTTCACACGTTCTGTACACACCTGCTTCACACGTTCTGTACACACCTGCTTCACACGTTCTGTACACACCTGCTTCACACGTTCTGTACACACCTGCTTCACAAGTTCTGTACACACCTGCTTCACAAGTTCTGTACACACCTGCTTCACACGTTCTGTACACACCTGCTTCACACGTTCTGTACACACCTGCTTCACACGTTATGTACACACCTGCTTCACAAGTTCTGTACACACCTGCTTCACAAGTTCTGTACACACCTGCTTCACACGTTCTGTACACACCTGCTTCACACGTTCTGTACACACCTGCTTCACACGTTCTGTACACACCTGCTTCACAAGTTCTGTACACACCTGCTTCACACGTTCTGTACACACCTGCTTCACACGTTCTGTACACACCTGCTTCACACGTTCTGTACACACCTGCTTCACACGTTCTGTACACACCTGCTTCACAAGTTCTGTACACACCTGCTTCACACGTTCTGTACACACCTGCTTCACACGTTCCGTACACACCTGCTTCACACGTTCTGTACACACCTGCTTCACACGTTCTGTACACACCTGCTTCACACGTTCTGTACACACCTGCTTCACACGTTCTGTACACACCTGCTTCACACGTTCTGTACACACCTGCTTCACACGTTCTGTACACACCTGCTTCACACGTTCTATACACACCTGCTTCACACGTTCTGTACACACCTGCTTCACACGTTCTGTACACACCTGCTTCACACGTTCTGTACACACCTGATTCACACGTTCTGTACACACCTGCTTCAGACGTTCTGTGCACACCTGCTTCACACGTTCTGTACACACCTGCTTCACACGTTCTGTACACACCTGCTTCACACGTTCTGTACAGACCTGCTTCACACGTTCTGTACAGACCTGCTTCACACGTTCTGTACACACCTGCTTCACACGTTCTGTACACACCTGCTTCACACGTTCTGTACACACCTGCTTCACACGTTCTGTACACACCTGCTTCACACGTTCTGTACACACCTGCTTCACACGTTCTGTACACACCTGCTTCACACGTTCTGTACACACCTGCTTCATACGTTCTGTACACACCTGCTTCACACGTTCTGTACACACCTGCTTCACACGTTCTGTACACACCTGCTTCACACGTTCTGTACACACCTGCTTCACAGGTTCTGTACACACCTGCTTCACACGTTCTGTACACACCTGCTTCACACGTTCTGTACACACCTGCTTCACACGTTCTGTACACACCTGCTTCACACGTTCTGTACACACCTGCTTCACACGTTCTGTACACACCTTGTTCTTCACCTGCTTCACGTTCTGTACACACCTGCTTCACACGTTCTGTACACACCTGCTTCACACGTTCTGTACACACCTGCTTCACACGTTCTGTACACACCTGCTTCACAAGTTCTGTACACACCTGCTTCACACGTTCTGTACACACCTGCTTCACACGTTCTGTACACACCTGCTTCACACGTTCTGTACACACCTGCTTCACACGTTCTGTTGCTGTACACACCTGCTTCACACGTTCTGTACACACCTGCTTCACACGTTCTGTACACACCTGCTTCACACGTTCTGTACACACCTGCTTCACACGTTCTGTACACACCTGCTTCACAAGTTCTGTACACACCTGCTTCACACGTTCTGTACACACCTGCTTCACACGTTCTGTACACACCTGCTTCACACGTTCTGTACACACCTGCTTCACACGTTCTGTACACACCTGCTTCACACGTTCTGTACACACCTGCTTCACACGTTCTGTACACACCTGCTTCACACGTTCTGTACACACCTTGCTTCACACGTTCTGTACACACCTGCTTGCTGTACACACCTGCTTCGTTGTACACACCTGCTTCACACGTTCTGTACACACCTGCTTCACACGTTCTGTACACACCTGCTACACACGTTCAGAACACACCTGAATCACACGTTCTGTACACACCTGCTCCACACGTTCTGTACACACCTGCTTCACACGTTCTGTACACACCTGCTTCACACGTTCTGTACACACCTTGCTTCACACTGCTTTTCTGCTGTACACACCTGCTTCACACGTTCTGTACACACCTGCTTCACAAGTTCTGTACACACCTGCTTCACACGTTCTGTACACACCTGCTTCACACGTTCTGTACACACCTGCTTCACACGTTCTGTACACACCTGCTTCACACGTTCTGTACACACCTGCTTCACACGTTCTGTACACACCTGCTTCACACGTTCTGTACACACCTGCTTCACACGTTCTGTACACACCTGCTTCACACGTTCTGTACACACCTGCTTCACACGTTCTGTACACACCTGCTTCACACGTTCTGTACACACCTGCTTCACACGTTCTGTACACACCTGCTTCACACGTTCTGTACACACCTGCTTCACACGTTCTGTACACACCTGCTTCACACGTTCTGTACACACCTGCTGTACACACCTGCTTCACGTTCTGTACACACCTGCTTCACACGTTCTGTACACACGTGCTTCACACGTTCTGTACACACCTGCTTCACACGTTCTGTACACACCTGCTTCACACCTGCTTCACATGTTCTGTACACATCTGCTTCACACGTTCTGTACACACCTGCTTCACACGTTCTGTACACACCTGCTTCACACGTTCTGTACACACCTGCTTCACACGTTCTGTACACACCTGCTTCACACGTTCTGTACACACCTGCTTCACACGTTCTGTACACACCTGCTTCACACGTTCTGTACACACCTGCTTCACACGTTCTGTACACACCTGCTTCACACGTTCTGTACACACCTGCTTCACACGTTCTGTACACACCTGCTTCACACGTTCTGTACACACCTGCTTCACACGTTCTGTACACACCTGCTTCACACGTTCTGTACACACCTGCTTCACACGTTCTGTACACACCTGCTTCACACGTTCTGTACACACCTGCTTCACACGTTCTGTACACACCTGCTTCACACGTTCTGTACACACCTGCTTCACACGTTCTGTACACACCTGCTTCACACGTTCTGTACACACCTGCTTCACACGTTCTGTACACACCTGCTTCACACGTTCTGTACACACCTGCTTCACACGTTCTGTACACACCTGCTTCACACGTTCTGTACACACCTGCTTCACACGTTCTGTACACACCTGCTTCACACGTTCTGTACACACCTGCTTCACACGTTCTGTACACACCTGCTTCACACGTTCTGTACACACCTGCTTCACACGTTCTGTACACACCTGCTTCACACGTTCTGTACACACCTGCTTCACACGTTCTGTACACACCTGCTTCACACGTTCTGTACACACCTGCTTCACACGTTCTGTACACGCCTGCTTCACACGTTCTGTACACACCTGCTTCACACGTTCTGTACACACCTGCTTCACACGTTCTGTACACACCTGCTTCACACGTTCTGTACACACCTTGCTTCACACGTTCTGTACACACCTGCTTCACACGTTCTGTACACACCTGCTTCACACGTTCTGTACACACCTGCCTCACACGTTCTGTACACACCTGCTTCACACGTTCTGTACACACCTGCTTCACACGTTCTGTACACACCTGCTTCACACGTTCTGTACACACCTGCTTCACACGTTCTGTACACACCTGCTTCACACGTTCTGTACACACCTGCTTCACACGTTCTGTACACACCTGCTTCACACGTTCTGTACACACCTGCTTCACACGTTCTGTACACACCTGCTTCACACGTTCTGTACACACCTGCTTCACACGTTCTGTACACACCTGCTTCACACGTTCTGTACACACCTGCTTCACACGTTCTGTACACACCTGCTTCACACGTTCTGTACACACCTGCTTCACACGTTCTGTACACACCTGCTTCACACGTTCTGTACACACCTGCTTCACACGTTCTGTACACACCTGCTTCACACGTTCTGTACACACCTGCTTCACACGTTCTGTACACACCTGCTTCACACGTTCTGTACACACCTGCTTCACACGTTCTGTACACACCTGCTTCACACGTTCTGTACACACCTGCTTCACACGTTCTGTACACACCTGCTTCACACGTTCTGTACACACCTGCTTCACACGTTCTGTACACACCTGCTTCACACGTTCTGTACACACCTGCTTCACACGTTCTGTACACACCTGCTTCACACGTTCTGTACACACCTGCTTCACACGTTCTGTACACACCTGCTTCACACGTTCTGTACACACCTGCTTCACACGTTCTGTACACACCTGCTTCACACGTTCTGTACACACCTGCTTCACACGTTCTGTACACACCTGCTTCACACGTTCTGTACACACCTGCTTCACACGTTCTGTACACACCTGCTTCACACGTTCTGTACACACCTGCTTCACACGTTCTGTACACACCTGCTTCACACGTTCTGTACACACCTGCTTCACACGTTCTGTACACACCTGCTTCACACGTTCTGTACACACCTGCTTCACACGTTCTGTACACACCTGCTTCACACGTTCTGTACACACCTGCTTCACACGTTCTGTACACACCTGCTTCACACGTTCTGTACACACCTGCTTCACACGTTCTGTACACACCTGCTTCACACGTTCTGTACACACCTGCTTCACACGTTCTGTACACACCTGCTTCACACGTTCTGTACACACCTGCTTCACACGTTCTGTACACACCTGCTTCACACGTTCTGTACACACCTGCTTCACACGTTCTGTACACACCTGCTTCACACGTTCTGTACACACCTGCTTCACACGTTCTGTACACACCTGCTTCACACGTTCTGTACACACCTGCTTCACACGTTCTGTACACACCTGCTTCACAAGTTCTGTACACACCTGCTTCACACGTTCTGTACACACCTGCTTCACACGTTCTGTACACACCTGCTTCACACGTTCTGTACACACCTGCTTCACACGTTCTGTACACACCTGCTTCACACGTTCTGTACACACCTGCTTCACACGTTCTGTACACACCTGCTTCACACGTTCTGTACACACCTGCTTCACACGTTCTGTACAGACCTGCTTGTTCTGTACACACCTGCTTCACGTTCTGTACACACCTGCTTCACACGTTCTGTACACCTGCTTCACACGTTCTGTACACACCTGCTTCACACGTTCTGTACACACCTGCTTCACACTGTCACACGTTCTGTACACACCTGCTTCACACGTTCTGTACACACCTGCTTCACACGTTCTGTACACACCTGCTTCACACGTTCTGTACACACCTGCTTCACACGTTCTGTACACACCTGCTTCACACGTTCTGTACACACCTGCTTCACAAGTTCTGTACACACCTGCTTCACACGTTCTGTACACACCTGCTTCACACGTTCTGTACACACCTGCTTCACACGTTCTGTACACACCTGCTTCACAAGATCTGAACACACACACGTTCTGTACACACCTGCTTCACACGTTCTGTACCTGCTTCACACGTTCTGCTTCACAAGTTCTGTACACACCTGCTTCACACGTTCTGTACACACCTGCTTCACAAGTTCTGTACACACCTGCTTCACACGTTCTGTACACACCTGCTTCACACGTTCTGTACACACCTGCTTCACACGTTCTGTACACACCTGCTTCACACGTTCTGTACACACCTGCTTCACACGTTCTGTACACACCTGCTTCACACGTTCTGTACACACCTGCTTCACACGTTCTGCTTACACACCTGCTTCACACGTTCTGTACACACCTGCTTCACACGTTCTGTACACACCTGCTTCACACGTTCTGTACACACCTGCTTCACACGTTCTGTACACACCTGCTTCACACGTTCTGTACACACCTGCTTCACACGTTCTGTACACACCTGCTTCACACGTTCTGTACACACCTGCTTCACACGTTCTGTACACACCTGCTTCACACGTTCTGTACACACCTGCTTCACACGTTCTGTACACACCTGCTTCACACGTTCTGTACACACCTGCTTCACACGTTCTGTACACACCTGCTTCACACGTTCTGTACACACCTGCTTCACACGTTCTGTACACACCTGCTTCACACGTTCTGTACACACCTGCTTCACACGTTCTGTACACACCTGCTTCACACGTTCTGTACACACCTGCTTCACACGTTCTGTACACACCTGCTTCACACGTTCTGTACACACCTGCTTCACACGTTCTGTACACACCTGCTTCACACGTTCTGTACACACCTGCTTCACACGTTCTGTACACACCTGCTTCACACGTTCTGTACACACCTGCTTCACACGTTCTGTACACACCTGCTTCACACGTTCTGTACACACCTGCTTCACACGTTCTGTACACACCTGCTTCACACGTTCTGTACACACCTGCTTCACACGTTCTGTACACACCTGCTTCACACGTTCTGTACACACCTGCTTCACACGTTCTGTCTGTAGTTCTGTACACCTGCTTCACACGTTCTGTACACACTGCTTCACACGTTCTGTCACACTGCTTCACACCTTCTGTACACACCTGGTTCACACGTTCTGTACACACCTGCTTCACACGTTCTGTACACACCTGCTTCACACGTTCTGTACACACCTGCTTCACACGTTCTGTACACACCTGCTTCACACGTTCTGTACACACCTGCTTCACACGTTCTGTACACACCTGCTTCACACGTTCTGTACACACCTGCTTCACACGTTCTGTACACACCTGCTTCACACGTTCTGTACACACCTGCTTCACACGTTCTGTACACACCTGCTTCACACGTTCTGTACACACCTGCTTCACACGTTCTGTACACACCTGCTTCACACGTTCTGTACACACCTGCTTCACACGTTCTGTACACACGTTCTGTACACACCTGCTTCACACGTTCTGTACACACCTGCTTCACACGTTCTGTACACACCTGCTTCACACGTTCTGTACACACCTGCTTCACACGTTCTGTACACACCTGCTTCACACGTTCTGTACACACCTGCTTCACACGTTCTGTACACACCTGCTTCACACGTTCTGTACACACCTGCTTCACACGTTCTGTACACACCTGCTTGTTCTGTACACACCTGCTTCACGTTCTGTACACACCTGCTTCACACGTTCTGTACACACCTGCTTCACACGTTCTGTACACACCTGCTTCACGTTCTGTACACACCTGCTTCACACGTTCTGTACACACCTGCTTCACACGTTCTGTACACACCTGCTTCACACGTTCTGTACACACCTGCTTCACACGTTCTGTACACACCTGCTTCACACGTTCTGTACACACCTGCTTCACACGTTCTGTACACACCTGCTTCACACGTTCTGTACACACCTGCTTCACACGTTCTGTACACACCTGCTTCACACGTTCTGTACACACCTGCTTCACACGTTCTGTACACACCTGCTTCACACGTTCTGTACACACCTGCTTCACACGTTCTGTACACACCTGCTTCACACGTTCTGTACACACCTGCTTCACACGTTCTGTACACACCTGCTTCACACGTTCTGTACACACCTGCTTCACACGTTCTGTACACACCTGCTTCACACGTTCTGTACACACCTGCTTCACACGTTCTGTACACACCTGCTTCACACGTTCTGTACACACCTGCTTCACACGTTCTGTACACACCTGCTTCACACGTTCTGTACACACCTGCTTCACACGTTCTGTACACACCTGCTTCACACGTTCTGTACACACCTGCTTCACACGTTCTGTACACACCTGCTTCACACGTTCTGTACACACCTGCTTCACACGTTCTGTACACACCTGCTTCACACGTTCTGTACACACCTGCTTCACACGTTCTGTACACACCTGCTTCACACGTTCTGTACACACCTGCTTCACACGTTCTGTACACACCTGCTTCACACGTTCTGTACACACCTGCTTCACACGTTCTGTACACACCTGCTTCACACGTTCTGTACACACCTGCTTCACACGTTCTGTACACACCTGCTTCACACGTTCTGTACACACCTGCTTCACACGTTCTGTACACACCTGCTTCACACGTTCTGTACACACCTGCTTCACACGTTCTGTACACACCTGCTTCACACGTTCTGTACACACCTGCTTCACACGTTCTGTACACACCTGCTTCACACGTTCTGTACACACCTGCTTCACACGTTCTGTACACACCTGCTTCACACGTTCTGTACACACCTGCTTCACACGTTCTGTACACACCTGCTTCACACGTTCTGTACACACCTGCTTCACACGTTCTGTACACACCTGCTTCACACGTTCTGTACACACCTGCTTCACACGTTCTGTACACACCTGCTTCACACGTTCTGTACACACCTGCTTCACACGTTCTGTACAAACCAGCTTCACACGTTCTGTACACACCTGCTGTACACACTGCTTCACACGTTCTGTACACACCTGCTTCACACGTTCTGTACACACGCTCTGTACACACCTGCTTCACACGTTCTGTACACACCTGCTTCACACGTTCTGTACACACCTGCTTCACACGTTCTGTACACACCTGCTTCACACGTTCTGTACACACCTGCTTCACACGTTCTGTACACACCTGCTTCACACGTTCTGTACACACCTGCTTCACACGTTCTGTACACACCTGCTTCACACGTTCTGTACACACCTGCTTCACACGTTCTGTACACACCTGCTTCACACGTTCTGTACACACCTGCTTCACACGTTCTGTACACTCCTGCTTGTTCTGTCACACGTTCTGTACACACCTGCTGTTCTGTACACACACACGTTCTGTACACACCTGCTTCACACGTTCTGTACACACCTGCTTCACACGTTCTGTACACACCTGCTTCACACGTTCTGTACACACCTGCTTCACACGTTATGTACACACCTGCTTCACACGTTCTGTACACACCTGCTTCACACGTTCTGTACACACCTGCTTCACACGTTCTGTACACACCTGCTTCACACGTTCTGTACACACCTGCTTCACACGTTCTGTACACACCTGCTTCACACGTTCTGTACACACCTGCTTCACACGTTCTGTACACACCTGCTTCACACGTTCTGTACACACCTGCTTCACACGTTCTGTACACACCTGCTTCACACGTTCTGTACACACCTGCTTCACACGTTCTGTACACACCTGCTTCACACGTTCTGTACACACCTGCTTCACACGTTCTGTACACACCTGCTTCACACGTTCTGTACACACCTGCTTCACACGTTCTGTACACACCTGCTTCACACGTTCTGTACACACCTGCTTCACACGTTCTGTACACACCTGCTTCACAAGTTCTGTACACACCTGCTTCACACGTTCTGTACACACCTGCTTCACACGTTCTGTACACACCTGCTTCACACGTTCTGTACACACCTGCTTCACACGTTCTGTACACACCTGCTTCACACGTTCTGTACACACCTGCTTCACACGTTCTGTACACACCTGCTTCACACGTTCTGTACACACCTGCTTCACACGTTCTGTACACACCTGCTTCACACGTTCTGTACACACCTGCTTCACACGTTATGTACACACCTGCTTCACAAGTTCTGTACACACCTGCTTCACACGTTCTGTACACACCTGCTTCACACGTTCTGTACACACCTGCTTCACACGTTCTGTACACACCTGCTTCACACGTTCTGTACACACCTGCTTCACACGTTCTGTACACACCTGCTTCACACGTTCTGTACACACCTGCTTCACAAGTTCTGTACACACCTGCTTCACACGTTCTGTACACACCTGCTTCACACGTTCTGTACACACCTGCTTCACACGTTCTGTACACACCTGCTTCACACGTTCTGTACACACCTGCTTCACACGTTCTGTACACACCTGCTTCACACGTTCTGTACACACCTGCTTCACACGTTCTGTACACACCTGCTTCACACGTTCTGTACACACCTGCTTCACACGTTCTGTACACACCTGCTTCACACGTTCTGTACACACCTGCTTCACACGTTCACGTGAACCTGTTGTGGCAAAATATTCTTTTATATACTAATTAGGATATGATTACCTCCTTATTAGGCTCTACTCTACCTACTTCCGTCTTAGGCTCTACTCTTACCTACTGCCATCTTAGGCTCTACTCTTACCTACTTCCGTCTTAGGCTCTACTCTACCTACTTCCGTCTTAGGCTCTACTCTTACCTACTGCCATCTTAGGCTCTACTCTTACCTACTTCCGTCTTAGGCTCTACTCTTTTCTACTTCTGTCTTAGGCTCTACTCTTTTCTACTTCTGTCTTAGGCTCTACTCTTACCTACTTCCGTCTTAGGCTCTACTCTTTTCTACTTCCGTCTTAGGCTCTACTCTTACCTACTTCCGTCTTAGGCTCTACTCTTTCCTACTTCCGTCTTAGGCTCTACTCTTACCTACTTCCGTCTTAGGCTCTACTCTTTCCTACTTCCGTCTTAGGCTCTACTCTTACCTACTTCCGTCTTAGGCTCTACTCTTTCCTACTTCCGTCTTAGGCTCTACTCTTACCTACTTCCATCTTAGGCTCTACTCTTTCCTACTTCCGTCTTAGGCTCTACTCTTACCTACTGCAATCTTAGGCTCTACTCTTACCTACTTCCGTCTTAGGCTCTGCTCTTACTTACTTCCATCTTAGGCTCTACTCTTTCCTACTTCCGTCTTAATCTCTACTCTTACCTACTTCCGTCTTAGGCTCTACTCTTTCCTACTTCCGTCTTAGGCTCTACTCTTACCTACTTCCATCTTAGGCTCTACTCTTACCTACTTCCGTCTTAGGCTCTACTCTTACCTACTGCCATCTTAGGCTCTACTCTTACCTACTTCCGTCTTAGGCTCTGCTCTTACTTCCATCTTAGGCTCTACTCTTACCTACTTCCGTCTTAGGCTCTGCACTTACTTCCATCTTAGGCTCTACTCTTACTTCCGTCTTAGGTTCTACTCTTACCTACTTCCATCTTAGGCTCTACTCTTACCTACTTCCGTCTTAGGCTCTACTCTTACCTACTTTTGTCTTAGGCTCTACTCTTACCTACTTCTGTCTTAGGCTCTTACCTACTTCCGCCTTAGGGTCTACCCACCTACATATTTGGAGCCTCTCATAATTATCCCTCTAGAAAGATCTACTCATGGGTATTTCCCAATATAATTCTTGTCATAACTGACACCTTACAAAGTGCTATTCATAACTACTTCATAAGATGTATAACTACCTACCAATAATAATCTACTCTCACAAAAATATTTCAATCTCAACTAGCTGACACAGCAAGATCACATAACTGCAAAGTCTTTAGTAAAAGAGAAAGAGAAATAATAATAATAATAATAATAATAATAATAATAATAATAATAATAATAATAATAATAATAAGGAACAGGCCTTGTTGGTGATGGAATATTTGGGTATATTATGTTATATTTGGTCTTCTTATTGAATCCAGCTACTTTAGTCATAGAAAAGTATCAGTCATCATGGTGGTTCATCTGCTCCCACCATACAATTGGTACTCCAAAGGGCAAACATTTAAGTTTTCCAACTGAGCACATTTGGAGTTTACTGAAGCAATTCTTGCAAGCTTTGTGTGGTGTAAATGGTTTGTTCTGGTCTCCAAGTTTGCAGCCAAAATAAGCAAAGTAACAGCGCTAAATAGCAAAATATGTCTGGTGAAATTATGGAGCCTCTAGACATAATAAATAATCTGAAAATAAAAAAAAATATATTAGATTTAACATTTACGTCAATATAAGGTAAGCATTTTAATTGGTAATATATCACTCTCTCATTTACTTACGTTATACAAAAAGAGAAAAGTAACGTTTCTGTATAACTTGACAACCTCATGTGATAGATGAATAAAGAACACAATGAATCACCATTTTCCATATATATTACGAGAAAGATACATTAGAGTCAATAAAAATCATGCAGACCAGTGTAATCAGAAACATTTTGAATACACATTTTACTGAAGCTTCGAAGAACCGAGCAATGTGCTCCAGTATTAAGAAAATATGCTTAGTCAGATATGCACACGATTTTATTCTCCACTAGCTGAAGTTAATAAAATATGTAAATTACATAGTCTTGCAAGGAAAAATAAGCAGTTCACTGCGAATGCTGGCTTTGTATTTTATTCTTGAGTTATTTGAAGTAGCGAGGTCCCGCTTTCTGAGCTATAAAACCTTACCTGGTTTGAATATGAGCTGGCAAACTATTTGTTATCCTTAATTGTCATTTCATTATTTATCAACATGCAATTTTTATGCAAAACTGGAAGAAAATATTTCTTTAATAAAGAATAGTATAAAATACGTTTGTATCCTAGGGAGGGTTCACTTACCCCCAGCTGAGTCTCAGGACAGTCCTGTTGAATATCACTGCCTTAGTGAGGTGGCCAGGGGGCTGAGTCTCAGGTCAGTCCTGTTGAATATCACTGCCTTAGTGAGGTGGCCAGGGGGCTGAGTCTCAGGTCACTCCTGTTGAATATCACTGCCTTAGTGAGGTGGCCAGGGGGCTGAGTCTCAGGACAGTCCTGTTGAATATCACTGCCTTAGTGAGGTGGCCAGGGGGCTGAGTCTCAGGTCACTCCTGTTGAATATCACTGCCTTAGTGAGGTGGCCAGGGGGCTGAGTCTCAGGACAGTCCTGTTGAATATCACTGCCTTAGTGAGGTGGCCAGGGGGCTGAGTCTCAGGTCAGTCCTGTTGAATATCACTGCCTTAGTGAGGTGGCCAGGGGGCTGAGTCTCAGGACAGTCCTGTTGAATATCACTGCCTTAGTGAGGTGGCCAGGGGGCTGAGTCTCAGGTCACTCCTGTTGAATATCACTGCCTTAGTGAGGTGGCCAGGGGGCTGAGTCTCAGGTCACTCCTGTTGAATATCACTGCCTTAGTGAGGTGGCCAGGGGGCTGAGTCTCAGGTCAGTCCTGTTGAATATCACTGCCTTAGTGAGGTGGCCAGGGGGCTGAGTCTCAGGTCACTCCTGTTGAATATCACTGCCTTAGTGAGGTGGCCAGGGGGCTGAGTCTCAGGTCACTCCTGTTGAATATCACTGCCTCAGTGAGGTGGCCAGGGGGCTGAGTCTCAGGACAGTCCTGTTGAATATCACTGCCTTAGTGAGGTGGCCAGGGGGCTGAGTCTCAGGTCACTCCTGTTGAATATCACTGCCTTAGTGAGGTGGCCAGGGGGCTGAGTCTCAGGTCACTCCTGTTGAATATCACTGCCTTAGTGAGGTGGCCAGGGGGCTGAGTCTCAGGTCACTCCTGTTGAATATCACTGCCTTAGTGAGGTGGCCAGGGGGCTGAGTCTCAGGTCAGTCCTGTTGAATATCACTGCCTTAGTGAGGTGGCCAGGGGGCTGAGTCTCAGGTCAGTCCTGTTGAATATCACTGCCTTAGTGAGGTGGCCAGGGGGCTGAGTCTCAGGTCACTCCTGTTGAATATCACTGCCTTAGTGAGGTGGCCAGGGGGCTGAGTCTCATGTCACTCCTGTTGAATATCACTGCCTTAGTGAGGTGGCCAGGGGGCTGAGTCTCAGGTCACTCCTGTTGAATATCACTGTAATAGTGAGGTGGCCAGGGGGCTGAGTCTCAGGTCAGTCCTGTTGAATATCACTGCCTTAGTGAGGTGGCCAGGGGGCTGAGTCTCAGGTCAGTCCTGTTGAATATCACTGCCTTAGTGAGGTGGCCAGGGGGCTGAGTCTTCAGTCACTCCTGTTGGACATCACTGCCTTAGTGAGGTGGCCAGGGGACTGAGTGTCAGGTCAGTCCTGTTGAATATCACTGCCTTAGTGAGGTGGCCAGGGGACTGAGTCTCAGGTCAGTCCTGTTGAATATCACTGCCTTAGTGAGGTGGCCAGGGGGCTGAGTCTCAGGTCAGTCCTGTTGAATATCACTGCCTTAGTGAGGTGGCCAGGGGACTGAGTCTCAGGTCAGTCCTGTTGAATATCACTGCCTTAGTGAGGTGGCCAGGGGGCTGAGTCTTCAGTCACTCCTGTTGAATATCACTGCCTTAGTGAGGTGGCCAGGGGGCTGAGTCTTCAGTCACTCCTGTTGGACATCACTGCCTTAGTGAGGTGGCCAGGGGGTTGAGTCTCCAGTCACTCCTGTTGGACATCACTGCCTTAGTGAGGTGGCCAGGGGACTGAGCCTCCAGTCACTCCTGTTGAACATCATTGCCTTAGTGAGGTGGCCAGGGGACTGAGCCTCCAGTCACTCCTGTTGAACATCACTGCCTTAGTGAGGTGGCCAGGGGGCTGAGTCTTCAGTCACTCCTGTTGGACATCACTGCCTTAGTGAGGTGGCCAGGGGACTGAGCCTCCAGTCACTCCTGTTGAACATCACTGCCATAGTGAGGTGGCCAGGGGAATGAGCCTCCGGTCACTCCTGTTGAACATCCCTGCTTTATTGAGGTGGCCCGGAGAACCTCCATCATTATTCAGTTATACAGAGTTTTTGACATAGTAACTAATTGAGGGTGTGTTTTTCACTTGTTTGCTCTCAATGGTGCTGTTAAGACAATTGCAGTGTGGAACCAACTGTCTCTAATTTTCAGAGAGGTTATTTGTGTAAGAAATATTTTCCCCTTCTACTTGAAATTTAAGTTACTCTTCTTCTTTAATCTCTTGAAGATCTAACGTCTTTCTCTCTTTCTTCTCTTAAAGCTGTAGCTTCTATTTTTTTTTTCTCTTTGGGTATTGCTACAAAGTTGGTTAAATTACTAAATAAAAATCCTACGTCTTTCTCGATACTCTCTGTCCTCTACATGTTAAACTTGCCTATCCTCAAATTATTTTCACTACAATATTTTGGCAGGACTGGACACTCGCTTTCTGGCAGACTTAAATAGAACAGGAAAAGTGTTCGGCTTGCTAATACCATAAATGTTCTTTTCTTTCATGTCAGAGATCAGAGCCATCTTATTAACTGGTCCTCTGGTAGCCTTCAATGTCGCAGTCCTGTCGTATCAGCGCTCACACATAACCTTCCAGCATTTAGTTTGGACGACATCAAATGACTACCAGTTACAACAACTTACCTAATAATATGACAGGCATTGAAATAAACATGTACGAAAGCTATGAAAGCTGTTTTTTTTTCAATATTTGTTTGCACAAATTATGAGGACGGAGCTAGGTATCCTATGTAACAATGGTAAAATTATTGAGCTTTACACTGTACTTGGAATCAGAATGATAAGAAATGAACCAGCCATTGACACTTCAAATTATTCTAAATGTCCAGAAGAAAATAAACCCTGGTCCAAATGGGTTGTGAAAATCCATGGGGGATGCTTTCATGTGTGTGAAAACACATCTGAAAGCATACCCCCTTCCCCCCAACTAGATCATTAAGGAAAATCCTGCTCCCACTTCAATACCATGGTAAACATACTGTACATTGTTGTCTATTCTTAAGACAGCAAGAATCAAGCATTCTGCTTTGCTTCATGGAGGAAGTTTGGCAAGAGAGCAAAAAGTACTAGGTCAGCTTTTCCTCTATGTGCTAGGGGCATTGCGGCAGCGTAGGAGGCTGTGAGGTCAGATTACTTTTCACCCTACTGGGAGTCACACTGATGCAGGAATAACCAACAAAGAACACTGATCCGTGTGTTAGTGTGTACAAAGAAGTGTCTCACAAAACACAATAAACATAGAGAAGTGTGATCAGCTTCTTTAGTAAACAGATTGTGAATAAATGAACAAATCTTGATGAACAATGGAACAACGAGTGTTGCGATTCAACAGAGTGTAGTGCGAAATTATTCAAAGAACACTATTCTTCAATCAAGTCGTCGGATATCCAGGTGTTACTATGGGTCAGATACATATACCCAGGTAAGTGTACTAATAAGTAATGAGTACGACTGACTGTGCAATTGAGTACAAAGTTTCGAATTAGTAACTTACCATAAACCCCGGTGAGGAGAGAACCTTTGAGTCCACACATGTGAGTTTTGTCAGCAATCAGTTATGGAAATATGCTGACATAATACCCCCTAGGGGTAATTTATTATTAATATATTTCCATTCCAGCCCGATGCGAAGTGGCTACGACAGCTTCTCAAGACCTCGCCTGCAGGGGCGGCTGTGTAGGCGATAGCTGTCTTATCAAGCTAAGTTCCCCCTATATTTAATCTTTAACCTTAGCTGGTAAACCATTTTTCAACTGGTTATAAACCTTGTTATATGTTATAATCCCTGTTATATGTTATAAACCTTCTTATAGGTTATAATCCCTGTTATAGGTTATGAACCTTGTTATAGGTTATAAACCTTGTTATAGGTTATAAACCTTGTTATAGGTTATATACCTTGTTATAGGTTATAAACCTTATAGGTTATAAACCTTGTTATAGGTTATAAACCCTGTTATAGGTTATAAACCTTGATATAGGTTATAAACCTTGTTATAGTAAACCAGTGTTATAAACCTTGTTATAGTAAACCAGTGTTATAAACCTTGTTATAGTAAACCAGTGTTATAAACCTTGTTATAGTAAACCAGTGTTATAAACCTTGTTATAGGTTATAAACCTTGTTATAGGTTATAAACCTTGCTATAAGTTATAAACCTTATAGGTTATAATCCCTGTTATAAGTTATAATCCCTGTTATAGGTTATAATCCCTGTTATAAGAAGTTATAATCCCTGTTATAGGTTATAATCCCTGTTATAGGTTATAATCCCTGTTATAGGTTATAATCCCTGTTATAGATTATAATCCCTGTTATAAGAAGTTATAATCCCTGTTATAGGTTATAATCCCTGTTATAGGTTATAATCCCTCTTATAAGAAGTTATAATCCCTGTTATAGGTTATAATCCCTGTTATAGGTTATAATCCCTGTTATAAGAAGTTATAATCCCTGTTATAGGTTATAATCTCTGTTATAGGTTATAATCCCTGTTATAGGTTATAATCCCTGTTATAGATTATAATCCCTGTTATAAGAAGTCATAATCCCTGTTATAGGTTATAATCCCTGTTATAAGAAGTTATAATCCCTGTTATAGGTTATAATCCCTGTTATAGGTTATAATCCCTGTTATAGGTTATAATCCCTGTTATAGGTTATAATCCCTGTTATAGGTTATAATCCCTGTTATAGGTTATAATCCCTGTTATAGGCTATAATCCCTGTTATAAGAAGTTATAATCCCTGTTATAAGAAGTTATAATCCCTGTTATAAGAAGTTATAATCCCTGTTATAAGAAGTTATAATCCCTGTTATAAGAAGTTATAATCCCTGTTATAAGAAGTTATAATCCCTGTTATAGGTTATAATCCCTGATATAAGAAGTTATAATCCCTGTTATAAGAAGTTATAATCCCTGCCATCGAATGACTTAGTGTTAATATTTTGAAGCTAATTATTTACTGAATGCAAATCAGTATAACAATTTATTAGTTTATATAATAAATTTAGCCAACTGGAACTAATTCAGCCCAATAACATTTCATCACAGAAAAATTATAGCCAATCAAAAGAAGTATTCAGCAGTTAACACGCATTCCCATGATTCATTTGTTCTCTCTCAGTATATTCACATATTTGTCCAAACAAAACCTCATGTTCAACAGTTAGACATCTTTATTCTGTAACGTTTCGCCTATACAGTAGGCAGCAGAAGCAGTAGAGATGTAAAGACGATACAATCAGTCCATCAGTCTCGATGACGTAGTTTTGCGACGGTCAGTCCCTGAGTTAGAAGAAGCGTTTTGCAACACAGTCTGCAACAACGTGATGATGAAGACATATACTGTCAAAGGTGAAACACAGATAATCTTGATGAGAGGACAGGCGGAGCCCGCTAGTAGAAGTAACAATGTTATTATTAAGAGGGAGTGTATTAAAAATACTGGGTAAATCCCTCGCCAACCCTAAAAACTCTTATTTAGTGGTCAGCCAAAAAAATTATCGAAGATATCCACTGTACCAAAATATCGTTGATAATTAATGAGTGTTGTACAGTGTTTTAATGACCAAATTGTGTGTACTCTATACCACCATAACCATAACCATATATTGAAGCCATTTGTAAAACATATACTCAGATATTCTTTCCGTGGTATAACGGTAATATGTATTCCAGGATATTTTATACGTTACGTTCATTTTACTTTCACTTTCAGCCATCACTAAGGAGGAAAAACCTTTCTAGAACACTTGAAGTAAAACCGCAGAGCTTGGAAAGTTATCGGAATTATTCAAGGAATCCTGGAATGGGTTATACAACTTGAGTTATAAGGTAATTTAATAAGTAAAGAGTTGATATTCTGAAACGTAACTTTCCAGAGATAAAAAAAAAATATGACAACTACTTAACGGTACGACTTCAGGAATAATTAATAATTACAGTAATAATTGTAATAATAATTAACTTGATTCATGAAATCGTAATGACACGATTGCAAACAAGCCTTACCACGGGTAGAACCCACGATCAGAGAGTCTCAAAACTCCAGACCGACGCTTGCTGTCTTCTTCTTATGACCAGAGTCTTTGGTAAGATGGGTAAGGAAGAAGGATGAGTAAGGAAGAAGGATGAGTAAGGAAGAAGGATGGGTAAGGATAGAAATATTGGAAAAGGGTGGGAGGGGGGAGAGAGGTAGGATATAAAAGGTAAGTGGCCCAACCACTTTGGTGTAATTTAAAAAGTGTATGTGAGATAATAAAATATTCTTGAAAGGGTATAATACTAACCCATCAGAGTCACATAAATATAACACATATATAAGTACATGACTCTGAATTGGTAGCAATTATACAAGTTGCAATTTTTTTTTTTTTGCCATTGCACAACGAATATTTAAACGACAATGAAGGCGATAATTGTCTGGACAATTCGTAAAGAATTACTTGACACGTCAGCTTCTTACGAGGTGGTGTCCCGCCATAGTAAATGTAGCATAATTTTAACAGTAGAATGCTATATAAGATGTCTCCCTAACTGGGGGCGATGATTTTCTTAGTAAACATAGAAGGGTTCTGGTATTATCCAGTCATCTTTATCTGCAGGAAGGTTGCTCAAGATTATTGGTCGATGGTAATCGTCTTTGTGGATTAAGCGACGAAACCTCTGTGGGAGAGTCATTCTTTGAGTCCTGTGAGGAGGAGTATTGATGATATAATCCGTGGTATTTACAACTTGGAGAGGATGTTCTCTATCTGGCCTGTAGAGTTCTTGCATTGCACAGAGTTGTTTCTTCTTCAGGGTATCAAGGCAGTAATATCCTGTTGTACGTGTAAATCTGCCATTTTAACTCTGTCTCTCCTCCTGGTACCCGTAATAAAGCGGAGAGCTCTATTCTGCAACTTTAGCATGTTAGTCTTTGTTGTTAACGACATTGGGACACATGGGTATTCAAGTGTTGGTCTTATCATTTTATACAGATGTTTTTTGACATATGTTGGGGCTTCATTAAATCTAAAGTGACTGCTAAGACCGGCTTTGGCTATGTTGATCTTTTTATTGACGTGAGATGTTGAGTGGAGCAGCCTGTCTATTTCATATCCCAAGATCTTGTTAGGATTTCTAATGGCTACAGGTGTTCCTGTGATGGAGATACCCCCTTTATCTTCGATGGTTGATGCAAAACATCCTTGCTGGCTCAGTGGCTAACGCGTCGGTCTGGAGTTTTGAGACTCTCTGATCGCGGGTTCAAACCCCACCCATGGTATGATTTGTAATCATTATTATAATAACAAATAATTTTAACAACTGAAATAATAACAATAATAATAATAATAATAATAATAATAATAATAACTAGATGTACTTGTTTACTGTACAGTCAAAGAAAGGAATTCCTGTGTAATATAACCGCAGTTCACTGGAAATATCTGAGTGAGGTATAAATTTACAATGCAGATAATTATGATCACTACAGATCTGAAGAGAATCGACAGAGGCATTCATAAGTTATCAAAACATATCTGATATCCCAATTTCTTCAGAAAATGACAAATTAGAAGAGAATGAGACATTCTCTTCTTATCTCAGAAACATTATTATTCTAAAATTCAATAACACATTAAATTTAAAGCAACTCAGTCACTGCAAAGCCAATTTATTATAATTAAAGTGTTAAAATACTCAGAAAAAACACTAAAACATATATCAGCTGAAAAAAGTTATTTCAGTTTTAAAAAATTCTTACATAAAAATATAAATTGGGACCAAGACAAAGCAAAACCAATGAAAATTTCTCTCTAAGTAAGAGTGGCCAGAATTAAAAGAATCAACTATGTTATGAAGCTAGCAAGCAATTCCGTACATATTTTTTTATTTAGGCTTCGTGTATATAATATTCAACTCTTTACATAGGGCTCAAGGGCATACACATATTATAAGCACATATGTTTATATTAATTTACATTTACTTATATTTAATCTATGACAACCAGGAGAGTGGTGGAGCACCTGGAATGTAACAAGTGTATAAACGACAACCAGCATGGACTCATGGAAGGCAAAATCTGTGTCACAAAACTTCTGTAGTTTTATGATAAAGTAACAGAAGACACGAGACAGAGGGGTGGGTTGATTGCATTTTCTTGGACTGCAAG
This sequence comes from Cherax quadricarinatus, assembly GCF_038502225.1. Lineage (NCBI taxonomy): Eukaryota > Metazoa > Arthropoda > Malacostraca > Decapoda > Parastacidae > Cherax > Cherax quadricarinatus. The sequence goes on along the minus strand of NC_091325.1, from coordinate 31,833,763 downwards.
AAGGCCTTCAACACAGTTCCTCACAAGAGATTAGTGCAGAAGCTAGAGGATCAGGCGCGTAAAACAAGAAGGGCACTGCAATGGATTAGAGAATACCTGACAGGGAGGCAACAACGAGTCATGGTACATGATGAGGTATCACAGTGGACACCTGTGACGAGCGGGGTCCCACAGGGGTCGGTGCTAGGACCAGTGCAATTTTTGGTATATGTGAATGACATGATGGAAGGGTTAGACTCAGAAGTGTCCCTGTTTGCAGATGATGTGAAGTTAATGAATAGAATTAAATCAGATGAGGACCGGGTAGGACTTCAAAGAGACCTGGACAGACTGGACACCTGGTCCAGCAACTGGCTTCTCGAATTTAACCCCGCCAAATGCAAAGTCATGAAGATCGGGGAATGGCAAAGAAGACCGCAGACGGAGTATAGGCTAAGTGGCCAAAGACTGCAGACCTTGCTCAAGGAGAAGGATCTTGGGGTGAGTATAACACCGAGCATGTCTCCGGAAGCACACATCAACCAGATAACTGCTGCAGAATATGGGTGCCTGGCAAACCTGAGAACAGCATTCCGATACCTTAGTAATGAATCGTTCAAGAAACTGTACACCGTGTACGTCAGGCTCGTACTGGAGTATGCAGCACCTGTTTGGAACCCACACTTGATCAAGCACGTCAAGAAATTAGAGAAAGTGCAAAGGTTTGCGACAAGGTTATTTCCAGAGCTAAGGGGAATGTCCTATGAAGAAAGGTTAAGGGAAATCGGCCTGACGACACTGGAGGACAGGAGGGTCAGGGGAGACATGATAACGACATATAAAATACTGCGTGGAATAGACAAAGTGGACAGAGACGAGATGTTTCAGAGTTGGGACACAGAAACAAGAGGTCACAATTGGAAGTAGAAGACCCAGATGAATCAAAGGGATGTTAGGAAGTATTTCTTCAGTCAGAGAGTAGTCAGGAAGTGGAAGAGTCTAACAAGTGAGGCAGTGGAGGTAGGAACCATGCACAGCTTTAAGATGAGGTATGATGAAGCTCATGGAGCAGGGAGAGAGAGGACCTAGTAGCACTCGGTGAAGAGGCGGGGCCATGAACTGAGTCTCGACCCCTGCAACCACAATTAGGTGAGTACTGTAACTTATTTCTGATCAGAAGAGTTATTCGTCAGTTATGTTATGGAAAACAATTTGAGTAATAACTTTACTCACGAAATCGTAATGATGCGATTGCAAACAAACCATACCACGGGTGGAGTTTGAACCCGCGATCAGAGTCTCCGACTCCAGACCGTCGCGTTAGCCACTGGACCATCTAGCCACAGTATGATTCATTCAACTAGGTATATTTATACACATACAGGAAGGTTGCATTTGTGGTCACAGTGGTGTCTATGCTAACCTACCTATGGTGTAGAAATATACCTAGTTGGATGAATCTTATTGTGGCTAGCTGGTCCAGTGGCTAACGATAAGGTCTGGAGTTCTGAGACTCTCTAACCGCGGGTTCAAACCCCACCCGTGGTATGGTTTGAGTAATAAACCTGGTCAGTTAAAAGCTCACACCTTAAATCAAGTTCTTCCTTCGTAGGAAGAAAACAAGTCAACACTGGCAACCGTCCAGTAAATGAGTTCAGTTAGTGCACAGAATCCGATAAAATACACACCTATAAAACCTATACCAAAAAACATCCTTCATCTATATTATACTGTCAATAAGAGTACTTATAGGTTATGGAGCTAAAAAGTACGTTAAGTATGTTTAACTTCGGGCAATTTCAACATTTGTTTTATTACAATCGGGGAAAAGCGCTATACCGGTCTGGGTAGTATAGCATCTGTGAGATGAGAGGCATTCACACTCGATCCATGGAAGACTAAAAGTCTAATTCCTTGGATCAAATTCTTCGTCACTAGTATCAAAGTATGATAATAAAAAAGCGTAATCCAGTTATTTAACGCAAAATATTTCTTTTCCAATTTGAAATTAAAAGTGTCAAAATGGCCTCTGCATTCTTTGTCGACACTTCCAACTTCCACCTGAGATACACCAGTGGTGAAATTTTTAAGGCGATCAGAAGAGGTTTTCTGCAGTCATCACCTGGAAGCGAGGAGGGACACCTGCACTAACCAATTGTTACTTAAATTATTCCATTCTTTTAATTCACCAAGGTTAAAGTTGAAGCCAAGTGAATACAACATTGTTAAGTTGTAAATGAAAGCTTTACGTTACTGGAAGACCAGACAGCTGTTTCTATACATTATTGCTATACACTTCCTATATAAACAAACCACAGAACGGGTCAGATTTGAACCCCCGGCGGCTCTTAGGGAAACGTGAACGATTCGCAGTTTATTTGAAATCGTTTTATTACTATTTCGTGAGTCATTCCTCTATATTATTTCTAATAGAGCTCAAGCTCTAGCATATAAACATTAAATATTTAAGAGTTCGTTATATACTTGAAATTTTAAATCTATAAAATATGAGAGTCTTTAATATCTCTAAACTTTCTTTTCTCGGCTCTATTCAGTATAAAATTAACGATAATCTTGTTAGAAAACATATTAGAATTTTTTTTTTTTAGCAAAATCCAATTTGATAAAACTTTTTAAAGAAAATTGGCAAAGTGGTATTTAAAACGCCCAGATTGAAGGAAAACTGGATTATTGTTATTATAAACGTTTGATGTTTAATGCCAGTCAGATGAAAAACTTTGACGTTCCACTAACAAACATCAGCACTAACATCAACACTAACATCAGCACTAACAGCACTAACATCAGCACTAACAAACATCAGCACTAACATCAGCGCTAACATCAGCACTAACAAACATCAGCACTAACATCAACACTAACATCAGCACTAACAGCACTAACATCAGCACTAACAAACATCAGCACTAACATCAGCACTAACAAACATCAGCACTAACATCAGCACTAACATCAGCACTAACATCAGCACTAACATCAGCACTAACAAACATCAGCACTAACATCAGCACTAACATCAGCACTAACAAACATCAGCACTAACATCAGCACTAACATCAGCACTAACAAACATCAGCACTAACAAACATCAGCACTAACAAACATCAGCACTAACAAACATCAGCACTAACATCAGCACTAGCAAACATCAGCACTAACAAACATCAGCACTAACAAACATCAGCACTTACATCAGCACTAACATCAGCACTAACAAACATCAGCACTAACAAACATCAGCACTAACATCAGCACTAACAAACATCAGCACTAACATCAGCACTAACAAACATCAGCACTAACATCAGCACTAACATCAGCATAAACAAACATCAGCACTAACAAACATCAGCACTAACAAACATCAGCACTAACAAACATCAGCACTAACAAACATCAGCACTAACATCAGCACTAACAAACATCAGCACTAACATCAGCACTAACAAACATCAGCACTAACATCAGCACTAACAAACATCAGCACTAACATCAGCACTAACAAACATCAGCACTAACATCAGCACTAACATCAGCACTAACATCAGCACTAACAAACATCAGCACTAACATCAGCACTAACATCAGCGCTAACAAACATCATCACTAACAAACATCAGCACTAACATCAGCACTAACATCAGCACTAACAAACATCAGCACTAACAAACATCAGCACTAACAAACATCAGCACTAACAAACATCAGCACTAACAAACATCAGCACTAACATCAGCACTAACAAACATCAGCACTAACATCAGCACTAACAAACATCAGCACTAACATCAGCACTAACAAACATCAGCACTAACATCAGCACTAACAAACATCAGCACTAACATCAGCACTAACATCAGCACTAACATCAGCACTAACATCAGCACTAACAAACATCAGCACTAACATCAGCACTAACAAACATCAGCACTAACATCAGCACTAACAAACATCAGCACTAACATCAGCACTAACAAACATCAGCACTAACATCAGCACTAACAAACATCAGCACTAACATCAGCACTAACATCAGCACTAACATCAGCACTAACAAACATCAGCACTAACAAACATCAGCACTAACATCAGCACTAACATCAGCACTAACAAACATCAGCACTAACATCAGCACTAACAAACATCAGCACTAACAAACATCAGCACTAACATCAGCACTAACAAACATCAGCACTAACACACATCAGCACTAACAAACATCAGCACTAACATCAGCACTAACATCAGCACTAACAAACATCAGCACTAACAAACATCATCACTAACATCAGCACTAACAAACATCAGCACTAACAAACATCAGCACTAACAAACATCAGCACTAACATCAGAACTAACAAACATCAGAACTAACAAACATCAGCACTAACATCAGCACTAACAAACATCAGCACTAACATCAGCACTAACAAACATCAGCATTAACATCAGCACTAACAAACATCAGCACTAACAAACATCAGCACTAACATCAGCACTAACACACATCAGCACTAACATCAGCACTAACAAACATCAGCACTAACAAACATCAGCACTAACATCAGCAGTAACAAACAGCACTAACATCAGCACTAACAAACATCAGCACTAACATCAGCACTAACAAACATCAGCACTAACATCAGCACTAACGTCAGCACTAACAAACATCAGCACTAACATCAGCACTAACATCAGCACTAACAAACATCAGCACTAACATCAGCACTAACAAACATCAGCACTAACAAACATCAGCACTAACAAACATCAGCACTATCATCAGCACTAACATCAGCACTAACAAACATCAACATTAACATCAGCACTAACATCAGCACTAACAAACATCAGCACTAACATCAGCACTAACAAACATCAGCACTAACAAACATCAGCACTATCATCAGCACTAACATCAGCACTAACAAACATCAGCACTAACATCAGCACTAACATCAGCACTAACAAACATCAGCACTAACAAACATCAGCATTAACAAACATCAGCACTATCATCAGCACTAACATCAGCACTAACATCAGCACTAACATCAGCACTAACAAACATCAGCAATAACAAACATCAGCACTATCATCAGCACTAACAAACATCAGCACTAACAAACATCAGCACTAACATCAGCACTAACAAACATCAGCACTATCATCAGCACTAACAAACATCAGCACTAACAAACATCAGCACTAACATCAGCACTAACAAACATCAGCACTAACAAACATCAGCACTAACAAACATCAGCACTATCATCAGCACTAACAAACATCAGCACTAACAAACATCAGCACTAACAAACATCAGCACTATCATCAGCACTAACAAACATCAGCACTAACAAACATCAGCACTATCATCAGCACTAACAAACATCAGCACTAACAAACATCAGCACTAACAAACATCAGCACTATCATCAGCACTAACAAACATCAGCACTAACAAACATCAGCACTAACAAACATCAGCACTATCATCAGCACTAACAAACATCAGCACTAACATCAGCACTAACAAACATCAGCACTAACATCAGCACTAACAAACATCAGCACTAACATCAGCACTAACATCAGCATTAACATCAGCACTAACAAACATCAGCACTAACAAACATCAGCACTAACATCAGCACTAACATCAGCATTAACATCAGCACTAACAAACATCAGCACTAACAAACATCAGCACTAACAAACATCAGCACTAACAAACATCAGCACTAACAAACATCAGCACTAACAAACATCAGCACTAACATCAGCACTAACATCAGCATTAACATCAGCACTAACAAACATCAGCACTAACAAACATCAGCACTAACATCAGCACTAACATCAGCATTAACATCAGCACTAACAAACATCAGCACTAACAAACATCAGCACTAACATCAGCACTAACATCAGCATTAACATCAGCACTAACAAACATCAGCACTAACAAACATCAGCACTAACAAACATCAGCACTAACAAACATCAGCACTAACAAACATCAGCACTAACAAACATCAGCACTAACATCAGCACTAACATCAGCATTAACATCAGCACTAACAAACATCAGCACTAACAAACATCAGCACTAACATCAGCACTAACATCAGCATTAACATCAGCACTAACAAACATCAGCACTAACAAACACCACCACATCACATGTGGTTCAGCTCAGACGCTGCATTTTAAAGTTTTTTGCTCTGAAAGACGGATGACAAACCCACGAAGTGTTCAGAAATAATCACATAAAAATTAATATATAACTATTTCTGAATTTTTTTCCATAATAAAGGGCAAATTGGAATCTTCAGAGGCAACAATCAGTCAACACAGATTTTTAGGACTAATCACTGTTTGAAGGCTTCAATATAAAAAAATTAGATAAATAAGTAGGCAATAAAATAAGCAATTATGTAAGCAAGTAACAAGGTCAGTAACTAGTTAAACTGGTGATTAAGCAAGCAAGCAAAAAGTCAAGAAATTATTTTTTATTTTAGGTTTCGGTGCATAATATATAATTTCTTTTACAATAATTGTAAGGACACATAATTTTTGGGTACTTGAAAATTAAGTTAAGTTTAACCTGGAATGACTTAATAGTCCATCACAATAACTTATTTCTTAGCGAAAGGGATACTTAACAAAAAAATTCTTAAATTAAAAAAATATTTACTAATCGATTATAATATGAGAGGGAAACTTTGTTTAAGCAAAGTCAAACAACACACAATGCGTTATGCCGACCAGGAGATGCATTTTAACTCACACAGAGTAAATTAAAAAGCATCTCAGATACAGTGGTACCTCGGTATACGTCCAGCTCCCAACCCGGATAATTATGTAAATGTATCTTTGTAAGTGCTTTTATAAGTGTATTTTTGGGGGGTCTGAAACGGATTAATCTACTTTACACTAATCCTTATGGGAACAAATTCGTTCGTTACTCGAAGATATCGGCACTTTAACAACCTTCCGGAATTAATTAAGGTCGTATACCAAGGTATCTCTTTATTTCATAATATGCAGCATCAGCCCTTAAAGACTGATGCAGCTGGCAATCCATTTATTTTAATCCAATTGAAGAACTGAAGTTACACAACGTTACATAGCGCCAGGAGAAACAAAGGCTTCCAAATTTGAGGAAAGAAAGCGGAAGTCTGGTTCCTTGGAGCAAAAGCTTTTCAGCTGCGTCAGTTAACCTCACTGATTAAAATATATTCACTTCATTATTCACTGAACAAGAAGAAAATTATTTATAATATGCTTACATTTTAAGTTAATTATTTTGCCTTGTCTCTGGGAGAAAAAGTACTTAAAGTTGTGAAACTTTAATAAATGTGATAGTTGACAGTTGTTTGATGAATGTGATAGTTGACAGTTGTTTGATGAATGTGATAGTTGACAGTTGTTTGATGAATGTGATAGTTGACAGTTGTTTGATGAATGTGATAGTTGACAGTTGTTTGATGAATGTGATAGTTGACAGTTGTTTGATGAATGTGATAGTTGACAGTTGTTTGATGAATGTGATAGTTGACAGTTGTTTGATGAATGTGATAGTTGACAGTTGTTTGATGAATGTGATAGTTGACAGTTGTTTGATGAATGTGATAGTTGACAGTTGTTTGATGAATGTGATAGTTGACAGTCGTTTGATGAATGTGATAGTTGACAGTTGTTTGATGAATGTGATAGTTGACAGTTGTATGATGAATGTGATAGTTGACAGTTGTTTGATGAATGTGATAGTTGACAGTTGTTTGATGAATGTGATAGTTGACAGTTGTTTGATGAATGTGATAGTTGACAGTTGCTTGATGAATGTGATAGTTGACAGTTGTTTGATGAATGTGATAGTTGACAGTTGTTTGATGAATGTGATAGTTGACAGTTGTTTGATGAATGTGATAGTTGACAGTTGTTTGATGAATGTGATAGTTGACAGTTGTTTGATGAATGTGATAGTTGACAGTTGTTTGATGAATGTGATAGTTGACAGTTGTTTGATGAATGTGATAGTTGACAGTTGTTTGATGAATGTGATAGTTGACAGTTGTTTGATGAATGTGATAGTTGACAGTTGTTTGATGAATGTGATAGTTGACAGTTGTTTGATGAATGTGATAGTAGACAGTTGTTTGATGAATGTGATAGTTGACAGTTGTTTGATGAATGTGATAGTTGACAGTTGCTTGATGAATGTGATAGTTGACAGTTGTTTGATGAATGTGATAGTTGACAGTTGTTTGATGAATGTGATAGTTGACAGTTGTTTGATGAATGTGATAGTTGACAGTTGTTTGATGAATGTGATAGTTGACAGTTGTTTGATGAATGTGATAGTTGACAGTTGTTTGATGAATGTGATAGTTGACAGTTGTTTGATGAATGTGATAGTTGACAGTTGCTTGATGAATGTGATAGTTGACAGTTGTTTGATGAATGTGATAGTTGACAGTTGCTTGATGAATGTGATAGTTGACAGTTGCTTGATGAATGTGATAGTTGACAGTTGTTTGATGAATGTGATAGTTGACAGTTGTTTGATGAATGTGATAGTTGACAGTTGTTTGATGAATGTGATAGTTGACAGTTGTTTGATGAATGTGATAGTTGACAGTTGTTTGATGAATGTGATAGTTGACAGTTGTTTGATGAATGTGATAGTTGACAGTTGTTTGATGAATGTGATAGTTGACAGTTGTTTGATGAATGTGATAGTTGACAGTTGTTTGATGAATGTGATAGTTGACAGTTGTTTGATGAATGTAATAGTTGACAGTTGTTTGATGAATGTGATAGTTGACAGTTGTTTGATGAATGTGATAGTTGACAGTTGTTTGATGAATGTGATAGTTGACAGTTGTTTGATGAATGTGATAGTTGACAGTTGCTTGATGAATGTGATAGTTGACAGTTGTTTGATGAATGTGATAGTTGACAGTTGTTTGATGAATGTGATAGTTGACAGTTGTTTGATGAATGTGATAGTTGACAGTTGTTTGATGAATGTTATAGTTGACAGTTGCTTGATGAATGTGATAGTTGACAGTTGTTTGATGAATGTGATAGTTGACAGTTGTTTGATGAATGTGATAGTTGACAGTTGTTTGATGAATGTGATAGTTGACAGTTGTTTGATGAATGTGATAGTTGACAGTTGCTTGATGAATGTGATAGTTGACAGTTGTTTGATGAATGTGATAGTTGACAGTTGTTTGATGAATGTGATAGTTGACAGTTGTTTGATGAATGTGATAGTTGACAGTTGTTTGATGAATGTGATAGTTGACAGTTGTTTGATGAATGTGATAGTTGACAGTTGTTTGATGAATGTGATAGTTGACAGTTGCTTGATGAATGTGATAGTTGACAGTTGTTTGATGAATGTGATAGTTGACAGTTGTTTGATGAATGTGATAGTTGACAGTTGTTTGATGAATGTGATAGTTGACAGTTGTTTGATGAATGTGATAGTTGACAGTTGTTTGATGAATGTGATAGTTGACAGTTGTTTGATGAATGTGATAGTTGACAGTTGTTTGATGAATGTGATAGTTGACAGTTGTTTGATGAATGTGATAGTTGACAGTTGTTTGATGAATGTGATAGTTGACAGTTGTTTGATGAATGTGATAGTTGACAGTTGTTTGATGAATGTGATAGTTGACAGTTGCTTGATGAATGTGATAGTTGACAGTTGTTTGATGAATGTGATAGTTGACAGTTGTTTGATGAATGTGATAGTTGACAGTTGTTTGATGAATGTGATAGTTGACAGTTGTTTGATGAATGTGATAGTTGACAGTTGCTTGATGAATGTGATAGTTGACAGTTGTTTGATGAATGTGATAGTTGACAGTTGTTTGATGAATGTGATAGTTGACAGTTGCTTGATGAATGTGATAGTTGACAGTTGTTTGATGAATGTGATAGTTGACAGTTGTTTGATGAATGTGATAGTTGACAGTTGTTTGATGAATGTGATAGTTGACAGTTGTTTGATGAATGTGATAGTTGACAGTTGTTTGATGAATGTGATAGTTGACAGTTGTTTGATGAATGTGATAGTTGACAGTTGTTTGATGAATGTGATAGTTGACAGTTGCTTGATGAATGTGATAGTTGACAGTTGTTTGATGAATGAAATTTCTCTCTCAACGATAGTTCCCAATAAAAAAAAAATCTTTTTTCTTCTTCTTCTTCTTCTTCTTCTTCTTCTTCTTATTATTATTATTATTATTATTATTATTATTATTATTATTATTATTATTATTATTATTATTATTATTATTATTATTATTATTATTATTATTAAAGTAACTCAAGAAATTTACGGTTTTTACTGAGAAGACTCTTCGTCCACCTAAAATGAATATTGAATATGGGCGAAACGTCTTTTCGGTAAATGCTATACGCTGCATTATGTGTTATTCACATTGCTATTATTCGGTGAATGACTTTCCTGGTTGAACTCACTTTCTCACTGAGAAATCGTTTTCATTCAATGAGTTTTCTCCGACGATCGATCTATCTCACTGTCAAGATGATTGAACAGTTAAATTACATTTCTCTTTTAACAGTAATTTCTTAATACACAACATTTATACATCGTCTGTTGCTTAATATGTCAGCGAACTTCAGAAGGGAAGACGGAGTGAGTTTCACACAGGATGTTTTTGTTTGTAATACCCAGACGGGACTCTCCTTGGATTGCTAAAGTTTAATGTTGGGTTGCAAAAACACGAGACAAAAATTCTCGGAAGTTATGAGCGTCAAAATACACTGATGGACTTTAATATTGGAAAATGTCATTTTTTTTAGTTAGGTAAGATAGAAAGCAGTTCCTGTGAAGATAACATATGGAAGGGTATTTATAATATTTCGTATTATCACCAGAAAACTACACCAGTGCATCATGTAATCTTACTCAATACTGACACATTTTTGGGTATTGTTATGTAAATGGATGGAAAAATAATATAAAATAATGAAATCTATTTTGAACGTTCTGTGGAACGTGAACTGCAGTATGGTGTTCAAACTTTTAACATTTTTTTTATTATTAACACACTGGCCGATTCCCACCAAGGCAGGGTGGCCCGAAAAAGAAAAACTTTCACCATCATTCACTCCATCACTGTCTTGCCAGAAGGGTGCTTTACACTACAGTTTTTAAACTACAACATTAACACCCCTCCTTCAGAGTGCAGGCACTGTACTTCCCATCTCCAGGACTCAAGTCTGGCCTGCCGGTTTCCCTGAACCCCTTCATAAATGTTACTTTGCTCACACTCCAACAGCACGTCAAGTATTAAAAACCATTCGTCTCCATTCACTCCTATCAAACACGCTCACGCACGCCTGCTGGAAGTCCAAGCCCCTCGCACACAAAACCTCCTTTACCCCCTCCCTCCAACCTTTCCTAGGCCGACCCCTACCCCGCCTTCCTTCCACTACAGACTTTTAAAATATACTTACAAAATATATGAAGTTCACAGACAGGAAATAAAGGAAATGAGAAATATGAATTACATTTGAAGGGGTAAGATTTTTTTTTATTTTTTAGGCACACTTGGAAATAGATGCAGAAACTACTTACAGGATCAATAAAGGAGATATATTTCAAGACAGTAATTTCAGAAATATCTGTGAAGACTACATAACACTTCTTTACAAATATATTGTTTGGTACATGATATGGTCTCCAAGAAAGGTTGCATGCTTTAATAATTTGAAAAAACAATAAGTATTTGAGAATCCTCTTAAAATCTGTGTCTACGAGCACAGATTTACATTGTTAACAAGAAATAATCTTGGACTCGGAAAATACATGTTAACGCTTCATGTACATTTTAGGTAACTAAGAACCATCTCAGTTAACATATAAGAAATATTGCCGTTGTTAATGTCCTCAAGGAAAGTTCACATCTTGTGAACGATCCTGATTGCAATATTTCGCCCAGTTCTTGCCGCTTCGGAAATTCATATTCGGCAGGAGATGCAACATTCCCTCGATGAAAAGCAGGGGCGTCATGAGTACACTGAGAGACAACACAGTAAGTGCCCGGGGCCCAAGACTGTTCAACTGCCTCCCAACATACATAAAGGGGATTACCAATAGACCCCTGGCTGTCTTCAAGGTGGCACTGGACAGGCATCTAAAGTCAGTACCTGAGCAACCGGGTTGTGGTTCGTACGTCAGCTTGCGTGCAGCTAGCGGTAACAGCCTGGTTGATCAGACCCTGATCCAACATGAGGCCTGGTCTCAGACCGAGCCGCGAGGGATTTAACCCTAGAATACATATCCAGGTAAACGCCAGGTATTACTAAAGCTTATGCTTATGCCAAGACCTTCACTCCAGCCTAGGGAAACATTACCTGGAATATACCTGGTGAGGGTATCGGGAGTCAACGTCCCCGCGGCCCGGTCTGAGACCAGGCCTCATGGTGGCTCAGAGTCTGATCAACCAGGCTGTTACTGCCGGCCGCACGCAAGCTGACGTACGAACTACATAATTGCACAAATACAGACCAGAGTAAGTGCTTTAACACAAAGCCGAAATACACATCTGTGCCGCTATTGATCCTGTTACGTCAAGTTAATTAATGTTATTGTTAAGTCTTTGCAAAGTATTGAACGTTCACCACTGTTCACAAAGACAGTAAATGGATGGTAATATTACATATGAAAAATGTTTGGAAATCACATTAACCATTATAAGGTTTCAATGGCTGAAAGACCGAACATAAACCAAACAGAATTCCAAATGGTTTTGGAAGGATTTGATTCAGAATTTTAGAGTAGTGAAATATTTTCCACGAATAACAACTAGTGTCCCTGCATATTCTCTCTCTATCTCTCTCTCTCTCTCTCTCTCTCTCTCTCTCTCTCTCTCTCTCTCTCTCTCTCTCTCTCTCAATCTCTCTCTCTCTCTCTCTCTCTCTCTCTCTCTCTCTCTTTCTTTCTCTTTTTTTCTTTACACAGCGTTTGATAAATTTAGGTTAAGGATTCCTAACTTTATTGGCAAGCTAAGAGCTGTTACCTCCATCAGCTCATTTGAAAGTATTTTTATTGTTATGAGTCCGGCTATATAAAAATAACCGGTTTCTCTGAATTCCTTCCCTAAATATTACCCTGCTCACACTCCAAAAGATCGTCAAGTCCCAAATACCATTCTTCTCCAGTCACTCCTATCTAACACGCTCACGCACGCTTGCTGGAAGTCCAAACTCCTCGCCCACAAAACCTCCTTTACCCCCTCCCTCCAACCTTTTCGAGGACTATCCCTACCCCACCTTGCTTCCCCTACAGATATATACGTTCTCCATGTCATTCTACTTTGATCCATTTTCTCTAAATGACCAGGCCACCTCAACAACCCCTCTTCAGCCCTCTGACTAATACTTTTATTAACTCCACAGCTTCTCCTACTTTCTACACTCCGAATTTTCTGCATAATATTTACACCACACACTGCTCTTAGACAGGACATCTCCACTGCCTCCAAACGCCTACTCGTTGCTGCATTCACAACCCAAGCTTCACACCCATATAAGAGTGTTGGTACTACTATACTTTCATACATTCCCTTCTTTGCCTCTGTGGTGAGTATCCCCATCTGTCACGCGGGAGACCGGGGTTCGATTCCCCGCTGGGGAGACGGGGGATGCGGCTACCGTAAATCCAAAGGGGATTTACACATGGCTGCCTGAAAAGCGAAATTTAAAGAAGGGTCCTTTCGTTGTTCCTCCCGGAAGGACAGTCCCTCGGGCATGGAAACAGAGATATCTGGTAATCCTGCAACCTTGGAATAGGAAGGCTTGATCTGGGTCTGTTCACTTGATCTACGAGGCCCCGTCCGGTTTTCCTCGTAAAACAACGTGGCTATTCCGAGATCGGAGTCGTCTAAGGATAGGTCAACATTTTCGCCAGACAACCCTTGGGATGTTGCCCGAGTTATGGCCAACACCGGAGAAGAATTTATCATTATGGGTTCAGGACACACACTAGCAGTGGTAATGCTATTACCCAGTAATAACATGGCATCTTTCATGGGGAATCCTTCGGATACACCCACAGTCAAGGACCCAGTGTAATATTTGCACTGTACATAAATTTTATGCAAAGGGACAGAATATATAGCTCCTCCATATGCTTCCAACAAAACAGAGGAATTTAAGGAGGTATTCTTTGAAAGGGGTAATATTCCCTCTCTTATAAGTGAGCAATATGCTCCAGTATCTCAAAAGTTTTTGACTTCAGTTGTTTTAGCTTTTTCATGAAGTATAATAAGACTCTTACAGTAATAAGGGGCCATCCCTTTCTCTACTTCTTTCAGGGCCATGTTATTAGGGATTTTAGAGATTTTCCCAATGGGTTTGGGTTTGTGGGGGCAGTTGGGACAGATATGACCTACTTTATTGCACAAGTATCAGACGACAGGTTTGCCTTTAACTCCCTGCTGACGTTGCAACTGGTGTCGCTCTGGCTGGTGTCTTTCTGGATTCTGTTGTCGAGTTGCACCATGTTGAGTAGTTTGTCTCTCACCAGGTGGACCATAAGTTGAGAAGCGTGGTTCACCAGGTGATTTACTTGGCTGACGTAGACGTTCTTCCTCCGGCTGGCACTTCATCCTCCAAGATTGACGATCTCTGCTTATGCCAGGCTGTTGAAAAGAGAGATGGGACCGCTCGGACAAGGAGCGGTTAGTTTCAAAGGTATCAGCCAACCTGTCTGCCTCCAATGCAGTGGTTAAGTCACGATCCTGCAGAAAGACTCGAACCTCTGGTCCCACAGACTCCAGCAGGTTGTCAGTTAGAATAAGCTGCACAAGATAATCGAAGTTAGCAACACCACTTGCTTTATACCAGCTGGTAAAGGTTTGGTCTGCTGTCGCACAAAATCAACCAGGGATTGACAAAGCTGTCGTCTGCTTACTTTAAATATTTTCCGATACTTAGCTGGGATATAAGTATATGCTCTCAAAACTGTGGTCTTCACCACTTTATAATCGGAAAATTCAATGTCATTTAACACTGACGTAAATTCCTGTGCCTTACCAAACAATGCTGTATGAACCAACGATGTCCAATGCTGTTCCGGCCACCTCAAGGCTCGAGCCTGATTTTCGAAAGCTTCGAAAAATTGTTCTGGTTCGGCCTCATTGAAGCGGGGAACAAGCTGTACTGCTTTCTGTAAACTAAAGTCATTTACAAGATGCGAAAATTGCCTTCTTTCTTTTTCCCTATCAAATTCTTCTTTAGCAGACGCTCTCTGTTCCCTAGTCTGCTCAAGATTGATTTTTGCCAGCTCAAGTGCCAACGCCGCTGATTCACCTTGAGACAACCCTGCTGCACTAGACTGACGATTTTGCTCCGATGATGTATCATCTTCCTCCTGCGAGAACATAGGAGTTTTATTCCTGGCTCCCGCAGAGGGAGGAGTCTGATGTGCCATCTCCTCTTCCCGAAGTTTGATCAGTGAGCGCAGTTGCGCAGCTGTAAGAGTGCGTTCGTAATCAATGCCAATGGTACGAGCAATTTGCCAACAACGCTGTAGGGACAATTTAAGTAGGTTAAACAAAGTATATGCCGACACCAGACGTCTGACTCGTCTAGGAGGCATACCACAATGTACAAGTTATTTGCTATGCACAGTACGATTGCAGAATACCCCAAGGTAACACGTTATTTGCAGAACACGCTTAGGTATGCACAGTACGATTGCAGAATACGCATACGCTTACAAGGTGGATACGCAATAGTAAAGCTGACTGCAAAGTCTTCACACCGAATAAGCTAGTAGCGAGCTGTTGAACGATTATACAATAGCAAGGCTGACCATAGCAACGCAACTGACACGCAAAATTTGTAAAGCGTTGGCAAAGCTAAATGCAATTCCAGACAGCAAGCTACACACTGTTCCACAAGATTGACAGTAGCGAAGCGAGCACACCTGAACAAGCTAGCAGCGAGCTGTTGAACGATCATACAATAGCAAGGCTGACCATAGCAAAGCAACTGACATGCAAATTTTGTAAAGCGTTGGCAAAGCTAATGCAATGCCAGACAACAAGCTGCACAATGTTCCTGCTTCCTAGGCTCAACCCTTTCTCTAAGTCCAGCTCCAGATCTCAGACAGGCTTTTGACTTATATTATCCTTCACAAATTAGAACAGAAGTATGTACACTATATACACTATGTACAGCAATAGGTATTAGTGCACTCCACGGTAATCAAAGCAGAATAGAAGCCACTAGAGAGCAGACCGTGCTTCAACCAGCTCTAGAATGGGAATGAGAAGGGAAGACAGGAGAGTGGTACCCACATAACCTCTGCGATTGCTAAAACCATCTTCTCATTGGCTGGAACCT
Source organism: Cherax quadricarinatus (assembly GCF_038502225.1). NCBI lineage: Eukaryota > Metazoa > Arthropoda > Malacostraca > Decapoda > Parastacidae > Cherax > Cherax quadricarinatus. The sequence goes on along the minus strand of NC_091325.1, from coordinate 31,817,356 downwards.
GGGTACTGGTTGAACGATGGGGCCCCATCGTCAACCCTCTGTCCCCTGGTTCGCTGGTTGGGGGAGATAGCCTGTAAATGAGGGTGTGTACATGCGCCGAATAAAGGTTACGTACTCTTTGCATGCCACAGTCTTGGATGGTGAGTTAGTGCAGATGGGGCCCCATCGTTCAACCAGTACCCAGGTTCCAGCCAATGAGAAGATGGTTTTGGCAATCGCAGAGGTTATGTGGATACCACTCTCCTGTCTGCCCTTGTTATTCCCATTCTAGAGCTGGTTGAAGCACGGTCTGCTCTCTAGTGGCTTTTATTCTGCCTTGCTTACCGTGGAGTGCACTAATACCTATTGCTGTACATAGTGTATATAGTGTACATCCTTCTGTTCTAAATTGGTGAAGGATATTGTAAGTCAAAAGTTTTCTGCTCTGTTTATTTTGCTCCCTTTACACCCAGGATAACAGGCCATTTGGACTCCTGGGTTGTAATAAGAAGCGCAGTTAAACTTGTTGCTTGAGTTTCAGATAGCCCCACCATTAAAGGGCTAGGGTTCTTGAGGAGGACATAGTTTGGAAGTTTGACATTAATTTCAGAAATAGAGTGCAAAGAGTCAGAATCGTTCTCAGAGGTAGAGGACAGAGTCATTACAGGGTCTTTATCTGGTGTATGAAAAGATTTTAATTGATTAATGTGGTAAGTTTCAGTTTTTGAGGTCTTATCAAGGGGAGCTACCACATAATTTATATCAGATAATTTACTTACAATTTGCATAGTTACCCCCTTCGGAATGAAAAACTCCCCCTCTTCATTCCAGAAACTTATCCATAAGGCTATTAAAGGACTTGAAGGCACGGCAGCGTACCTGGATGACATTGTTGTGGTGTCTGATACTTGGGATCAACACCTATTTAGACTTAAGGCTCTTTTTGAGACCTTTCAGAGTTCCCATTTAACTGTTAATTTATCTAAGTCTTCCTTTGGCCAGGCCACTCTTACTTTTCTAAGCCATGAAGTAGGTAGTGGTAAAGTTGCTCCTAAATTTGCTAAAGTTCTTGCCATTAAAGATTATCCAGCTTCACAAGAGAGGAAATCTCTTCAACGTTTCCTAGGCATGATAGGATTTTACAGAAGATTCTGCAAGAATTTTTCAGATATTGTAGCCCCTCTTACCTCTCTTACCCGTCACAAAGTTCCCTTTATTTGGACTTCAGTTACTCAGGATGCGTTTGACAATTCACCTTGAGTACTTCAGACATTGAGGATATCACATATGAAAGGCCCCTCGAACCTAGTGATCACTTAGTCCTGAGCTTAGAATGCATAGTAGAAATACAAGTGAAGAGGAAAGCAGGAAGGGCAGAACGAATGAAGTCAAACTTCAAAAGAGGGGACTACAGAAGTATGAGGAATTTCCTGCACAAGTTTCAACGGGAAAGAGTACTGTAGGGAAAATCAGTAAATGATATGATGGAATAATGACATCGAAATGCAAGAAAACAGAGGAGAGGCTCACACCCAAGGGCAACAGAAATAATGGGAAGGCCAAAACGAGCCCTTGGTTCACCCAAACGTGTAGAGAACCACACCTATGTGCACTAGAGAATGGAAGAAGTATAGAAGGCAAAAAGACCCAGGAAAATAAGGAGAATCGTAGAAGAGCCAGAAATGTATATGCATAGATAAGGAGGGAGGCCCAGCGGCAATACGAAAATGAAAAAGCAGCTAAAGCTAAGTCTGACCCTAAGTTTTGGTTCAGCCACATTAGCAGGAAAACAATCAATGTGAGGGAAAAGTTCAATAGATAGGAGTAGCGATGGAGTATATAGTAACAATAGTTTCATTGCCGGCTACTTGTTAAGGTAGGGTAAGTCAAGCTCCCGCTATTCCCACCTTTTTCCCCCACCCCGAAAGTGATAGTTTGACTGCCGGCTGCTTGTTAAGGTAGGGTCAGTCTAGCTCCCGCTATCCCTTCCCCTCCTCCTCCTCCCCCCCCCCCGAAAGGTGACGTGTGGGGCTCTGGTCCAAACAGTAATCACTAGACTCACAGCTACCAGCACTACTCTTGGATGACAGAGAGGGTCACCTGTCAATCAACGAGAAGAACTGGTGGAGATGGATTAACGTCCTGAGACTTCCCCTTTTTGGATTTAATTACCTGTGCACCTGTATGAAATTGCAGGACGTAACCCCTCATCATTGCAGCGGTAAAGAACCTGCTTTCCTGTCATCGGGATATAATACTCAAGGCTATACTGTGAAAAACTAGCCAGTGGGTTGTAACCAACACCTGCGACCCCCCCCCCCCATCATCAGCAACGGCTACGATTTCAACAACACAGTGTCACCAACACCAGACACCCCTATATATATTAGTGTTGAATTCAGTTATCATTTATATTTTTCATTTTTCATTTTCTTTAATGTAGGATTGATATTTCATATTTAAGTGTTTTATATTTTATATTTTCTACATAATAAAGTGTTTATGTTTGTCTGTTATTATTTCTTTTTCTATTCATTAATTTTCCTGAGGAGGAGCCAGCCTTGGTAATACTGTCTGAAGTTATTACAGGGCTGAGTAAGCCTTCACAAGAGGCGACCTTGCCAGGATCAACTCTACTGAATCAAGATTCAATTCCATCTCGAATCTACCATTGGAACTTCAACGCTGCATACCCTAGACGGTTACCACCAGCCATGAGTAATCATTCTCTATGGTAGGACTACGGTACAGGTATTTAAAAGATTTGGTGATTGTTATAGTCTCAATTTATTGTAAGTCAAGTCAGGCAGGATATAATATTTAATTCTGCCACCATTCTTGTGAGCTTGAAACACTTTGGAGGATTAGACTCTAGGGACCTGAGATTTTCTAGTGACAATTTGTTTCATTGAGCTCTTTATTTTATCAAGGGAACTGTCGTTGGACACTCTTGATTTGTTGGTGAGAAGATTGGATGGTCAAGGGACCCCATTCTACTTACTGTTTGTTCAGAGCCGGCATAGAACCCTTCGTTTTAATTAATACATATTGTTTAATTGAAGCAGGGATCGAGCCCTCTGGTTTATTTACAGTTTGAGCGGAGCAGGAATTGAACCCTCCGTTTTCTTTAATACCCGTTTCATTTCCCCTGATAGTTTAAGTTATTCTTGCAAGCATGGAGGAATACCAGTTTTGGATGAACGCTGGAAGTAAGTTAGGAATAACAGGGAAAAATTTAGAATCTTTCATTAGTGCTAAGATCCAGGAAAGACTTGAAAGAGAGAGAATTGAGAGAGAAGAAAGACAGATAGAAAGGGAAAAAGAAGAAGAAAAGGAGAGAGAGAGAATCGAAAGAGAAGAGAAAAAGGAGAGAGAGAGAATCGAAAGAGAAGAGAAAAAGGAGAAAGAGAACCTTGAAAGACAGGAGAAAAAGGAGAGAGAGAGAATTGAGAGAGAAATCCAAGAAAGACGGTTAGAAAGAGAGCGAGAAGACCAAAAGGAGCGTGATAGACTTGATCGTGAGGAAAGAGCTAGGGAATGTGAGGAACAAGCTAAGATACGTGAGGAACAAGCTAAGATACGTGAGGAACAAGCTAAGATACGTGAGGAACAGGTTAAATTAAGAGAACTTGAGGAAAGAGCAAAGGATAGAGAAGTTGAGGAAAAAGCTAGAGAACATGAGTTAATAGAGAGAGAAAAGGATCGTGAGCTCGAAAAATCTCGCCTTGAATTAGAGAATAAAAAGTTAACTTTTACACAACAACAATTAGAGGAAGGAGTAATGGAACAACGTGCAGTCAGTGCACATATTCCAACACCTAATTTACCTCCCTTCACAGAGGGGGAAGACATAACTTCATACATTATCAGGTTTGAAAATACCGCTACCCTCTGTGAATGGCCTGCTGACACCTGGGCTACCAGGTTAGGAATGTTATTTTCTGGTACAGCCTTGAATATCTATGCAACTTTGTCGCAGGATATCATATGTAATTATAACCTACTGAAGAAGGCAATCCTTAAAGCATATCAAAAAACCACTAATTCTTACAGGAAAGATTTCAGGTATGCCACCTTACAGCCTGGCCAGAACTTTCAGCAGTTACAGGTAACACTCTTTCGTTTGTTCGACTTTTGGATAGAGAGTTCAGGAATTGATCACAGTTATGAATCTCTTAGAGACTTCATGGTTGCTGACCAGTTCCTGACAGCTCTTCCCCATCAGATACGAACATTCATCAGAGAACGTAACCTGATTAAGGCTGAGGAAGTTGCTGAGGCTGCTGACCTGTATGCTGAGGCTCACAATTCCTATAAAGACCTAAAGGGATCGAACCCTAAGGGCAAGGGTTCATCAGACCTTAAGAAATCAAAGCCTCTAGTGGAAAGTAAAATGACTTCTTTTATTCCTGTTTGTCATTTGTGTGGTGTTAAGGGACATAAACGTCCAGATTGTCCTTCTAAGAAGGTCCAAAAAGTTGGAAGATGTTTTAAAGACTGTAATGACCAAGCACCCTTCTGTTCAGGAACAGTTAATGGACTTAATGTATCTACCATTTTACGAGACACTGGATGCACATGTATAGTCATTTCTGATAAGCTGTTCCCTAACCTTAAAGAAACTCATTCCTCTGCTATACTTTCAGACTACTTGGGCCGTACGGACGCTTTTCCTACCATCCGTTGTTACATTAGGTCTAAATGGTTCACAGGTTGGTCTGAAGCCGTACTAGCTCCCATCACTTCTTGCTCCGTACTAATAGGTAATGTAAAAGGTGCCATTCTTCCTTCTGAGGTTGACCTTTCATCACCAAAGATGGACATAGGTGTTTCAGATCCTCTTCCTGTAGAGTCAGAGAAGCCCCTCGAAAGTTCAGATGAGACAATGTCTCGTGAGATTCATGTGGGATTAAAAACCAGTGATGCAACTCTCGAAAGCGAAGTAGTAGGATCACCGGTTCACTTGTTAGATGAAAGTGAAGATATCACCTCCGATACCATAAATGTCTTGACCAGGGCTCAGACCAAAGCCCAGGCTTCTCCTACTGTCCATCCTTTGATTTTCCCTGACTTTAAGCCTTTAGATATATCGAAGGACTCCTTTGTCAATTTACAACGTAATTGCCCTTCTCTTCAGAATTGCCATAATGCCGCTAAACAAAATCAAGTTATCCAAAGGAAAAACTTTTCATATAAATTTGAATATATAAAAGGTATCTTGTACAAGTCAGTATTCAAATTAAATTCAGATGAGATAGACTATTCCATCTTAGTTGTTCCAAGTCAATGCAGAGAGACTGTTCTTAAAATGGCTCATGACCTGCCAGTGGCCGGACATTTCTCGCATCGTAAAACCTTAAATAAAATTAGGGAAACCTATTTTTGGCCAAAAATGTCCTCAGATGTCACTACCTATTGTAGATCGTGTAAAGTTTGCCAACTGTCATCCTCCCGAGGTACCAGGCGAGTACCTATGGTCAAAATGCCTATCTTTACGGTACCGTTTGAAAGAGTAGCTATTGACATCGTTGGTCCTTTATCTCCACTTTCATCTGGGGGACATAGATATATATTAACATTAGTTGATTATGCTTCGAGTTTCCCTGAAGCCATACCCTTAAAGACCATAACTACTACAGAGGTGGCTGAAGCCCTTTTGTCCATCTTCTCCAGAGTGGGCATCCCTAGAGAAATTTTGTCTGATCGTGGGACACAATTCACCTCTGACTTAATGCAACACCAATACCAACTTCTGGGAGTGAAGCCTCTCTTCACCACACCCTATCATCCCAGCTGTAATGGGAGGACTGAGCGCCAGCATTCAATTCTCAAGTCCATTTTAAGGAAACTTTGCTCCCTTAAACCTAAGGAGTGGCATCGTTACCTACCCTGAGCTTTGTTTGCCATGAGGGAAGTTCCCAGTGACTCTTTGGGGTTTTCACCTTTTGAACTTCTCTATGGTAGACAGGCCAGAGGCCCATTGTCCATCCTTCATGACTTATGGACTAATGAGGAGGTAAATGCTGAGGTTCAGTCTTCTTACCAGTTTCTCCTTGACCTTAGATCCAAACTTGAGGAGACCTCTGACATAGTTTTGAAAAACCTAAGCTTGTCAATGGACCAGTACAAAACCTATTTTGATTCCAAATGTCAGAGGAGAAGTTTTAAAGTAGGAGATGAAGTTCTTGTACTTTTGCCTATCAAGTCAAATAAATTATTAGTAGCATGGAAAGGTCCATATGAAGTATTAAAAATTTGTGGGAAAGTTGACTGCCTCATAGAAGTCAAGGGGAAACCTAAGCTTTATCATATCAACATCCTTATGAAATATTACCGAAGAAATTCGGTTAACTGCCTTAATAACTTTGACTTAGTTTTTCCACACGAACTTGATACGACAACTGAAGAATGTAAGGTGTGCGTAATTGACACCTCTAACTTAGACTATGATGAAGAACTACATGACTTGGTGGCTTTTGACCACTCGGGCGCAACCAACATTAATATTAATGAATCTTTGGATGACCATAAGAGACATGAACTACTTCAATGTGTGAGTAACTTTTCAGAGGTCTTTCTGATATTCCAGGTGTTACCTCCATGGTAGTCCATAAGATTGACTTAGTGACTGACAATCCTATCAAACGGAAATTATACCCAGTTCCAGTTCACCTTAGGGATGCATTTGACCGAGAGGTAGACAAATTATTAAAACTAAAGATCATTGAACCTTCAGTATCTTCATATTGTTCACCAGTAGTCATGGTTAAGAAGGAGGATAATTCATATAGACTTGCTATTGACTTCAGAGGCCTTAATGCTATAACTCGGTGGGATGCTGAGCCTATGCCCTTAATAGATAGCGATCTACACAAATTTTATGACGCTTCCTTCTTTTCAAAGATTGATATTGCACAGGCATATCATCAAGTAATGGTATATCCTTCTTCTAGGCAGTACACCACTTTTCCTACACACCAAGGACTGATGCAATATAGAACTATGCCCTTCGGTTTGGTAACTGCCTGTGCTACCTACGTGAGACTGATGAGAAAGGTCTTGGGTAATATGCCAAATGTTTCAGTTTATTTTGATAACATTTACGTAATGACATCCACGTGGGGCGAACATATCCAAATATTAACATCAGTTTTGCGAAGGTTACGCTCACATGGCCTCACTGCCAAGCTGAAGAAATGCTTCCTTGGGTATAACAGGATTAGATATCTTGGACTGATACTTTCTAATAACTCTCTGCAGCCTCTCCCCAGTAAGATCAAAGCTTTATTAGAATTTAAATTCCTCAAAACCAAGAAGCTCATGCATAGCTTTCTTGGTTCTTTTTAATTTTTTTTGCACGGTTTATCCCGAATCTTACTGATCTTACAGGCATCTTATCCGACTTCCTTAAAAAGTCTGTGAAGGAACCTATTGAACTTTCCGACATAGCTCGGGAAAAGTTTAATGAGATTAAAAGCATCTTTTCGAAAGACCCTATACTTAAGATTCCAGATATTAATAAAACATTTTGTTTAAGAACTGATGCCTCCAATACTGGCTTAGGTGCAGTGCTACTACAATACCATGATGGTACTCCCTTCCCTGTATGCTTCCTAAGCCAGAAACTCCTTCCCACAGAAACGAGATACTCCACCATAGAAAAGGAATGTTTGGCCCTAGTGTGGGGTATCTCCAAACTTAAATTTTATTTGCTGGGAAAAGAATTAATTTTAGAAACGGACCACAAACCTTTGATATACCTAGAAACTTTTAAGGGAACCAACAGTCGCCTCTTGAGGTGGATATTGGCACTCCAGGCTTTTAAGTTCCATATTGTGTATATCAATGGTTCATCCAATTATTTCTCTGACAGGTTAAGTCGTGACAGTCAGAAGAAGATTTCTTGCCTTACGCAACTTCCATATGTTAGAACTTTTTCCTCGCCTATTCTTCTTATACTCCTTGAATATAAGTCTTGGTATAGGGGAGTGTGAGGGAAAAGTTCAATAGATTGGAGTAGCGAGGGAGTATATAGTAACAATAGTTTCATTGCCGGCTACTTGTTAAGGTAGGGTAAGTCAAGCTCCCGCTATTCACGCCTTTTTTTCCCCTCTTCCCGAAAGTGATAGTTTGCTTGCCGGCTACTTGTTAGGGTAGGGTAAGTCAAGCTCCCACTATTCCCACCTTTTTTGCCCCACCCCGAAAGTGATAGTTTGACTGCCGGCTGCTTGTTAAGGTAGGGTCAGTCTAGCTCCCGCTATCCCTTCCCCTCCTTCTTCCCCCCCCCCCGAAAGGTGACGTGTGAGGCTCTGGTCCAAACAGTAATCACTAGACTCACAGCTCCCAGCACTACTGTAAGTACATGCCTGCCTTATATTCTAGTGGATTTATTAGTTGAAAGCTTCACTTTTGACCAATAATAAACTTAGTCCTTTCAGTCTTGCTCTAAGTTGACTGTTGTAATAATCACCACATCTTTTAGGTATTGTACTTATCATGGAGAGTGATTTCTTAAGCAGTGAGTAACCTGTCTATCTTTTCAGCTTGGATGACAGAGGGTCACCTGTCAATCAACGAGAAAAACTGATGGAGACGGACTAACATCCTGGAGACGTCCCATTTTGGATTTAATTACCTGTGCACCTGTATGAAATTGCAGGACGTAACCCCACATCATTGCAGCGGTAAAGAACCTGCTTTCCTGTCATAGGGATAGAATACTCACGGCGATACTCTGTGAAGAACTAGCCGGTGGTGGTCACCAACACCTGCGACCCCCCCTTCCTCACATCAGCAACGGCTAAGATTTCAGCAACACGAAGTGTCACCAACACCAGACACCCCAAGATATATATATTAGCGTTGAGTTCAAATGTTATTTTATTCATTTCATTTTTCATTTTTCTTTCAAATAGGATGTAACTGTCATGTTTTATTGTTTTATGTTTGCTTTAATAAATAATAAAGTGTTTATCTTTGTTAATTATTATTTCATTTTCTATTCATTAATTTTCGTGAGGAGGAGCCAGCTTTGGTAATACTGTCTGAATTTATTACAGAGCTGAGTAAACCTTCACAGTTTTCAAGTGTTATTGTATCATCTTGACTATCTTCATTACACTCGATGCTGTTTTATGCTGCTACCAAACCAATTGAGCTTTTATGCTGTTGAATTCTCTCCTCAGATTTAGTTTATTCTTAATATTGTCAATGTTTATTTTACGTGACTCATCCGCTGCACTGGCACTGAAGAAAAAAAAATACCACGGGTGGGGTTTGAACCCGCGGTCAGTCTCAAAACTCCGGACCGTCGCATTAGCCACTTGGCCAGGTAACTTCAATAAGAGTCATCCAACTAGCTAGCTGGCCCAGTGGCTAACGTGACGGTCTGGAGTTTTGAGACTCTCTTACCGCGGGTTCAGACCCCATCCGTGGTATGGTTTGTTTTCAATCGTGTCATTACGATTTCGTGAGACACTGAAGGAGTTACTTTTATGTTTAGGATCTAGTATTGTGCTGAGTAACGTGATGTAGTCAGTGGTGTAATCTCCAACCTAGTTAATTAACATTGATACTTTGAGAGCAGATAGTTTATTATCCAGGAGTTACAATCTTAGATCACTTAAAGCTTCGTTGATGAAATGTTCAGTTACTTTACAGTGTTACCTCGGTATACGTCCACCTCCAGACTAGAATAATTATGTAAGTTTATTTTTGTAAGTGCTTTTGTAAGTGCATTTTTGGGAGTCTGAAATGGATTAATCTGCTTTACATTAGTCCTTATGGGAGCAAATTCGTTCGGTACTTGAAGAGATCGGCACTTAAACAGCCTTCTGAAATAAATTAAGGTCGTATACCGAGGTACCTCCGTACATGAAGCCGTATTTTTGAGACAAAACGCTTTGTTTCACTAACAAGTATAGTTGTTGTGTGAAATATTTTCAACAAAATAAGAACTTAGTAAAATAATTTCATTTGCTTCAATTAATTGATAGTAAGTGTGGGTTAACTAAGCAATGCATTTCCATTTTTCTCACACTTGTAATCCAATATTAAGTTCTATTCCAGAGTGTAAGAACAATCTGATTGAACGTGATCTTTGGCATTTTATTTTATGTTAGAAGAACCTCTAGTTTACTGCAAGTTAGAAGAGACTGAAGCGGGTCATATTTTTTTACTCTCTACTATCGAATACACTAATGAATAACCAATTGTAGATAAGGTAGAAAACACATGATATATAGTTGTATCCTTTGACAACAATGGCACCATCATCTCATGCTATCAGATGAATTTTGGTGGCTGGTATGTTGAATTCATGGTATGCTTCTTGAAAAATGTCAGTGAGATCCAGGACATAACAATGCTCTAAGTAGAACAATTTTCTGAATGAAGTCTTTGCTAGTCACATGTGATGATTTGTAATGTATTCACCTATTTCAACTTTCATATATATGGCCCTGCCTCTCTACTTGCCATTTGCCAGAAGATATAAACAAAGTTTTCCAGTGGGCAACGGTAAACAATATGATGTTCAATGAGGACAAATTCCAACTACTCCGTTATGGAAAACTGGAGGAGATAATAACTAGAACAGAGTAAGCTACAGACTCTGGCCATACAATAGAGCGGAAAAATAATGTAAGGGACCTGGGAGTAGTAATGTCTGAGGATCTCACTTTCAAAGATCACAACAGTGCCACGATCGCACGTGCAAAGAAAATGATAGGATGGATAATGAGAACGTTCAAAACGAGAGATGCCAAGCCAATGATGATCCTTTTCAAATGACTTGTTATCTCTAGGCTGGAATACTGCTGTGCATTAACATCTCCATTCAAAGCAGGTGAAATTGCAGATCTAGAGAGTGTACAGAGATCCTTTACTGCACGTATAAGTTCTGTCAAGCACCTTAACTACTGGGAACGCTTGGAAGCACTCGACTTGTACTCGTTGGAATGCAGGAGGGAGAGATATATCATAATCTACACTTGGAAAATCCTGGAAGGAATGGTCCCAAATCTGCACACAGAAATCACTCCCTACGAAAGTAAAAGACTGGGCAGGCGATGCAAAATGCCCCCAATTAAAAGTAGGGGCGCCATTGGTACACTAAGGGAAAACACCAGAAGTGTCCGGTGCCCAAGACTGTTCAACAGCCTCCCATCAAGCATTAGGGGAATTGCCAATAAACCCCTGGCTGCCTTCAAGAGAGAGCTGGACAGATACTTAAAGTCAGTGCCGGATCAGCCGGGCTCTGGCTCGTACGTTGGACTGCGTGCGGCCAGCAGTAACAGCCTGGTTGATCAGGCCCTGATTCATCGGGAGGCCTGGTCATGGACCGGGCCGCGGGGGCATTGATCCCCGGAATAACCTCCAGGTAGCCTCCAGGTATGCCTCGTAATTCGTGTTGCACATGCCTTCTTGTGGCCTGCCTTCACCACATCTCCATGGCCGTTCCAATTCCTTACTACCCTGAGACCGAAGAAGTAATTTATGATATCCCTCCGACACATCTGTGACTTTAACGTTGAACTATGCCCCCTAGTACCTCTTTCTCGCCTCTCAGCCAATCCCTGTCTACCCTGTCAATTTTCCCAAGTATTTTGATGCTGCTTTCATGTTTCCTCTTGTCCAGCTTTCCTCTAATGTCATCAAGAACACTTAACCACTCCTCATATATCATTTATCTTAAACTGAAGCATCAGTTACATTGCATACCTCGACACTTTCTTCCGTTTCTTAATATGTTTTAATGCGTATTGGTTCCATGTTGGTTCCATGCGTATTCCAAGATGTACCTGACTTATGTTTCATCTAGGGTTCTGAATAAATTTCTCGATATTTCTGAAGGCAACTCTTAGGTTTGCCGGACGAGCATGGACTAGAAATTTTACTTAGTTAAGGTTGCCTCCAGGGATGCTCATCCTAGGTTTTTCTCTTTGAGTGAGGTCTACAGTTTCTTTCTCGTAGCTCTGTGCTCTGTGACTGATCTTGGCATTTCTCCAATGATTATAACAGTTCATTTCCCGGGAATGAATTCAAGAATTCACTGACGTGCATGTCTGTGTTACTGTAGTTTGTCCAGATCCATTTGTAATCTTTTCTTGTCATTATTTTTAAAACTCTTGTTAGTTTTATATCATCAACAAACAGATATACATATGCCTCATTCCTATTTCGTAAGTCATTCACATATATCCGAAACAGTACTGACCCTAACACCGATCATTAGAGAACCCCGCTTATTACTCTTTGTTCTTTTGTTTTCTCTAACCGGACAATCACTCTTTGAACCCAGGAATATATTCACTGCTATTCCTGTCTGTACCTCAAATTTTTGCCCTAGTCTCACGTAAGGTATTCTATCAAATGCATTCTTGCAGTACAAGAATATGCAAGCTGCCCATGTTCCGCCTGTCTCACTTCTATCACTTTGTCATAGATCTCCAGCAGGTTAGTAAGACATGATTTGTCATTTATAAACCCGTGTTAATTATTGGTTATGAAATCGCTTCCTTCCAATGTGTTCTGCCACTCTCCTCTAATTATTTTCTTCATTTCTTTATATGACATGCATGTCTGTGTTACTGGTCTTAATTATATGATTCCTGTCTTCTTTCTTAAATATTGGCAACGTACTCGTTCTTTTCCAGATGTCTGGGAGCTGTCTAGTGTCCATTAATTAGATATAGATCCAAGCAAGTGGCTCACAGTGTTTCCCCTTCTTTTCACATAAACGATGGTGACAACTTTTCAGGTGACATTGCAACTGATGTATCCAGCTCGCATAATTTTGTTTTATCTATTACGCTGCTGAGTATGTTTTCCAGTACTCGTCGAGGTACCAGTTGCTCTAGGTTATCTATTATTACAACCTGCTTGACTTGGTTCTTGCCGACAAAGAGTCACTAGTAATAATCTTGTGGTTAATGATGAGTTAGAGGAAAGCTATCACATATCACTTAGTTTCAATATATCATAGAATTACCCAGATAACTGCAATCAAGTCTCTGTCCCAGATTTCCACTTGGCCGACTTCATGGGACTGAGAAATTACCTGGGTGGGCTAAATTGGGATGATCTGACTATGGGTCAGGTAGATGATCTTGGTTGCCAGTATGACGTATTTCAGAGCATAGTGCTGGCTGCCCGACGACTTTTGTGCCAAGTAGATATTAGATCTAGCAAAAAGGATCCCAAATGGATAAACAATAGATTAAAATATCTCATTGGTCAAAAGAGAGGCATATATAAGCGTATCAAAAGAGGGGAAATGCAGTTAAGAAATCAATATATTCAATTAAAGAGAGAAATATAAAAAGGAATAAGAAAAACAAGAAAGGATTCTTTCAGGTATATAGAAGTAAGATTAGGGATAAGATAGGCCCACTTAAGAGCAACTCAGGTCAGATCACTGACAGTGATAAGGAAATGTGTGAACTTTTGAGCACCTACTTACCTGGAGGTTACCTGGAGGTTATTCCGGGGATCAACGCCCCCGCGGCCCGGTCCATGACCAGGCCTCCCGATGGATCAGGGCCTGATCAACTAGGCTGTTACTGCTGGCCGCACGCAGTCCAACGTACGAGCCACAGCCCGGCTGATCCGGCACTGACTTTAGCTATCTGTCCAGCTCTCTCTTGAAGGCAGCCAGGGGTTTATTGGCAATTCCCCTAATGCTTGATGGGAGGCTGTTGAACAGTTTTGGGCCCCGGACACTTATGGTGTTTTCTCTTAGTGTACCAATGGCGCCCCTACTTTTTATTGGGGGCATTTTGCATCGCCTGCCCAGTCTTTTACTTTCGTAGGGAGTGATTTCTGTGTGCAGATTTGGGACCATTCCTTCCAAGATTTTCCAAGTGTAGATTATGATATATCTCTCCCTCCTGGGTTCCAACGAGTACAAGTCAAGTGCTTCCAAGCGTTCCCAGTAGTTAAGGTGCTTGACAGAACTTATACGTGCAGTAAAGGATCTCTGTACACTCTCTAGATCTGCGATTTCACCTGCTTTGAATGGAGATGTTAATGTACAGCAGTATTCCAGCCTAGAGAGAACAAGTGATTTGAAAAGGATCATCATGGGCTTGGCATCTCTCGTTTTGAAAGTTCTCATTATCCATCCTATCATTTTCTTTGCACGTGCGATCGTGGCACTGTTGTGATCCTTGAAAGTGAGATCCTCAGACATTACTACTCCCAGGTCCCTTACATTATTTTTCCGCTCTATTGTATGGCCGGAGTCAGTAGTATACTCTGTTCTAGTTATTATCTCCTCCAGTTTTCCATAACGGAGTAGTTGGAATTTGTCCTCATTGAACATCATATTGTTTACCGTTGCCCACTGGAAAACTTTGTTTATATCTTCTTGGAGGTTAACCGCGTCCTCAGCAGATGACAGCCTCATGCAGATCCTAGTATCATCCGCAAAGGATGATACGGTGCTGTGGTGTATATCTCTGTTTATGTCTGATATGAGGATAAGGAACAAGATGGGGGCGAGTACTGTGCCTTGTGGAACAGAGCTCTTCACTATGGCAGCCTCCGATTTAACTCTGTTGACCACTACTCTTTGTGTTCGATTTGTTAGGAAGTTGAAGATCCATCTCCCCACTTTCCCAGTTATTCCTTTAGCACGTATTTTATGGGCTATTACGCCATGATCGCATTTGTCAAATGCTTTTGCAAAGTCTGTGTATATTACATCTGCATTCTGATTTTCTTCCAGTGCATCCAAGGCCATGTCATAGTGATCCAGTAGTTGTGAGAGGCAGGAGCGACCTGCCCTGAACCCATGTTGCCCTGGATTGTGCAGATTTTGGGAATCCAGGTGATTTGCAATCCTGCTTCTTAGCACTCTTTCAAAGATTTTTATGATGTGGGACGTCAGAGCTATTGGTCTATAGTTCTTAGCTAATGCTTTGCTGCCACCTTTATGGAGTGGGGCTATATCCGTTGTTTTAAGTGACTGTGGAATTTCACCCATGTCCAAGCTCCTCCTCCATAGTGTACTTAGGGCACGCGAGAGGGGTTTCTTGCAGTTCTTAATGAAAACAGAGTTCCACGAGTCTGGGCCCGGGGCTGAGTGCATAGGCATGTTGTCAATGGCTTTTTCGAAATCTATCGGAGATAGGGTAATGTCGGAAATCTGGCATACATTTATGGAGTTTTGAGGCTCATTCATGAAGAAATCATTTAGGTCGTCGATCCTCAGACCGATTAGTGGTTCACTAAACACAGAGTCGTACTGGGATTTCAATATTTCACTCATTTCCTTGTTGTCATCTGTGTATTTGCCTTGTTTTTGGCATATGAAAAGAAATATTTTGAATTTCTTTCAATTTCACTAATAGCTTTAAGCTCCTCCTGCCTCTCCTGGTTCCTGTAAGAGTCATTTAGCTTAAGTTCGATAGTTTCCACTTCCCTGGTCAGCGCCTCCTTTCGTGTATCAGATATTCTAGCACTCCTGAGGAGCTCAGTGACTCTTCGTCGTCTTCTGTAGAGGGAGCGTCTTTTTCTCTCCAGTTTACTCCTGCTCTTCTTCTTTCTTAGGGGAATATGCCTAGAACATGCTTCCTCTCAGTTTTTACTCAGGAAGATACTAGCGAAATTCCAGAAATAATAAAATGTATAGAACAAGACGATAACAAACCATGCATAATTAGGGTAACTAGTGTTATTGTCCTCAGACAAATTGAGAAATTAAAACCTACAAATCCCCAGGCCCTGACGAACTGTTTGCAAGGGTGTTAAGGGAATGTAAAGAGGAACTTAGCAAACCTTTGGCTAATCTTTCCAATATATCACAACAAATTGGCATTGTGCCAGACAAGTGGAAAATTGCAAATGTAATACCTGTGTTACAAGCCAGGTGATAGGTCCATAGCTTCAAACTATAGACCAATAGTTGGTAAATTTATGGAATAAATAATTGCCGAAGCAATTCGTAGCCATCTTACAGGGCATAAATTGATTAATGAATCTCAACACGGTCTTACAAAGGGGCGTTCCTGTCTTATGAATTTACTAACTTTCTTCACTAAGGTATTTGAGGAGGTAGATCATAGTATTGAATATGATATTGTGTATATGGACTTCAGAAAGACTTTCGATAGAGTTCCACATCAGAGGCTATTAAGATAACTTAAGGCACACGGAATAGGAGAATTTTTTTCCTGGGTAGAGGCCCGGTTGACAAATAAGCAGCAGAGACTTTGCATAAATGGGGAGAAATCAGAATGGGGGCACGTCACAAGCGGTGTTCCACAGGGGTCAATATTGGGCCCGTTGTTGTTCACAATTTACATAAACGACATAGATGAGTGAATAAACAGCGACATAAGCAAATTTGCTGATGACACCAAAATAGGCCGTCCAATTCATTCTAATGAGGACATTAAATCAATGGACAGAGAAGTGGCACATACAGTTTAGTATAGACAAATGCACAGTTCTAAATGTTGTACAGGAAAATAACCATGCCACATATAAATTAAATAATGAAGATCTTATTATTACTGATTGCGAAAAGGATTTAGGAGTTCTGATTAGCAGTAATCTGAAACAAAGACAACAGTGCATTAGTGTTCGCAATAAAGCTAACAGAATCCTTGGCTTCATAGCAAGAAGTATAAATAATAGAAGTCCTCAGGTTGTTCTTCAACTCTATATATGTAAAGTAAAAGGACACAAGTGCAACTAATGTGACATTTATTGTGGCAACGTTTCGCTCTCCAGGAGCTTTATCAAGCCATTCAATGGCTTGATAAAGCTCCTGGAGAGCGAAACGTTGCCACAATAAATGTCACATTAGTTGCACTTGTGTCCTTTTACTTTACATATTGTCGGTAATTCTACCAACTTTATTACAACTCTATATATCATTGGTTAGGCTTCATTTAGATTATGTTGCTCAGTTCTGGTCACCGTATTACAGAATGGATATAAATGCTCTGGAAAACGTACAAAGGAGGATGACAAAGTTGATCCCATGTATCAGAAATCTTCCCTATGAGGATAGACTGAGGGCCCTGAATCTGCACTATCTAGAAAGGCATAGAATTAGGGGGGATATGATTGAGGTGTGTAAATGGAAAACAGGAATTAATAAAGGGGATGTAAATAGCGTGCTGAAAATATCTAACATAGACTGGACTCGCAGCAATGGCTTTAAATTGGAAAAATTCAGATTCACGAAGGATATAAGAAAGCACTGGAATGAATGGAACAAACTCCCGAGTACCGTCATTGAAGCTAAGACGTTGTGTAGTTTTAAAAATAGGTTGTGTAAATACATGAGTGGGTGTGGGAGGGTGTGAGTTGGACCTGACTAGCTTGTGCTACTAGGTCGGAGGCCGTGCTCCTCCCTTAAGTGACGTGACTGACCTGACTAGGTCAAAGCATTGGCTTAAGCCGGTGGGAGAATTGGACCTGCCTCGCATAGGCCAGTAGGCCTGTTGTAGTGTTCCTTTCTTATGTTCTTATGCTCCCATTGAGAATACGTGTTTAAATCGTATGTTCAGTACTTCAGAGACTTCTTTACAGTTGCAAGTGTTATATTCCTCTTCCTTCTTGAATCGATATTCGATGTCTTTTACTGGCTTCTCTCTTCTGATGTGGCTGTGACGTAGTTTTGGCTTCGTATTGCGTTTTGCTGTTGTATCACGCTTAAACTGCTGTTTAAAATCTTTACACACCTTTGCAAATTTGTTTCTTGCACTCCCTCTCTCTTCTCTGTTTTCGATTTTCTTTCCCGTTCTGCAGCTTTATCAAGCTCTTCTTATTTTCGATTTTCTTCTCTGCATCTTTGGTTGAGAATTCCCATTCTTCTTGGAATGAATTTCTCTTTTCCATCCTGGAACTTCACGGCTAGTGTACCATCATCTTATTCGGTTACTTTCCTTCGAGCTCCCTTTCCCACTACACCGTATTTAAGAACTCTCTCATTTCTTCAAGGTTCCCTTTCCTGAAGTCTTGTGTCTCACACCCCGTCACCTGCCTCTTCACCCTCAATATTTAGTTCCACAAGAAATATGAAGATCAGTAGTGTGCGGTCACTAGCACACAGGGGCTCTCATTTTCTTTTTCACCTATATGTGATGTACTTGTGGTTAAAACAAGATCCAATCTTATATTATCTTAATCTTGATGGATTCTAATCCTTTTCCTTCCCTTGTTGTCCTAAACTTGCTGATATGAATGTTTCCCTAACTACTTTCCCCATCCTACCCCCATGTGGGTCCCAGTTTTCTCAGTCAGTATCATTTAGGCTGAAATCACCAATGGTTAAAATCTTCACTTTAGCCACATAAGTTCTCCTTGCTGCTTTTGCTAAGGTGTCAATCACTGCCATGTCATTCTCTTTATATTGCTGACTTGGTCTCCTATTGCTTGGTGATTGGTTGTAAATCACTGTTACCATTGCTATGGGTCCCCAGGATCCCCCAGTTTTGATTGTATCTCATTATTTAATCAACTAGCTCATTTTCATCTCTCCAAAACTTCACTAATTTCAAATTAACAAGTCATCCCTTCCCCTTCTATGTCACCTCGTTCTTTCCTCATTACCTGGTACTCTACAGGAAATAATGAATATGTTATCATTTCGGGGAGTTTCGTCTCTGTAATGCCTATGATGCCCAATATCCATTCTATATTCGCTTCACTTTTGGTCGGCAATTCATCCACTTTGTGTTCCACATTGAGCTTTCTTTCCTGTAGTATACTCTGTTGTGAATTAATATTTCTGCTCGTTGAGAAAATGCCTGGAATGGCTCAGGAAGGACTGGGGATGGTGTTTATACATCAGTACAGGAGGGGCAGGTGACTGTTTAGAGAATTAACTTTTTTGGGATGCTATTTTTCTCAGATTACCTCCCAGTTCTTTGAAAATATTCATCAGCTCACTGTATTCTCATCTTGTTTAGTAAATGAGTCCTCTATTCAGCCATTACAGTGTTTTTCACATACTTCAAGTGCTTCTCGCTTGCCATGTTACACATCTCAGTTTCCTCTAGAAAGAAAATTATTTTTGTTTTGCATTCCTTATCCAATTTGCTCATCAGACCATATATGATAATATCTAGATATTGCAACACACCTCCTTCACTTCCTTCTGGCTCTACGGTTTCCTGCCCTTCAAATTTACAATTTACCTGTACTCTTGAGTAACTAAGACTGCCTTTAAGTGAAACATAGAAGGCTGCTTGACAGATTTACTCCATCCTGGACTTCTGTTCATTATTGTACCTATTATTAAAGTGTGTGTGTGTGTGCGTGTGTGTGTGTGTGTGTGTGTGTGTGTGTGTGTGTGTGTGTGTGTGTATGTGTGTGTGTGTGTGTGTGTGTGTGTGTGTGTGTTTGTGTGTGTGTGTTTGTGTGTGTGTGTGTGTGTTTGTGTTTGTGTGTATGTCTTTGTGTGTGTATGTGTGAGTGTGTGTGTATGTGTGAGTGTGTGTGCGTGTGTGTGTGCACTCACCTATTTGTGATTGCAGGGGTCCTGGCTCCGTCTCTTCACTTATCGCTACTAAGTTCTCTCTCTCCCTGCTCCATGAACTTGATCATACCTCGTCTTAAAATTATGTATGGTTCCTGCCTCCACTACGTCACTTCCCAGACTATTCCACTTACTGACTACTATATGACTGAAGAAATATTCCTAACATCTGTGATTGATTTATCTGAACTGTTCCCCTGTGTTCCATCTCTAGAACATCCTGTCTCTGTCCACCTTGTCAATTCCTCTCAGTATTTTGTATGTCGTTATCATGTCCCCCCTATCTCTCCTGTCCTCCAGTGTCGTCAGGTTGATTTCCCTTAACCTCTCCTCGTAGGACATACCTCTTAGCTCTGGGACTAGTCTTGTTGCAAACCTTTGCACTTTCTCTAGTTTCTTCACGTGCTTGGCTGGGTGTGGGTTCCAAACTGGTGCCGCATACTCCAATATGGGCCTAACATACACGGTGTACAGGGTCCTGAATGATTCCTTATTAAGATGTCGGAATGCTGTTCTGAGGTTTGCTAGGCGCCCATGTGCTGCAGCAGTTATTTGGTTGATGTGCGCTTCAGGAGATGTGCCTGGTGTTATACTCACCCTAAGATCTTTTTCCTTGAGTGAGGTTTGTAGTCTCTGGCCCCCTAGACTGTACTCCGTCTGCGGTCTTCTTTGCCCCTCCCCAATCTTCATGACTTTGCACTTGGTGGGATTGAACTCCAGGAGCCAATTGCTGGACCAGGTCTGCAGCCTGTCCAGATCCCTTTGTAGTTCTGCCTGGTCTTCGATCGAGTGAATTCTTCTCATCAACTTAACGTCATCTGCAAACAGGGACACCTCAGAGTCTATTCCTTCCGACATGTTGTTCACAAATACCAGAAACAGCACTGGTCCTAGGACTGACCCCTGCGGGACCCCGCTGGTCACAGGTGCCCACTCTGACACCTCGCCACGTACCATGACTCGCTGCTGTCTTCCTGACAAGTATTCCCTGATCCATTGTAGTGCCTTCCCTGTTATCCCTGCTTGGTCCTCCAGTTTTTGCACCAGTCTCTTGTGTGGAACTGTGTCAAAGGCCTTCTTGCAGTCCAAGAAAATGCAATCCACCCACCCCGCTCTCTCTCTTGTCTTACTGCTGTCACCATGTCATAGAACTCCAGTAGGTTTGTGACACAGGATTTCCCGTCCCTGAAACCATGTTGGCTGCTGTTGATGAAATCGTTCCTTTCTAGGTGTTCCACCACTCTTCTCCTGATAATCTTCTCCATGATTTTGCATACTATACATGTCAGCGACACTGGTCTGTAGTTTAATGCTTCATGTCTGTCTCCTTTTTTAAAGATTGGGACCACATTTGCTGTCTTCCATGCCTCAGGCAATCTCCCTGTTTCGATAGATGTATTGAATATTGTTGTTAGGGGTACACATAGCGCCTCTGCTCCCTCTCTCAATACCCATGGGGAGATGTTATCTGGCCCCATTGCCTTTGAGGTATCTAGCTCACTCAGAAGCCTCTTCACTTCTTCCTCGGTTGTGTGCACTGTGTCCAGCACTTGGTGGTGTGCCCCACCTCTCCGTCTTTCTGGAGTCCCTTCTGTCTCCTCTGTGAACACTTCTTTGAATCCCTTGTTGAGTTCTTCACATACTTCACGGTCATTTCTTGTTGTCTCTCCTCCTTCCTTCCTTAGCCTGATTACCTGGTCCTTGACTGTTGTTTTCCTCCTGATGTGGCTGTACAGCAGTTTCGGGTCAGATTTGGCTTTCGCTGCTATGTCATTTTCATATTGTCTTTGGGCCTCCCTTCTTATCTGTGCATATTCGTTTCTGGCTCTACGACTGTTCTCCTTATTCTCCTGGGTCCTTTGCCTTCTATATTTCTTCCACTCCCTAGCACACTTGGTTTTTGCCTCCCTGCACCTTTGGGTAAACCATGGGCTCATCATGGCTTTTTCATTATTCCTGTTACCCTTGGGTACAAACCTCTCCTCAGCCTCCTTGCATTTTGTTGCTACATATTCCATCATCTCATTAACTGGCTTCCCTGCCAGTTCTCTGTCCCACTGAACCCCATTCAGGTAGTTCCTCATTCCTGTGTAGTCCCCTTTCTTGTAGTTTGGCTTCATTCGTCCTGGCCTTCCTGCTTCTGCCTCCACTTGTAGCTCTACTGTGTATTCGAAGCTTAAAACCACATGGTCACTGGCCCCAAGGGGTCTTTCATATGTGATGTCCTCGATATCTGCACTACTCAATGTGAATACTAAGTCCAGCCTTGCTGGTTCATCCTCCTCCTCTCTCTTGTAGTGTCCCTTACGTGTTGGCACATGAAGTTTTCCAGTACCACCTCCATCATCTTAGCCCTCCATGTATCTTGGTCCCCATGTGGGTCCAAGTTCTCCCAATCGATCTCCTTGTGGTTAAAGTCACCCATGATCAGGAGCTTTGCCCTGCATGCATGAGCTCTTCTGAGCACTCTAGCCAGTGTGTCAACCATCGCTCTATTGCTCTCGTCGTACTCTTGCCTTGGCCTCCTGCTGTTCTGTGGTGGGTTATACATCACTGCTATTACTACCTTGGGACCTCCAGAGTGAAGTGTTCACTATGTAATCACTTTCTTCTCCGCTGTCTCCTCTCTCCAGCTCATCAAAATTCCAGCGATTTTTTGAACAGCAACGCCATCCTCCACCCCCTGTTCCCTCTGTCTTTCCTCAGGAATTGGTATCCCGTTGGAAAGATGGCATCTGTTATCATACCTGTAAGCTTGGTTTCTGTAGAGCTATGATGTCCGGTGATGCTTCTTTGACTCTTTCATGCCACTCCTCCCACTTATTTGTTACTCCATCAGCGTTTGTGTACCATACCTTCAGTTTCCTTTCCAACACTGTGGTTTGGGGGGCCTGTGAGGGTGGGAGACCTGGTGGCATACTGTGGGAATTCTATAGCTCGGTGTTGGGTGGAGGCTGTGGGTATGGATTATAGTGTGTTGGGATTGGGTGGTGATGAGGTTGTATGGTTCTGAGAATAGTTGTGTGTGTGCTTGCCCTTGCTGTTCTGTTCTGCTCTGACTGACATCTGCTGGTTCCATCCTTGTCTCTTTTCCTAGCTCCTTTCGCTTTTTTGTCCTCTCCCTCAGCTGCTGTCGTTCTGATTTTGTTCTGTCTCTGTCTAGGAACACCCTCTTGTACTCTTCCGAGTATTTCAATCGTGGTTTCTCTTGGAGGATCCTGTTCCGCACTGTTTCCGTCCTGAGAATCAGCTTGATTGGTCGGTTTCTCCCCTTCGAGTACCCCCCTATTCTCTGAAAATTTACAATCTCGTCCATCTCTTCACCTATTTCCGTGATGATTTTCTCAATTTTCTTTCTTTCTTCCTGCTTCCTTTCAGTGTGTGTCCTTTCCTTTCTCTCCTGAAGCCCATGGATAAACACTGATTTTGCCCTTTCTTCCTCCCATTGCCTCACCCTCTGTGACTCTGGATCCTGCCTGTATGTGGTCAGTTTCTCCCTTGATTTTTCCAGTGGCTCTTGATAGCCTGGTTGTGCCTCAGCATTCGACCTATCACCCTCTCCATCTGCAACCATCTGTTCTTCCCTTTCACTCTTTGGTCCTCCTTGGCAGGCTGATATAACCTTAGCATAATTCATAATTCCTTTCTTCCTGTTCGGCCTTGCAGCTTCATATGCTGTGTCTTCTCTGGTCACTGCCCCTGTAACTCGCTTCAGCCTGTTTATCTCAACTTCTAGGACCCTTATCTTGGCTACTGCAGTATCGACTTGTGCCTCCCAATTCTTTGTCTCCTTCTCCAACCTCTTTTCCAATTTCACAGAGAGCTCTTTCTCCATTTTTTTCAGAAAGCTCTCCTAATTTTCTCTCCCACTCTTGTTCCATCCTTTTCCACTGCTCCTCCATCCACTCCTCCCTACCAGAACCATTCTCATCTGATCCTTGGTTCCTGTGAGTCCCCACCATGTGAGAGAAGAGAGAATGGAAAGGTGAAGGAGAGAGAGAGGGAAGAGTGAGAAGGAAAGAGAGAGAGTGAGAGGGAAAAGAGAGAGAAGGGAAGGGAAGGGAGAGGGGAGGGGAGGAGGAGGGGAAGGGATGGAGAAGATGGAGAGAGAGAGAGAGAGAGAGAGAGAGAGAGAGAGAGAGAGAGAGCTCGAGAGAGAGAGAGAGAGAGAGAGAGAGAGAGAGAGAGAGAGAGAGAGAGAGAGAGAGAGAGAGAGAGAGAGAGAGAGAGAGAGAGAGAGAGAGAAGGGAAGGTAGAGAGAGGGGGATAGTGAGGAAGGAAGGGGAAGAAGAGTGGGAGTGAGAGAGGGGAGAGAGAGGTGAGGGGAAGGAGGTAGGAGGGGGAGAGTTAGAGAAGGGAAAATGGGGAAGAGAGAGAGCAGAGTGGGAGGGAGGGAGAGAGGGGAGAGAGAGGAAGGAAGGGAGGAGGAGGGGGAGAGTTAGAGGGGAAAATGGGAGAGAGAGAGCAAGAGAGAGAGAGAGAGAGAGAGAGAGAGATAGAGGGAGAGAGAGAGAGAGAGAGAGAAAGAGAGGGGGAGAGAGAGGGGGAGAGAGGGGGGAGAGAGGGGGAGAAGGGGGAAAGAGGGGGGAGATGGAAGAGCGAGAGGGGGAGAGAGGCTAGGGGGAGAGGGGAGGGGAGGAGGGGAGAGAGATGGGGAAAGGGAGAGGGGAGAGATAATGGGAGGGGAGAGATGTTAGAGGGGGAGAGATGTTAGAGGGGGGAGGTGTTAGAGGTAAGAGATGTTAGAGGGGAGAGATGGGAGAGGGAAGAGAGAGAGAGAGATAGGTAGAGAGTGATAGGTAGAGAGAGAGATATAGGTAAAGAGTGAGAAAGGTAGAGATAGGTCTCTACCTAGGATAGGAAGAGGGGGGGAGAGGAGCAAGGTTCAGATGGTCAGTTCACAGGACGGTGTGAAATCCTGTGTATGTGTGTGTTTGTGTGTGTACTACAGCTTACAAGTGCTTGTTCCTGTGTGTGTGTGTGTATGTGTGTGTGTGTGTGTTTGTGTGTGTGTGTTTGTGTGTGTGTGTGTGTTTGAGTTTGTGTGTGTATGTCTTTGTGTGTGTATGTGTGAGTGTGTGTGTATGTGTGAGTGTGTGTGCGTGTGTGTGTGCACTCACCTATTTGTGATTGCAGGGGTCGATACATAGCTCCTGGCTCCGTCTCTTCACTTATCGCTACTAAGTTCTCTCCCTCCCTGCTCCATGAACTTGATCATACCTCGTCTTAAAATTATGTATGGTTCCTGCCTCCACTACGTCACTTGTCAGACTATTCCACTTCCTGAAAACTATATGACTAAAGAAATATTCCTAACATCTCTTTGATTTATCTGAATTTTCTGTGTCCCATCTCTAGAACAACCTGTCTCTGTCCACCTTGTCAATTCCACACAGTATTTTGTATGTCGTTTTCACGTCTCCTGTGTGTGTATGTGTGTGTGTGTACTCCCTTGTTTGTGGTTGCAGGGGTCGATTCACACCTCCTGGCCCCGCCTCTTCGCTACTCGCTAATAGATCCACCCTCTCCCAGCTTCAAGAGCTTTATCATACCTCTTCTTAAAGCACTGTATGGATCCTGCCTCCACTACTTCACGCTCCAGATTGATACACTTCCTGACAACACTGAGGTTAAACAAATACTTCCTAACATCTCTTTGGCTCATCTGAGTTTTCAACTTCCAGTTGTGTCCCCTTGTTCCTGTGTGGAATCTCTGAAACATTCCTGTCTTTTCCACCTTGTCAATTCCTCTCAGTATTTTATACGTCGTTATCATTTCTCCCCTATCTCTCCTATCCCTAGTGACAACAATTTGAGTTCCATTAACCTTTCCTTGTAGGACATTCCCATTTGCTCTAGGACTAGTCTTGTTGCAAATCAATTGCACTTTTTCTAATTTCTTGACGTGTTTCACTTGGTGTGTGTTCCACACTGGTGCTGCATATTCCAGTATGGAACTGACGCATATAGAATACAGTGTCATAAATGACTTCTTAATTAGATGTAGAAATAGTATTATTAGGTTTACCAGGCGCCCATATGCTACAACAGTAATTTGGTTTTGTGCATCTCAAGGGATGGATTCGTTGTGATGCTCACCCCAAAATTCTTTTCCTTGAGTTAAGTTTGCAGCCTTAGACCCCAGTGGCTGTACTCCGTCTGTGGGCTACTTTGGCCTTCTCCAAGTTTCACGATTTTGCACTTGGTGGGATTAAACTCCAAAAGTCATTAATCAGACCAGGCTGATAGCCTGTCCTAATCTGTTTATAGTCTTACCTGATTCTCATCAATTTGTATTCTCCTAATTAGTTTCACGTTGTTTTCAAACAGAGACACCATTCACTCTTATCTCTTCTGTCAAATCATTCTCATATGCAAGAAACAGCATCGGCCATGGGACTAACCCTTGTGGGAACCCCACTCGACACTTCAGCATACTCCGACACCTCATGTACCATAACTCATTGTTTCTTTCCTATTATGTAATCCACTGTAGGGCTTTTCCTGTTAATCCTGCTTTTGTAGCGGTTTCATGTAGATGAATGGTTCACAGAACCGACACGTTGATAAATTAGACACATGTGCAACTCTTGGGTATCTTTATTAAGGAAACGTTTCGCCACACAGTGGCTTCATCAGTCCATACATAGGAGAAACTTGAAGAACAGGAGGAGAATGAGGTAATCAGTCCCTCAACCTTGAGTCGATGTGGTCAGTCCATCAATCTATTCTATTCAAGATTGATGGACTGACCACATCGACTCAAGGTTGAGGGACTGATTACCTCATTCTCCTCCTGTTTTTCAAGTTTCTCCTGTGTATGGACTGATGAAGCCACTGTGTGGCGAAACGTTTCCTTAATAAAGATACCCAAGAGTTGCACATGTGTCTAATTTATCAGCAGTTTCTTGTGAGGTACTGTGGAGAAAACCTTGCATTACCATAAAAAAAAAAAAGAAAAATGAAATTTAACCATCTCTCTCTCTCTCTCTCTCTCTCTCTCTCTCTCTCTCTCTCTCTCTCTCTCTCTCTCTCTCTCTCTCTCTCTCTCTCTCTCTCTCTCTCTCTCTCTCTCTCTCTCCCTCGCTCTCTCTCCTGTCTTCTGTTACCTAATCGTAGAACTCAAGTAGGTTTGTGACACAGGGTTTCCCTTCCACTAAGTTGTGCTGATCAGCATATATGAGCTTATTGCTTCCTGCATCTTAGTTCTCATGTGGCTATAGGTTTTTCCCTCTTAATCTCCTTGTGGTTGAAATCTTCTATGACAAGTAAATTTGCTCTATCCATGTGGCCACCTCGTCTAGTGTATCCACCTTTTCTCTGTAGCTCAAATCAGATTTTTTCTTGGTCTCTTGTTGTTCAGTGGCGGGTTGTACATCACTTCAGTTATTACCTTTGAACCCTTGGTCTAAAGTGTTCCAACTATGTAGTCATCCGCTTCCTCTCTGTCCATTCCTCCCATCTCCAAAGTCCACTGGTTTTTACTGAGCACTGCAACACCTCTTACCCCTCTGCTCACTGTCTTTCATCAGGATATGATATTCTGCTGAGAAAATCGCATCTGCTATCATCCCCATGAACTGTGTCTCAATGAGTGTTATAATGTCTGGGGATGCCTCAGTAACTCTTTCCTGCCGCTGCAGGGAAATGTGGAGTGTGGTTTGTTTCTGGTAACTGTGTTTGGTTGGCATGTTGTGGCAGAGGTTGTGGGGGTGATATGGGGGTTAATCTTTGGGCAGTTGTGTTTGGTGTTCCCCCAGAGACTGAGCTTTCCTGTCTGCTGATACCTGTCCTGCCTCTCTTTCCTGTCACTATCGTCTTCTTACACACACTCTGTTATTCCCATTCTTTTCATCTTCTGTTGCAGTCAGTGTACACTTGCTGATATTTTCGAATGTTTTAATAATGATTTCTGTTGTGGAATCTTGTTTCGTTCCACTTTTGTCATGAAAGTCCAGTTACCTGGGCGATTTTTTCCTTGAATATGCCCAGTTCTCTGAAAAATTGTAACGTGGGACATGTCCTTCTCTCCTGTAATTGAGATTATGCTTTCAATTTCTATTTTTTCCCCCATATCATATTTCATCTTAGGTCCTCCCTTCAGCATCTTTAAGCTCATGAATAATTAGTGAGCTCTCTCTTTCCTTTTCCCTTCTATATCTCTGGAACGGATTTCAGCATCTCCATCATTATTTCCCTAAACATCTCTCGGACATTTCGTTGGCCTAATATTCCTTCCACAAGGAACACTGTAGTTCCTTACCCATTTTTCAATCCTCTCACTTGCCACTGATGTTTCTATTCCTATCACCTTTCTCCTTTTGGTCTTGGTCTTTATATCCAGATTCAGGTCTTTCAGTTCACCAACAAGGCTCTGTATCTTCACCTCAGCAGCTACAGCATGTAACTCCCACTTCTCACTGAAGGGATCAACTTCACCATTGTATTGCAAAGCTTGTTTAGCCTTTTCTCCCACTGATTTTCCATGAAGTTCTTAAGCCTTTTTGTCCATGCTCCGCTCTCAGACCAGAAATCCTCACTTAACTTCTCTCTGTGTTCCTTCTTTAGGGATCCCATTATTTTCCTGTTAGGATGTGCTAACTTGTGTAGTCTGCAAACTTTGTGTGTACAGGTGTGTGCACGTGTTTGAGTATGCATGTGTACTCACCTAATTGTGGCTGCAGGAGTCGAGACTCAGCTCCTGGCCCCTCTTCTTCACCGATTGCTACTAGGTACTCTCTCTCCCTGCTCCATGAGCTTTATCATACCTCATATCATGCCTCCACTACTTCACTTGCTAGGCTATTACACTTCCTGACTACTCGTGTGTGTGTGTGTGTGTGTGTGTGTGTGTGTGTGTGTGTGTGTGTGTGTGTGTGTGTGTGTGTGTGTGTGTGTGTGTGTGTGTGTGTGTGTGAGTGTATATATATGTATGTGTTCTTGTGTGTATGTATATTGTGTGTGTGTGTGTGTGTGTGTGTGTGTGTGTGTGTGTGTGTGTGTGTGTGTGTGTGTGTGTGTGTGTGTGTGTGTGTGTGTGTGTGTGTGTGAGCTTGTGTGTATGTATATTTGTATGTGTGTGTGTGTGTGTGTGTGTGTGTGTGTGTGTGTACCCACCTAATTGCGGTTGCAGGGGTCAAGACTCAGCTCCTGGCCCCGCCTCTCCACTGATCGCTACTAGGTCCTCTCTCTGCTTCCTAAGCTTTGTCATGCCTCGTCTTAAAGCTATGTATGGTTCCCCCCTCCCCTACATCAATTGCTAGGCTATTCCTGACGACTCTGTGACTGAAGAAATACTTCCTAACATCCCTGTGACTCGTGCTGAGTCACAGGTATCTTCTGGTATCGTCTATTTTATGAACGACTCCAACATCGAGTACTGATACCGCAGAAATTGTTGATACCTACCGATTCCGATAATTTGGCTCATCCATTGTCAGTAACTACATGGTTCTTTTTGCTCCAGTATCTTCTTAGTTCTAGTATCTGATCGTCTCAAGGTCTTCAATACCTGCTCTGCGTGGATTAGCACCTTCCTAGTTCAAGGTGTGTCACCACGTGTCTAGCTCAGATTTTAGAAGTTCATGATTAGCTCAGGTTCTGTTAGTACCTGTCTTGTTCTGTTTGTGTCAGTACTTTTCTAGCTCTGGTTTCTCCAATACCTACATGAAGCTGGTTGCGTCATTCCTTTCCAGACTCTGATTGTGTTACTACGCGACTGGCTGTAGATGTATCAGTACCCGTATGTTTTTTGTGTCAACATCTGCTTGGCTTTAGTTGTGTCAACATCTGGATAATTCTGTTTGTATCATTATGTGAAAGAACTGGATGTGTCAGCACCTGTGTGGCTCTTAATCTGTTAGTAATTTTATGGCTGTGGATGAGACAACACCTGCTTTAATTTTGTTGTGTCAGCTCATGTCTGACTCTGGTTGTATCGGCACCTGCCTGGCTCTGGTAATTCAGTACCTGTATGGATCTGGGTATGTCAGCATCTTTCTCGTTCTGGGGGCGTCAGTAGATGCCTACGTCGTGTCAGTATCTGTCTGTCTCTGGTTGTGTAAGTACTTTCGTAGCTGGTGTTGTTTAAGTACCTATGTTGCTTGGCTTATGTAAACACCTGTAGGGTTCTGGTTGTGTCGGTTCCTGGTTGGCTCTGATTGTGTAAGTAACTGAAAGTCCAGGATTTGTCAGTACCTACATGGCTGGTTGTGTCCGTATTTTCCTGGCTCTGGTTGTGTCAGTGCCTTCATGGATGGTTCACGTTGCGTCATGGCTGTGTCAATACCTTCCCGGCTTTGGTTGTGTCAGTAGCTGCATAGCTCTGGTTGTGTGAGTACCTGCATGACTGAGTGTATCAGTACATTCCAGGCTCTGTTTGCCTCAGTACCTGGATGGCTCTGTGTGTCAGTACCTGCATAGCTCCATGTGTATCAATACCTTCCCGGCTTTGGTTGCGTCAGTATCTGGTACCTGCATGGCGGTGTGTGTCAGTACCTGCATGGCTGTGTGTGTCAGCACCTGCATGGCTATGTGTGGCAGTACCTGCATGGCTGTGTGTGTCAGTACCTGCATGGCGGTGTGTGTCAGTACCTGCATGGCTGTGTGTGTCAGCACCTGCATGGCTATGTGTGTCAGTATCTTCATGGCTGTGTATGTCAGTACCTGCATGGCTGTGTGTGTCAGTACCTGCATGGCTGTGTGTGTCAGTACCTGCATGGCTGTGTGTGTCAGTACCTGCATGGCTGTGTGTGTCAGTACCTGCATGGCTGTGTGTGTCAGTACCTGCATGGGTGTGTGTGTCAGTACCTGCATGGCTGTGTGTGTCAGTACCTGCATGGCTGTGTGTGTCAGTATCTGCATGGCTGTGTGTGTCAGTACCTGCATGGCTGTGTGTGTCAGTACCTGCATGGCTGTGTGTGTCAGTACCTGCATGGCTGTGTGTGTCAGTACCTGCATGGCTGTGTGTGTCAGTACCTGCATGGCTGTGTGTGTCAGTACCTGCATGGCTGTGTGTGTCAGTACCTGCATGGCTGTGTGTGTCAGTACCTGCATGGCTGTGTGTGTCAGTACCTGCATGGCTGTGTGTGTCAGTATCTGCATAGCTGTGTGTGTCAGTAACTGCATGGCTGTGTGTGTCAGTATCTGCATGGCTGTGTGTGTCAGTATCAGCCTGGCTGTGTGTATCCAGTACCTGCATGGCTGTGTGTCAGTATCTGCATGGCTGTGTGTGTCAGTCACCTGCATGGCTGTGTGTGTCAGTACCTGCATGGCTGTGTGTGTCAGCATCTGCATGGCTGTGTATGTCAGTACCTGCATGGCTGTGTGTGTCAGTATCTGCATGGCTGTGTGTCAGTACCTGCATGGCTGTGTCAGTACCTGCATGGCTGTGTGTCAGTACCTGCATGGCTGTGTCAGTCACCTGCATGGCTGTGTGTGTCAGTATCTGCATGGCTGTGTGTGTCAGTACCTGCATGGCTGTGTGTGTCAGTACCTGCATGGCTGTGTGTGTCAGTATCTGCATGGCTGTGTGTGTCAGTACCTGCATGGCTGTGTGTGTCAGTATCTGCATGGCTGTGTGTGTCAGTATCTGCATGGCTGTGTGTGTCAGTACCTGCATGGCTGTGTGTGTCAGTATCTGCATGGCTGTGTGTGTCAGTACCTGCATGGCTGTGTGTGTGTGTGTGTCAGTACCTTCTCGGCTGTGGTTGTGTCAGTATCTGCATTGTTCAGGTAGTGTCGATTCAGATATCACTCCCGCACAGCCACGTGTGTAATAATCTTGCCTTACACCTTTCGGAGGAAGCACATCACATGTATGATAAAACCTGGTAACGCGTGCTAAACACAGAGAGTAACAGTGCTAATTTATACGACACTGACGCAACTAGTGACCGTGCGAAACAAAGTCAGTCAGATAGTTTATGCAAATAATGTTTGCATAAACATTATTTGCATTCTCTGGTATAAACATTCTTGATAACCATTTTGAATATATGTTTTATGTAGATGATTCTTACATATGAATTATGTTTTTTTGTTTTACGTATATAGGATGTAAAAGAAATTATGAATGAAGATAATTGAAATGATAGTAATTACATCTTACCTGTATCACAGGACATGTATTCAGGGAATTACTTTTGTAGTTTCATTGTTTTATTATATATGTCATACCCATCCTGGTACTGCGAGTCTAAACATAACCAAGTTACATTATTGGTGCAGATGCTACGACTCCCTGTGTGGTAATAATAGAATTGTGTTTTGATGATATTAAACAAATTATCCATGAAATGGGAGTGGAAGTAGCGTGATACTCACTGGTGAGTCACTGGTGATACTGGTGAGAGTCACTAGTGATACTGGTGAGAGTCACTGGTGAGAGTCACTGGTGATACTCACTGGTGAGAGTCACTGGTGATACTCACTGGTGAGAGTCACTGGTGATACTCACTGGTGAGAGTCACTGTGAGAGTCACTGGTGAGAGTCACTGGTGAGAGTCACTGGTGATACTCACTGGTGAGAGTCACTGGTAAGAGTCACTGGTGATACTCACTGGTGAGTCACTGTGAGAGTCACTGGTGAGAGTCACTGCTGATTCTTACTGGTGCGAGTCACTGGTGATTCTTACTGGTGCGAGTCACTGGAGGAAGAGGGTACTCACCTGATGTGTGAATCAAGGGGGTGAAATCTCTTTTCAGTAGTTTGTATGATAACAAAGCTGATGTAGTTTGCCT
Source organism: Cherax quadricarinatus (assembly GCF_038502225.1). NCBI lineage: Eukaryota > Metazoa > Arthropoda > Malacostraca > Decapoda > Parastacidae > Cherax > Cherax quadricarinatus. Next base: position 31,785,141 of record NC_091325.1, on the reverse strand, counting down.
GGTACTGGCCCAGGGTTGGTGCTGGCCCAGGGTTGGTGCTGGCCCAGGGTTGGTACTGGCCCAGGGTTGGTGCTACATCATACATGGGAAGTTGAGGTAGTTATTGTTCCTCATACTCTTCATTCTGAGCACTGAGCTCAGTTTATATTAGTGTTCCTCAGCTATCATGTATGGCAAGGTATTCATATTTGTAATTAAGGTCAGTGTTTTCTATTCTTATTTAACATCAACTCACACTTAGTTAAAAGATAATTAAGCAAGCTAATTTCAGAGTTTACTGGTTAAGAGTAACGGGGAACACAAAGAAGGTATATTATTTATATGCTCTGAGGTTGTATAATGTGTTGCATCGTTGTTAATAACATATAATTTAACATTCATTAAAATATCTGAGACTGGGAAGTCCCACTGTGATGAGCACAAGACAGCACCCAGTCACAGCAGTGAGAGTAAACTGAGGCTGTACACAGCCCAGCACTCACACATACACACACACGGAGCGCGAACACACACTTCCACTCCCACCAGCGGCTACAGCCTCACTGTCTCTGTCATCATGCTGCGAGGGGAGGAAGTGAGGGGAGAGGTAGAGGATGGAGAGAGGGGAGAAAGTGAGGGAGAGGTAGGAGTGCGAGAGTTGGGAGAAGAGGAAACGGAGGGATAAGAGTATGAGAGTAGACAGAGGATAGAAAATGAGAGGTATGTGTGAGATAGGTTGAAGGGAGAGAGGGGTGGGACAGAGGGGAGAGGTAAGGGTGGAAGATATGGAAGGGAGAGTGAGAAAAAATGAATGGAGAGGTGTGGATGGAAGAGAAGGGAAGGAATAAGGGAAGATTTAAAGGTGGGAGAGAAGGGAGGAGGTGAAGGAAGAGCAAGGGGTGGGAGAGAGAGAGAGAGAGAGAGAGAGAGAGAGAGAGAGAGAGAGAGAGAGAGAGAGAGAGAGAGAGAGAGAGAGAGAGAGAGAGAGAGAGGGGGGGAGGGACTGAGACCATTAGAAATTGAGTGCCCTTTTGTAGACTAGATTTATAGCATAAAATAATTTGTTAGAGTACAAGTAGAGTGTATTAAGGCAGTGTCTGCTGCTGTACAGGAGAGCTACCCTCATCCATAACATTACTGCAACTGCTGCTACTGCTACTACTCCTGCTATTGTTACTTCTACTAAAACTACTACTACTGCTGCTACTACTACTATTTCTGCTCTTGTTACTACTCATGTTGGTATGTCATATCTGGGGAATAATTAAACTGCTCCTTATAATTTAAAACAAAACAAGCTAGACAAAATTGAATCGATATTACTACTATTAAAACTACTGCTACTACTACTACTAATACTACTATTAAAACTACTGCTACTACTACTAATACTACTATTAAAACTACTGCTGCTACTACTAATACTACTATTAAAACTACTGCTGCTACTACTAATACTACTATTAAAACTACTGCTACTACTACTACTAATACTACTATTAAAACTACTGCTACTACTACTACTAATACTACTATTAAAACTACTGCTACTACTAATACTGCTATTAGGCTACTTGCTGCTGCTAATGCTGCTGTTACTAGCTGCTGCTGCTGCAGTGCAATAATTGGAGGGCTGCTGCTGCTGCTGGTGCTGCTGTTAGGGCTGCTCTGCTGCTGCTGCTAATTGCTGCTGTCAGGGCTGCTGCTGCTGCTGCTGCTGGTAGCAACAGTTAGGGCTGCAGGCTGCTAATGCTGCTGTTAGGGCTGCTGCTGCTGCTGCTGTGGGAGCTGCTGCTGCTGCTGCTGGTGCAGCTGTTGGGCTGCGCTGCTGCTGCTGCTGGTGCAACTGTTAGGGCTGCTGCTACTGCTTGCTGCTGTGCTGTTGTTAAGGGCTGGCTTGCAGCTGCTGCTGCTGTGCTGCTGTTAGGGCTGCAGCACTGCTGCTGTGCTGCTGTTAAGGGCTGCTTGCTGCTGCTGCTGCTGTGCTGTTATTAGAGCTGCTGCTGCTGCTGCTGCTGCTAGTTAGGAAGCCTAAGCTGCTGCTGCTGTGCTGTTGTTAGGGCTAGCTGCAGCTGCTGCTGATGCTGTTGTTAGGGCTTGCTTAGCTGCTGCTAGTGCTGCTGTTAGGGCTGCAACAGCAAGCTGCTAGTGCTGCTGTTGGAAGGGCTGCAGCTGCTGCTGCTGCTAATTGCTGTTATTGGGCACAGCTGGCAACTGCTGTGCTGTTGTTAGGGCTGCTGGCAACGCTGCTGTGCTGCTGTTAGGGCTAGCTTGCAACACCTGCTAGTGCTGCTGGTTAGGGCTGCGCTGCTGCTGCTGCTGGTGCTAATTAGAGGGGCTCCATTAAGCTGTTGCTGCTGCTGTGCTGCTGTTAGGGCTGCAGCGCTTGCTGCTGTGCAAGCTGTTAAGGAGGGCTGCTTGCTGCTGCTGTGCTGCTGTTAGCTACTGCTGCTGCTGCTGCTAATGCTGTTGTTAGGGCTGCTGCTGCTGCTGCTAGCTGCTGTTAAGGGCTGCTTGCTGCTGCTGCTAGTGCTGCTGTTGGGAAGGCTCGTAATGTTGCTGCTGCTGTGCTGCTATTAGCTGCAGCTGCTGCTAGTGCTGCTATTAGGGCTGCTGCTGCTGCTAGTGCTGCTGTTAGGGCCTGCTGTTAGCAAGCTGCTAGTGCTGCTGTTAGGGCTGCAGCACATTGCTGCTGTATTGAGGCTAAGCAGCTGCTGCTAGTGCTGCTGTTAGGGCTATGCTGCTGCTGCTGGTGCTGCTGTTAGGGCTGTTTGCTGCTGCCCTGTGCTGCTGTTGGGCTGCTGCTGCTGCTGCTAGTGCTGTTGGTTAGGGCTACTGTGCTAATGCTGCTGTTAAGGCTGCCAGCAACTGCTGCTGTGCTGCTGTTAGGGCTGCAGCAACAGCTGCTGGTGCTGCTGTTAGCTGCTTGGCACTGCTGCTAGTGCTGCTGTTAGGGCTGAACTTGCTGCTGCTGCTATGCTGTTGTTAGGCTGCTGCTGCTGCTGTGCTGCTGTTAGGGCTACTGGCAAGCTGCTGATGCTGTTGTTAGGGCTGCAGCAAGCTGCTGCTGTGCTGTTATTGAGCTGCCTTGCTGCATGCTAGTGCTGCTGTTAGCTGCTTGGCAAGCACTGCTGTGCTGCTTGGCTGTGCTGCTAACTAATGCTGCTGCTGAGGGCTCCTTGCTCCTTACTGCTGCTGTGCTGCTGTTAAGGCTACTTATGCAACACTGCTGTAGCAAGCAGTTGGAGGCTGCTGCTGCTGCTAGTGCTGCTGTTAAGACTGCTGCTGCTGCTGCTGCTAATGCTGTTGTTAGGAGGGCTGCTTGCTGCTGCTGCTAGTGCTGTTGTAGCTGCTGCTGCTGCTAATGCTGCTGTTAAGGGCTCATTGTTTGCTGCTGCTATACTGCTAGTTAAGGGCTAGCAAGAGCTGCTGCTGTGCTGCTGTTAAGGCTACTGCTGCTGCTGCTAATGCTGCTATTAGGGCTGTGCTGTTGCTGCACTAATGCTGCTGTTAAGGCTGCTGCTGTGCTGCTGTTAGGCTGGCAGCTGCTGCTAGTGCTGCTGTTAAGACTGCAACTGCTGCAGGTGCTGCTGTTAGGGCTGCTGCTACTGCTAGTGCTGCTGGTAGCTACTTGCTGCTGCTGCTGCTAGTACTGTTGAGGGCTGCTGCTGATGCTGCTGGTTAGGGCTGCCCTGCTGCTGCTAGTGCTGCTGTTAGGGCTGGGCTGCAGCAGCATAGTGCTGCTGTGAAGGCTGCTAACTGCTGCTGCTAAGTCATTAGGAGGGCTGCCCAGCGCTGCTGCTAGGTGCTGCTATAGGGCTGCTGCTGCTGCTGCTGTGCTGCTGTTAAGGGCTGCTGCAGCTTGCTGCTAATGCTCTAGTTAAGGCTAGCAACGCTGCATGCTGTATTGCTGCTGCTGCTGCTGCTGCTGAATGTAACTTAGTGGGGCTGCTTGGCGCACTGCTGATGCTGCTATTGGGCTGCTGCTGCTAATGCTACTAGTTAGGCTGCTGCTTGCTGCTAGCTAATTGCTGCTATACTACTGCTGCTACTGTAGCTGCTGTTGAGGCTGCTGCTGCTGCTGCTGTGTGGCTGCTATGCTGCTGCTGCTGCTACGTGCTTCATTAAGGGCTACTGCTGGTTGTTGCTGCTGCTGTGCTGGCTGCTACTATTATATTATTGCTTCTATAACTGCCTCTACTTCTGGTGTTGATACAACAACAAATATTGTTACAACTACCCATGAATAATTTTCTTAATACTGCTATTCTTGCTGCTGCCACTTACCACACATGTATAGCTGCTACTATTCTTGCTGCTGCCACTTACCACACATGTATTGCTGCTACTATTACTCCCGCGGCTACTTCTACCGCTGCTGCTACTATAAATAACTTCCTTTTGACCTATAATTAATTATATACATAATTATCTACATATTAAAGTAAGATCTGTCGTGGAGGCCTGACACGGATATGAAACGTATTGATCTGAGTGTTTAATTTGTATTAGTCCCATAAGAATATGAGACCAACTGTGATGGAAATGATATCACTGGCTTGTGAAAAAAATGTTAACGTCATTAAGAAAGTTAATGATGCTACCGATGCTTTCCGAACTTAAGTTTGAAGTGTCTAACACGTTTGATCGAGTTAGGCGAATGAGAATTGGTGTAATGCAGTTTGACGGGGAAAGTAACAAGGCAGTCATGCGACTTGCTGATATTTCACATCACATTTCATGTTTATGCTTCAAGGGCAAGAACAGATAAAGACAGATATTGGTAGACAGAATTTTCCTTAGAACATTAAGTAGTTATTGAGAAAAAGAGCAACTGAAGAGAACGAGGACTTAACAATGTCAAATGGAGAGGCAGGCATATCAACATGTTGCACTGTCAGACATGCAACACTGCAACACACTATGGACATAGCATACAGAGACTACCTTTCTCTTCTACTCAAAGGAACATCAGTCACCAAGTAAGGAAAATTATCCTTATATGAGGACATGTGATGATAGGACATGATATTCTGAGAAAGAAGCAAAACGTCATTAGTAAAGATGGAGAAGCAGAGCGGAAATTAATTGAATGGAAATGAAAATGAAGCCTAAATATGAGAGGGAAATGAAGATGAATACTGATTGGTGGAGAGAGACTTGAGGGAACAAAAGTCAGCTAACACACTCCAAGAATGGCGGCTGATGTTTGAATATAAAAGCTTAAAAATGAAGCTGGTGAAGATTATATTAAATCTTATACTGAAAACACATAAGTACTATTACAGGAAACTTAAAGATGTGCGATGTGTAGTTTTTAAATTTATATTATTCAAGCAACAATAAACACAGATAATACTTGAGTCTTATTATTGTTTTTATGGGATTATGGAAATACTTCATATTTTAACAGTGAATAATTATATTATTTTTTGGTAAATGACTTGAGATATTGATTTCATAGACGAAATTTATCATCTATTGTGCTTGCTGGGACATATGTTGATGTACCACTTGTTACTAATGCTACGTTGATGTACCACTTGTTACTAATACTATGTTGATGAACCACTTGTTACTAATGCTATGTTGATGTACCACTTGTTACTAATACTATGTTGATGTACCACTTGTTACTAATGTTATGTTGATGAACCACTTGTTACTAATGCTATGTTGATGTACCACTTGTTACTAATCCTACGTTGATGTACCACTTGTTACTAATACTATGTTGATGAACCACTTGTTACTAATGCTATGTTGATGTACCACTTGTTACTAATACTATGTTGATGAACCACTTGTTACTAATGCTATGTTGATGTACAACTTGTTACTAATGTTGTGTTGATGTATCACTTGTTACTATGACTATGGTGATGTACCACTTGTTACTAATGCTATGTTGATGTACCACTTGTTACTAATGCTATGTTGATGTACCACTTGTTACTAATGTTATGTTGATGTACCACTTGTTACTAATGCTATGTTGATGTACCACTTGTTACTAATGTTATGTTGATGTACCACTTGTTACTAATGCTATGTTGATGTACCACTTGTTACTAATGCTATGTTGATGTACCACTTGTTACTAATGTTATGTTGATGTACCACTTGTTACTAATGCTATGTTCATGTACCACTTGTTACTAATGTTATGTAGATGTACCACTTGTTACTAATCCTATGTTGATGTACCACTTGTTACTAATGCTATATGTTACTAATGCTATGTTGATGTACCACTTGTTACTAATGCTATGTTGATGTACCACTTGTTACTAATGTTATGTTGATGTACCACTTGTTACTAATCCTATGTTGATGTATCACTTGTTACTAATGTTATGTTGATGTACCACTTGTTACTAATGCTATATTGATGTACCACTTGTTACTAATGCTATGTTGATGTACCACTTGTTACTATTACTATGTTGATGTACCACTTGTTACTATGTTACTAATGCTATATTGAAGTATCACTTGTTACTAATGTTATGTTGATGATGTGCTATGTTGATGTACCACTTGTTACTATTACTATGTTGATGTACCACTTGTTAGTAATGCTATGTTGATGTACCACTTGTTACTAATGCTATATTGATGTACCACTTGTTACTAATGCTATGTTGATGTACCACTTGTTACTAATGCTATGTTGATGTACCACTTGTTACTAATGCTATGTTGATGTACCACTTGTTACTAATGCTATGTTGATGTACCACTTGTTACTAATGCTATGTTGATGTACCACTTGTTACTAATGCTATGTTGATGTACCACTTGTTACTAATGCTATGTTGATGTACCACTTGTTACTAATGCTATGTTGATGTACCACTTGTTACTAATGCTATGTTGATATACTACTTGTTACTAATGCTATGTTGATGTACCACTATGTTGATGTACCACTTGTTACTAATGCTATGTTGATGTACCACTTGTTACTAATACTATGTTGATGTACCACTTGTTACTAATACTATGTTGATGTACCACTTGTTACTAATACTATGTTGATGTACCACTTGTTACTAATGCTATGTTGATGTACCACTTGTTACTAATGCTATGTTGATGTACCACTTGTTACTAATGCTATGTTGATGTACCACTTGTTACTAATACTATGTTGATGTACCACTTGTTACTAATGCTATGTTCATGTACCACTTGTTACTAATACTATGTTGATGTACCACTTGTTACTAATGCAATGTTCATGTACCACTTGTTACTAATGCTATGTTGATGTACCACTTGTTACTAATGCTATGTTGATGTACCACTTGTTACTAATGCTATGTTGATGTACAACTTGTTACTAATGTTATGTTGATGTACCACGTGTTACTAATACTATGTTGATGTACCACTTGTTACTAATACTATGTTGATGTACCACTTGTTACTAATACTATGTTGATGTACCACTTGTTACTAATACTATGTTGATGTACCACTTGTTACTAATACTATGTTGATGTACCACTTGTTACTAATACTATGTTGATGTACCACTTGTTACTAATACTATGTTGATGTACCACTTGTTACTAATACTATGTTGATGTACCACTTGTTACTAATACTATGTTGATGTACCACTTGTTACTAATACTATGTTGATGTACCACTTGTTACTAATACTATGTTGATGTACCACTTGTTACTAATACTATGTTGATGTACCACTTGTTACTAATACTATGTTGATGTACCACTTGTTACTAATACTATGTTGATGTACCACTTGTTACTAATACTATGTTGATGTACCACTTGTTACTAATACTATGTTGATGTACCACTTGTTACTAATACTATGTTGATGTACCACTTGTTACTAATGTTATGTTGATGTACCACTTGTTACTAATACTATGTTGATGTACCACTTGTTACTAATGCTAAAAGATGTACCACATGTTACTAATACTATGTTGATATACTACTTGTTACTAATGCTATATTGATGTACCACTTGTTACTAATACTATGTTGATATACTACTTGTTACTAATGTTATGTTGATGTACCACTTGTTACTAATACTATGTTGATGTACCACTTGTTACTAATACTATTTTGATATACCACTTGTTACTAATACTATGTTGATGTACCACTTGTTACTAACACTATGTCGATGTACCACTTGTTACTAATGCTATATTGATGTACCACTTGTTACTAATACTATGTTGATGTACCACTTGTTACTAATACTATGTTGATGTACCACTTGTTACTAATACTATGTTGATGTACCACTTGTTACTAATACTATGTTGATGTACCACTTGTTACTAATACCACTTGTTACTAATACTATGTTGATGTACCACTTGTTACTAATACTATGTTGATGTACCACTTGTTACTAATACTATGTTGATGTACCACTTGCTGCTAATACTATGTTGATGTACCACTTTTTACTAATACTATGTTGATGTACCACTTGTTACTAATACTATGTTGATGTACCACTTGTTACTAATACTATGTTGATGTACCACTTGTTACTAATACTATGTTGATGTACCACTTGTTACTAATAATATGTTGAAGTACCACTTGTTACTAATACTATGATGATATACCACTTGTTACTAATGCTAAAAGATGTACCACTTGTTACTAATACTATGTTGATGTACCACTTGTTACTAATGCTATGTTGATGTACCACTTGTTACTAATACTATGTTGATGTACCACTAGTTACTAATGCTATGTTGATGTACCACTTGTTACTAATGCTAAAAGATGTACCACTTGTTACTAATACTATATTGATGTACCACTTGTTACTAATGCTATGTTGATGTACCACTTGTTACTAATGCTATGTTGATGTACCACTTGTTACTAATGCTATGTTGATGTACCACTTGTTACTAATGTTATGTTGATGTACCACTTGTTACTAATGCTATGTTGATGTACCACTTGTTACACTTGTTACTAATACTATGTTGATGTACCACTTGTTACTAATGCTATGTTGATGTACCACTTGTTACTAATGCTATGTTGATGTACCACTTGTTACTAATGCTATGTTGATGTACCACTTGTTACTAATGCTATGTTGATGTACCACTTGTTACTAATGCTATGTTGATGTACCACTTGTTACTAATGCTATGTTGATGTACCACTTGTTACTAATACTATGTTGATGTACCACTTGTTACTAATGTTATGTTGATGTAATGCTATGTTGATGTACCACTTGTTACTAATGCTATGTTGATGTACCACTTGTTACTAATGCTATGTTGATGTACCACTTGTTACTAATGCTATGTTGATGTACCACTTGTTACTAATGCTATGTTGATGTACCACTTGTTACTAATGCTATGTTGATGTACCACTTGTTACTAATGCTATGTTGATGTACCACTTGTTACTAATGTTATGTTGATGTACCACTTGTTACTAATGCTATGTTGATGTACCACTTGTTACTAATGCTATGTTGATGTACCACTTGTTACTAATGCTATGTTGATGTACCACTTGTTACTAATGCTATGTTGATGTACCACTTGTTACTAATGCTATGTTGATGTACCACTTGTTACTAATGCTATGTTGATGTACCACTTGTTACTAATGCTATGTTGATGTACCACTTGTTACTAATGCTATGTTGATGTACCACTTGTTACTGATGCTATGTTGATGTACCACTTGTTACTAATGCTATGTTGATGTACAACTTGTTACTAATGCTGTGTTGATGTACCACTTGTTACTGATGCTATGTTGATGTACCACTTGTTACTGATGCTATGTTGATGTACCACTTGTTACTGATGCTATGTTGATGTACCACTTGTTACTAATGCTATGTTGATGTACCACTTGTTGCTAATGCTATGTTCATATAGCACTTGATGCTATGTTGATGTACCACTTGTTACTAAATGCTAATGTTGATGTACCACTTGTTACTAATGCTATGTTGATGTGCCACTTGTTACTGATGCAATGTTAATGTACCACTTGTTACTAATGCTATGTTGATGTACCACTTGTTACTAATGCTATATGTTACTAATGCTATGTTGATGTACCACTTGTTACTAATGCTATATTGATGTACCACTTGTTACTAATGATATGTTGATGTACCACTTGTTACTAATGCTATCTTGTTACTAATGCTATGTTGATGTACCACTTGTTACTAATACTATGTTGATGTACCACTTGTTACTAATGCTATGTTGATGTACCACTTGTTACTAATGCTATATTGATGTACCACCTGTTACTAATGCTATGTTGATGTACCACTTGTTACTAATGCTATGTTGATGTACCACTTGTTACTAATGCTATATTGATGTACCACTTGTTGCTAATGCTATGTTCATATAGCACTTGTTAGCAATGTTATGTTGATGTACCACTTGTTACTAATGCTATGTTGATATACCACTTGTTACTAATGCTATGTTGATGTACCACTTGTTACTAATGTTATGTTGATGTACCACTTGTTACTAATGCTATGTTGATGTACCACTTGTTACTAATGCTATGTTGATGTACCACTTGTTACTAATGCTATGTTGATGTACCACTTGTTACTAATGCTATGTTGATGTACCACTTGTTACTAATGCTATGTTGATGTACCACTTGTTACTAATGCTATGTTGATAAACCACTTGTTACTAATGCTATGTTGATGTACCACTTGTTACTAATGCTACGTTGATGTCCCACTTGTTACTAATGCAATGGTGACGTACCACTTGTTACTAATGCTACGTTGACATACCACTTGTTACTAATGCTATGTTGTTGTACCACTTGTTACTAATGCTATGTTGATGTACCACTTGTTACTAATGTTATGTTGATGTACCGCTTGTTACTAATGCTATGTTGATGTACCACTTGTTAATAAAGCTATGTTGATGTACCACTTGTTACTAATGCTGTGTTGATGTACCACTTGTTACTAATGCTATGTTGATAAACCACTTGTTACTAATTCTATGTTGATGTACAACTTGTTACTAATGCTATGTTGATGTACCACTTGTTACTAATGCTATGTTGATAAACCACTTGTTACTAATGCTGTGTTGATGTACCACTTGTTACTAATGCTATGTTGATGTACAACTTGTTACTAATGCTATATTGATGTACCACTTGTTACTAATGCTATGTTGATATACAACTTGTTACTAATGCTATGTTGATATACCACTTGTTACTAATGCTATGTTGATGTACCACTTGTTACTAATGATATGTTGATAAACCACTTGTTACTAATGCTATGTTGATGTACCACTTGTTACTAATGCTATGTTGATATACCACTTGTTACTAATGCTATGTTGTTGTACCACTTGTTACTAATGCTATGTTGATAAACCACTTGTTACTAATGCTATGTTTGATGTACCACTTGTTACTAATGCTATGTTGATGTACCACTTGTTACTAATGCTATGTTGATAAACCACTTGTTACTAATGCTATGTTGATGTACCACTTGTTACTAATGCTATGTTTGATGTACCACTTGTTACTAATGCTATGTTGATAAACCACTTGTTACTAATGCTATGTTTATATACCACTTGTTACTAATGTTATGTTGATATACCACTTGTTACTAATGCTATGTTGATGTACCACTTGTTACTAATGCTATGTTGATGTACCACTTGTTACTAATGCTATGTTGATAAACCACTTGTTACTAATGCTATGTTGATGTACCACTTGTTACTAATGCTATGTTGATGTACCACTTGTTACTAATGCTATGTTGATGTACCACTTGTTACTAATGCTATGTTGATGTACCACTTGTTACTAATGCTATGTTGATGTACCACTTGTTACTGATGCTATGTTGATGTACCACTTGTTACTGATGCTATGTTGATGTACCACTTGTTACTAATGCTATGTTGATGTACCACTTGTTACTAATGCATGTTGATGTACCACTTGTTACTAATGCTACGCTGATGAACCACTTGTTACTAATGCTATGTTGATAAACCACTTGTTACTAATGCTATGTTGATGTACCACTTGTTACTAATGCTACGTTGATGCCCCACTTGTTACTAATTCAATGGTGACGTACCACTTGTTACTAATGCTACTTTGACGTACCACTTGTTACTAATGCTATGTTGATGCACCACTTGTTACTAATGCTATGTTGATGTACCACTTGTTACTAATGCTATATTGATGTCCCACTTTTTTCTAATGCTAAAAGATGTCTGGAATGCCTAAAATGTTTGTGGATAAATAATACTTTGTTTAAGAACAATGAGGAATATGATAAGTCTCTCCAGTGTTTGTGTCAGCAGTATCACGTATCACCACTTCTAGAATTACTTTAAACAACTGATAACTTTGGAAAATTATCATTTTTATTAGTTTGTCATTGTCAGTTGGACATTTTCTGTCATAGAAATAACTTAAAATGGTTTACTTTAATTTGATGAATTAAATGTGTTGCGTTAAATAACATAAAAAGGCACAATACCGTGACTGGAACGATACACAAATAACCCGCACATAAAAGAGAGAAGCTTACGTCGACGTTTCGGTCCAACTTGGACCATTTACAAAGTCACACTAACCAGAAGTGGAGCTGGACGGCTATATATAGGCAGGAAGAGGTGGTGGTAGTAGTAGTAGTAGTAGTAGCAGTAGTAGTAGTACAAGAATTGTATATAATACCGACAAGATGTAATTAAGACACATGCACAACACCCGGGCATCCCCATCGTAGACGTCTCGCCATCCAGCCAGCTACTGGATGGCGAAACGTCCACAACAAAGAAATTAAGACACATGTGCGGCGTCTGGTTGTCTTTGTTGTGGACGTTTCGTCATCCAGTGGCTGGCTGGATGGCGAAACGTCTACGATGGGGATGCCCGGGTGTTGTGCATGTGTCTTAATTACATCTTGTCGGTATTATATACCATTCTTGTACTACTACTACTGCTACTACTACTACCACCACCTCTTCCTGCCTATATATAGCCGTCCTGCTCCACTTCTGGTTAGTGTGACTTTGTAAATGGTCCAAGTTGGACCGAAACGTCGTCGTAAGCTTCTCTCTTTTATGTGCGGGTTTTTTGAGTATGTGTTGCGTTACTTAAATTATAGATAGAAATGCAACCTATATTTATATGATTTATGTGACACAGATCATCAACTTGTTTTAAAGAATATTTATGTAAATGATTCCTTTAGAGGGAAATTTACAATAACCTGATTACTAGGGTTGAACGCTATCTACCTTGAGAACGCTATATATCAGTAAAACTGTTTTTACGGTTTTACATGAGAAATTGCGCAAGCACTTGGATATTCATTGCTTTTTCCAGTGGTAATTTTGTATATATGTCGTGCCGAATAGGTACCACATATATACAAAATAGTCATTTTGCAAGAACCCGTTTAAAATTAAATCCTTTCTAAAAAATTCTCTTATTCGTTTTTTTTCATTTATGTTAATGTAAAAATTAATAATGTTGTACCAAAACACCCTTGGGAAACTTACCTAACCTTACTATAATAAGCACAATTTAATTTAGCATAATCCAACTAAATATATTTTAGACAAGTTTAAACAATAAAATATATTGCTTTCGTTAGGTTCAGAATGATTTCTGTGAAATTATTGCATACACAAATATTTCATTGCCTTATTCGGCAAGAAGAGCATTGCTATTTAAGCCAAAATCACAAGTTTTACCTATTTTGCACGACATATATATATATATATATATATATATATATATATATATATATATATATATATATATATATATATATATATATATATATATATATAATGTCGTGCCGAATAGGCAGAACTTGCGATCTTGGCTTAAGTAGCAACGCTCATCTTGCCATATAGGACAAGTGAAAATTTGTGTATGCAATAATTTCGCCAAAATCATTCTGAACCTAACGAGAAAAGTATATTTCACTGTGCTTGTTTAGTATTAAATTATTGTAAACAAATCTAAAATATATTTAGTTGGGTTAGGTTAAAATAAATTGCGCTTGTTATAATAAGGTTAGGTAAGTTTTCTAAGTTCCTTTTGGTGCAAAAATATAAATTTTTACATCAACGTCAATGAAAAAAATATATCTTTAAACGTATAAGAGAGAATTTTAGAAAGGACTTAATTTTAAATGAGTTCTTGCTAATTGACCAGTTTTACATATTCGGCACGACACATATATATATATATATATATATATATATATATATATATATATATATATATATATATATATATATATATATATATATATATATATATATATATATATATATATATATATATATATATATATATATATATATATATATATATCGTGCCTAGTAGGTAAAACAGGTTAATTAGCAAGAACTCATTTAAAATTAAGTCCTTTCTAAAACTTTCTCTTACACGTTTAAAGATATATTTTTTTTATTAATGTTAATGTAAAAATTTATAATATCTTAGTTTTGTGGCTATGTTGAATATCTTGCTGATTTCGTCCTTTAGGTACTGTGAACTGCAGATGCGCAATGATCTCAGAAACATTGTGAGGAACACACTCCTTTTTATCTTGGTTTCGTGAATGTATGACGACACGTTGGTGGACTTCCTGTAAACTGGAAATTTGAATTTCCTATCGACACGATGGATTAAAACATCTAGGAACGGCAAAGTGTTATTTATTTCATGTTCTGTGGTGAACTTAATGGAAGGTACTAAGCCAATGATTCTGGGAAGAAACTCATCAATGTTGTGATCATTAGGCCACAGACAGAGAACATCATCTACGTATCTGACCCAACTAGCTTTATCTGGGAGAATGTCTTTAAGAAATCTGGTCTCATAGAATTCCATATATAGGTTGCTGAGTAAGGGGCTAAGGGGATTTCCCATTGCCATGCCTTGTTTTTGAGTATAGAATTTCCCTTCAAACACGAATTTGCATAAAGTAACACAAAGTTTTTATCACCTATGCTACTCTGAGACCTCTCTCCCTCCTTTGGTTGATCCCTTGCAACATTGCACAGCTCCTGATGACGCACTGAGATTTGTGAAAGTACTTGAGCAAAAGATTTCCACCCCCCCCCCGTGGCTTGTCCTGCATATATATATATATATATATATATATATATATATATATATATATATATATATATATATATATATATATATATATTATTACATAATATGGTACAGAAGATTTAAGAGATACATTATTGATATAAAGGTGGCATATACGCTACATGGTGTTACGTGTGTATCACCGATTATAAGGTGAAAATCTCATCCAGCTCCTCAGAGCTGGGGCGTATGCCCAAAATACAGCAGGCATTACCCCTTTGAACAGCCGCACTGAGCCGCTGGAACAGAAAACTAGCTGCCCTAGGATCCCTAGTTACCCTGATGAGTCTTTTTCCCAGCTCCTTAAGGAATTTAGATGCACTCTTTCCCCATGAGCCAAGGGTCTCTGAGCCTATGGGAACAAACATATAATGATGGGCAAGTTCTCCATATTTTCTAGACTTTTGGGACTCCCTGAAGCTGGCAGCTGCCCCTCCTTCCTCCCTGGTTTATTGGAGATAGGTATCAGCCAAGGTAGATGCACATGTATAGTCCCACACCACCTGCTTCCCATCTGTCCAGGCTTGAAGGGTGATACCATCTGGACGCTTCTGGCTGCCATCAGATCTGCATAGTTGGGGTGGCTCCCTTACTGCTGGGCATCCAGCTGTTGTGAGGCTCCTCTTGATAATGTTATTAACCTCCTCATGTCTTGCAATCTTTCCCTCGGATTTACGGCACACAAGACCATGGTACCCGAATCGGTCTGCTGCTTCACTGCCACAAATACACCTGTGTTCGGCGAGAATAGGGGCGGCAAGTCGAAGGGCAACACCGATGCGGATGGTCTGTGGGTCGAGACGTGTGCCAAGGCTGGAGTTGGGAACAACCAACAGAAAGTCCCCAGCATGAGGGGCTCTCACTGCCAGGAGGCGGGCACTATCCTTCCCTGACACACTCTGAAGCATTGTTGAGGCAATATTTTCCACTATTGGACCATCCCAGTGCGATTGTTTGTAGTTGTTGGGGGGAGCAGGTCTGGCTCCAGAGCCCGTTAGATTATCCCAGATCATTGCTCCGTCAATGAATTTTTGGTCCTGGACTCCTATCTTGTCCCTAAGATGTTCAGGGAGAATCGCTGCTACAAGCTCTCTGGATGCAATACACGAGGACAAAAAAGCAGGTAACGCAATCTGTGATGACTTGCGGACACCAATGCCTCCTAGTCTGACTGGAAGTGTAGCTTGGTTCCACTGCCCGTCTTCTAGAGTAAGGTTAAGTACTTTCGTAAAAATCTGCCTCAGAATACTGTCATATTCGTGCAGTATAGGGTTATCATATGAAGGTGCACATCTTAGGAAATATGTCAACCTCGGCAGACTCAAGCACTTTGTGAGAAGGTACAAGGCATCGTGGGTGTCCAGATTGCCTATTCGTTGTTCCATTCTCCTTAACTCTTTCAATTTCTTCCTGAGAATTGTGTCAATGGCATTGCTTCCCAGAGGTGCTCCTAGCAAGACACTATTTGTGGGGGCAATGACTGCTGCTCCTGGTAGTTTTGATCTCACTGCATTTATCACTTGTTGACTGACTGAGATGATTTCACATTTGGATGGATTCAGGATGAGACCCATTTCCTGTCCCCGTGTCATTACCTGTGTAAGGTCATGTAGGAGGGACTCTTTTGTACCTGCTAGTGTGCCATCATCTAGGAACCAGATGTTTAGCTCGCTGGTCAGTCTGACTGTGATTTCCCTAACTGCTATACAGAAGAGAAATGGTGCAAGAGGATCTCCTTGTTGGACACCCTCCGATGATGTAATTTCATGCTCTCCAAAGAGAAGCATTGATTCCTTGCTATACCCGGCTGAAACAAAAGGGAAGAGACCAGGGAAATGTTCTTGTACTGCTGCTAATACCACGTCTCTTTTCAGGAGATTGAACGCATTCTTGAAATCTAATTTTACCACTGCATTGTCCTCAGGCAGGTTGTTGATATACGCCCTTGTTGCATGAACCGCTGCTTCACTTCCTTGAGAGACCCCAAAGCCAAGCTGGTTTGGTTGAAGCATCATGGCTGCCTGTGCACGAATACTTCGGACAGCAGCTTTGGATACGAGGCGGCGTAAGGTGTTGCCTACTGCAATTGGCCGAATTCCTCCATCCTTCTTTTTAAGTGCACAAAGTGTTGCACCAAAAAAGAAAGGTCTAATTTCATCAGGGATCAGACCAGCCAAGGAATTGTTGACGAACCTTGTGATCTCTGAAAGCAGTGTCTCTGCAATTTCTCCAATAACTGGATTAACCATTTCCTTTAAATGATGTGGCCTTATTCCAGTGTAACCCCCAGCAGAGCCAGATGGGAACGACATTATTGTTTTGTAAATGTCTGAGTCTTCCACTATCAATGGTTCCATAGTGGGGACAGAGGTGTTGGAACTGTTGGTGCCACTGGTTTCCCTGGCAGGGTGCTTTCCTCTAAGTGCTTCAGCCGTGTCAGCATCCCTGGGAGCAACTGTATCTTCACTGGTAATAATTCTTATTGCCTCCACTGTGTTGCCCTCTTCAATTTTCTTGCTCACCTGGACTCTGACTTTTTCACTGTCAGTAGAGTGAGTGGGGGTTCTGCCTCTCCCTTTTTTGTATTGACGGGGAAGGCGAATGAGGTTATCAACTCTAGGAAAATCTCTTAAGGATTTAATTATCATTGAGGCTAGCCTCTTTCCCCTTCTTTCCGGCACAGCTAAGCAGACATTGCCAAAAAGTAGCAAGTTGTGCCATGCCTTGATGGTTGGTGGAGCATTTAAGATAGTGGAACCATCGTTTACTTTTTTCAGGAGGTCTGTAAGTTTCCCAACTGCGTGTGGACGGGCTGCTTTAGGAATATGTGTGAGTGTCCTGGTACCAGTTGCTTTAATTGCTTCCAAGAGATTGTCTGATGAGATGAAATCTGTTGGTGAGGGTTCAGGTGCCTGAGGTGGCTCTGGATCATCACTTTCCACAGGAGGACATCCTGAACCAGGGCAACTACCGTGCTTGCGGAGGAAACCATTCGAGTTGAGACAACGAAGCTGTAAGCATGACCGACACTTGCCTCTCCTAGTATTGCCAACCGTGCCATTTCCCTGGCTGCTTGCTTCCTCCTGGTTGGCATCCATCTGCTAGACTAGACAATAGGAGTGGAATATGACATGCTGGGTGGGTATGGTGCGTGGAAGGTAGTGAACTTGACCATGGTGGCCTGGTGGAGTTTGAGGGGCCGGGAGGGGAAGGGGAAAACTTCCCCTGGGAATTAGGTGGGGGAGGCGCAGGTTGTTGAGTGGGGTTATCCCGGGAAGTACAATACACATGGACTTGCGCACTATATATTGTTCACACTGTCTTACAATACACAATAACTTTATTTGTTTCCCATGTACACTATGAACAATGTGGGTATGGGCACTGCTGAACCAATGTGTTCACTTACCATCTAGTTACACATCCAGTTACACATCCCGCCCTCTTCCACCCACCCCCGTGACGTGGGGGTGGATGCACTGACTGGTCACTCCCTCGTTAACATTAATTTCACATTGTTTTTCCATAACATATGCCTCTAAATAGTCCATGCATCGACACAATCATTTCCAAGTTAACTGGAAGCATGGTGCATGGTGCTTGTGAAAATTTGTCTGGGCTGCCTCCAAGTGAGTCGCCTACCCTGGCAAACTCTGTTGACACCGAGCTCTGAGATGGGTACCTCAGCCTCACAAGTGGCTTATAGGACAGATTTTTTCACAAATGATTGGTATTGCAAGAAACCTCGCCTGCATGCACGTATAAAGGACTAACTTACTTGGTGTTGCAGCATACATCCTGATCTTCAACTTCCTAAGCCTAGCTTTAGCCCCCTTGGACTTCCCCTTGGGAACCACGTGCAACCGGGAGCATTAATTCCTGCAATATTCAATCGTTATTAGTGTCCTGCCTGCACCTCAGAAATTCCTATATCCAAGAGGGTATGTATTCCCTAGTATAACTATGCAGACTCAGACGCTAGCTTCAGACGACTCTGAGACGCTGGTACTTACTGGGCATACTCTCTCTGTAGCACGCCAAGCCCTCAGTTAACTCAACTCACGATCTCCTAAGTCACTGGCCAGATCCTACGGGAAAAGGTGAATATCTCGTCTTACTGTATGGGCTGATGGAGGAGATCATCTACGGTACATCGAGGTGTCTCTACCAGATTTCCCCAGGTCTCAGATGTGAAGACACGTGGGGGCACCGCCTGATGTTCACGGCACGTCTTGTCCAGTCGAAGTCTATCGTAAGAAGGACGCTATTCTGTCTTTGTGACCTGCGCCCCGCCATTCAAGCTAGGGCTGCCAGTTCTCCCTAGCTAACTTATCCTAGTGTTTGCCTACATTATCGGCCTATTACTACCTATGTTAAGGTCTTAGGTCTACTCTATCATTATCTACAGATGCCTTAGTAAACCTAATATTAGTGTATTACCAGTAAACCTACCTACTCCTTCCCTGAAGAGTAAATCTATAAATTAAATAAGCTTACCAACCGCCAACCAGAGAATGCCTTGCTTGTTTGGGAGGGTTTAAGGGTCGCTCGGCTCAGACGACCAGACGCTCATGCTGGATCTGAGCTGTGGAACTATTTGGACCAAATAAATTTCCACATCCTCCCGCCGGCGAAGGTAGGCGCTAAGTCTAGATCAAGTCTGCCTCCCGCAGGCCCCCCCAGTGGGCCCTGGACTCGAGCGCCGTTCGACGGGTCGTCCGGCCGCTCAGCTCGCTCAACCTCTGGTCTGATTTCTCATGTCCCAGTCCCACCGTGTGGACCTCGAGAGGCAAAAGCCTGTTGATGGGTCTTATAGTCTCGACACCGTTCATTCTCACTTTCACCATTCTCAACCGCCCAGCCTTGTCTGGGTGGGTTGACACTACCAGGCCAAGAGGCCAGTATGCCCTCGGTGCCTCGGATTCTACCAGCACCAGGTCCCCTTCACTTAGCATCATCTTATTCGCCTCGGGGTCGGCACCATAGAAATGTTCTCGCAAGGTTGTCAAGTAATCCCTTCGCCACACCTGGTTCCATTTGTCCAGGATGTTCACCAGTCTGTTGTGACTCCTGTGCAGTTCTTCATTGATGGGGGGACCATCTGGCCCATAATAATCCAGCTCCTTGGAAGACTGACTCAAAATTGCGGGGAAGGGCTCAATTCTTCTTCCAAACAGCATGTGATTGGGGGTGAGAGCTTCTTGCTCGTCAATCCCATTTTGTACGTAGGTCAGAGGCCTGTTATTAACTCTTGCCTCTATCTCAACTAACACTGTCCTCAGTTCATCACAGCTCACCCTCCTGCCGTGCAAGACCTTCCGAATGCACCTTTTGACTGTGCCCACCATGCGTTCATAGAATCCCCCTTGCCAGGGTGCCCTGGGAGCTATGAACCTCCACTCGCACTCTATTCTCTTCAGGTGTTCTCGTACTTCTCCGTTGTCCCTAAGATTCCTGAAAACTTTATCGGCCCCCCTAAAGCTTGTGCCATTGTCCGAGATAATCAATCGCGGGCACGAGAATCTGGCAGTAAACCTCCTGAACAACTTCACGAAAGTCTCTGTCGTCATATCTTCTGCCAACTCCAAATGCACCGCTCGAGTAGTGGCACAGGTAAACAGGCAGACATATACTTTCTGAGGGCCCTCCTTAACGTCTCCTGGGTTCTTCAATGTGATAGCCCCCGTATAGTCTATTCCTACAGTCTCAAAGGGCCTGTCACTATGTACCCGCTCCTGAGGCAGCGGTGGTGGACCTGGGTAGGGTAGGGTCCTCCCATCGTACCGCCGGCAGACCGTGCAACTCTTTAGCTCCCTTTTGACGGCAGCTCGACCCTTCAGTACCCAGTAATTCTGACTTAGGCAGGTGAGGGTATCTCCAAACCCCCCATGTAAGGTCCTCTGATGGGCATCTTGTATCAATAGCTCTGTCGCCCATCCCTCCTTTCCCAGCAGCACGGGATGTTTGGCCCCATAGCTGAGCTCAGAGTTTTGTATTCTTCCCCTGCATCTTATTAGCCCCGCATGATCTAGGAACAATCCCAATGAGTGAACCAATTTGCTGTTCCCTGAGTCGTCATCGTTGGACACGCGTCCTGAGGCCATAACCTGCTGCCGGGTCGCAAGTACTTCCAGCACTCCTGGAAACCTCCCCCTTTGGTACTGCCTTATCCAATATTCTCTGGGACCCACTAGAGACAACTGTCGACCCTGGCTTACCTTGTCATGCAGCTTCCTCACGAATCGAAATACCATTTCCGTGACTCCTATAAGTTTTCTCCACGAGGAGTAGCGCCTGGGGTCAAATAATTCAGTGTCGTGTTCCCCCGCGAAATGTACTATGCTGCTGATTGTCTCCACGAATTTCTGCTCCGGCCAGCAATCCCTTGCCGGTAACCAGTCTGGGCCTTTGAACCAAAGCTCGCTTTTACTCAACTTTCTGTGTGTCACCCCTCGGCTTATCAGGTCGGCTGGGTTTTGATCTGTAGGCACATACAGAATTGTTGACGTTGACTGTAGTTCCCGTATCTCCTTTACCCGATTCCTGACATAGGGGAGCTTAGACCTGTCATTCTGGACCCACTGTAAGGCCACCTCCGAGTCTGTCCATACATAGGTGTGTGTCACCCTCAGATTACTTAACACCTCCTCTACGTACTTACCCAGTCTTGCTCCCAGCAACATCGCTGTGAGCTCTAGCTTTGGGATCGAGCAATCCTTCAGGGGTGTCACCCGCGCACGACTGGTGACCAGATTGACTTGGTCCCCGGCCACCAGATACGCTACTGCCCCATAGGCCCTGGAGGAGGCATCACAAAAGACGTGCAAGTCATAATCCCGCCCGGTGCACCCGATGGACCTGGGGAATGTGAACTCGTGCAATTCCGCTAGGTCTTTGTTAACCAGATCCCACTCCTGGCAGACTGTTTCTGGCAGTGGGTCGTCCCAACCTAGGTTCAGCTCCCAGGTCTGTTGTACTAGCATCCTCCCTCGAATGGTGATGGGTGTCAACAAACCCAAAGGATCGAAGGCAGTCTGCACTTTGCTCAGCAAAGACCTCCTGGTCAGCTTCCCTTCCCCATCAGGCTTCCTCTTTAGCCTAAGTCTGTCTTCCTTGACTTCCCACTCTAGTCCCAACACCGATGTTACCTCAGGCACTGAGTAGCCAGTATAGTCATGTTCCACCATGCCCCGCAACGTTGGATTGTTTGTCACCCATTCTCTCAATGGCATGTTAGCTGAGAGCATCTCCTGATTAGACTCTCGGTAAATATCCATCAACAGCCTTTCATCTGAGGTGGTACCCTGCATGTTGTCTACATAAAATAGGGTCTTCAGTAATTCTTTAAGCGGGCTGTTACAGTTCACAAGGTGGTAGTCTATGGTAGCCTGTAATAGGAATGGTGAACTAGTGGCACCAAACAACACTGCCCTGAATCTATAGGTATCATACCCTTGCTTGGGCATCTCCCTGTTAGCCAGCCACAAGAACCTTGTGTAGTCCCTATCCTGTGGCTGCAACCCAATACGTAGGAAGGCTTTGCTAATGTCTGCCGCATAGGCGTACTGTTCCGTCCTGAATCTCAACAACACATCTGCTAATTTCTGCGTCAGGGAGGGCCCTGTGAGCAGACAGTCGTTCAACGATGGCTCTCGGGGACTCGCCTGCGAGCTGCAGTTGAAGACTACTCTGATGGGAGTGGTTACCGACTCCTTGGTGACTGCCATGTGTGGAAGATAATGGGTGTTTTCCCCAGGGCTGGCATTGGGCACTTTCTCGATGAACCCAAGGCCCAGCTGTTCCTTAATAATATCATCATATTTCCCCACCAGACCCTTCCTGGTCAGGCTGTTCACCAATGAATTCAACTGACCACGTGCCCTCTTGAAATTAGTGGGCAGCGTTGGGTGGCCCGGTTTCCATGGGAGTCGCACCCAATACTGCCCGTCCCTGAACTGCACATGGTTCAAGTAATCTCGATACGTCTCTTCGTGTTCGGGGGGCGGCTGGTCACCTTTAATCCCTACTACATCCAGGTCCCATAGTTTATGGACCGGCTCACTGTCGGATATGCCAACTTGCGCCTCTGACAGGCCTTCGTGCACACCAATCTGCATCACCAGTACAGCCTCAGTCGCTGTAATACCAGAGCCCTCCTTTCCCGGGGTCGCAGGGAAGTGAGCTGATATTCTGCCTCCTACGATGTACCCCGCTGGAGTCCTGTACAGGCCCACACCTTCCTTGATAACCCTTCTCGTAGACACGAACTCGTCTAGGTAATCCCCTCCTACCAATATGCCTACATTACTAACATTGTCTGTAGCAATGTCTGGTTCTGCTAGCTTCACACCCAACTCCCTCAAACGTTTGACTGCTTCAGCCAGTCCCCTAGTGGTAATGATATTGGGCAGCCTCTTCACCATCAAGGCTGAAATTTCCCGTCGATGCCCGGCTAACCTGACCGTCACATTGACTACTGGATAAGACCTGCGTGGGACTTCCCCACCAAACCCTTCCACCTTCATGTCAACTTTACCAACTGTCTCCAGCTTCAACCTAGTGGCTAGACTCTCCGCTATGAAGGATCTCTGTGCCCCACTGTCGAAGAACAAACGGGTTGTTTCAGACTTCTTCCCGTTCGCGACCACCGCCATTATGGTGGGCAAGGCCACCGAGCCTTGAAATTGCTCACCAGAACAAATTCTCGGTGCCGTACTCACCACACTCATCGTTACTTCTGACTTGTTCTTGCTCTCCGCCCTTTCTTGCGGTTTGCTCTCCTTAACTTGTGCTAATCCGGCATCATTAGGACACAGTGCACTGTGGTGCTTTCCCTTCCGGCAGCCCCGACACTCCCTGAGCATGGTGTTACAGTCCCTGGCAAAATGTTCTCCACAACACTTGAAACAAAGTCTCAACTCTCTTAGCCGTTGAACCCTTTGGTTATAGGTGGTGAAGCTTGAACACCCTGAACTAGCGTGTTCTTCATCACAAAACACGCACCGTCTCATACTGGCCGCTTTAGTGGCTTCTCCCTTGGCCCTGTGGGTGGAGGGTTCGCCCTGGGCATAATACGTGCCTACTTTAGTGGGAGGTGGTTTAGGTCTATCTCTCGAATGTCTGGGGAAGTCGACCGACTTCTCCTTGGTAGGTAATTTCTCCCCCTGACCTATGCTCAGGTGAGATATGAGATCCCCTAACCCTTCAACAATTTGGTCTATCGTGAACCTATTCGTCCGATGTTTTAAGTGTAACTCATGCACTGTCGTGCTAGCCAGTTTCCTCTGAATCACCTGGCTAAGGATCCATTTTGAATCATTCTCATCATGCAAATCTCTGAAACTATTGGACAAGCTCATAACCTCAATACGGAACTTCTCTAGACTTTGACGGTCATGTCGGCAAGCCTCTAGATCCAACAACCGATAAAGTATAGCTACCTTTATCTCCTCAGTGTTGCCAAACATGTCTTCTAATTGGTCTTTGGCATGTTGATAATTAGCGTCAGTAATCGGGTAGTGCCGGACCAGATCTAAGGCTTTACCCTTGAGTTGCGACCGCAAATACTGCAACTTGACGGCATCTGACAAATCATTTCTGTCATCTATCTGGGCTCTAAACTGATCCCAGAAACCAATGTACTCTGTTAAGGTTCCGTCAAACGTTGGTAAATTCAGCTGGGGCAACTTGGGCAACATATTGACAGGTGTGTGGTTGTTTGGGGTACCTGCGGTGTTCAACACCATCCTTGGAATACTAGCCTTTAATGTACTTAACTTATCTTTGTACATATTCATCTCCTGATGACAATCTACATCATCCTTAGTGAATTCGTCCATAGCCTGCTGAAGACTTCCCTGGGATTCCTCATCCTCAATAGCCTGTAGCTCATATGCTGTGAATGCTTGTTCATAGGCTTCCCACTTTTCCCCCAAACTCTTCAAGCAGTTCTGCAAATCATCGCAGTCTACATTACTGCGTTGGCAAGTAGCCTTGCACCTGTTACGCGTTCTGTTCAGATGCCCTTTGTATGCTGCTACTGATCGTTTTAATTTTGTTAGCACTGAACCAGACTCTCCTGAACCCCCATCTGCCATTGTCGAAGTTTAATGAGGAGTGTGACACTAATTGTACTTTACCCAGTCCACCCCACAGCACGTCACGGTGTTAGGTAAGAATGAACGAGTCTTAAGGCTTCTCAACAAGCTTAACAATTCCCTTTGTTATATTGACTCTACTATGAATCAAAAATGTACACTGTTAGCTCTCAAATCCCAATCAAAATGTGTATCGATGTGAAAGCTTAACCTAGCACTTAACTGTACAATGCCAGCAAATAATTACAGGACTTAACCTAGTCTCAGGTATAATTCACAAATCCCACATTAACATGAATCAAAGACAATGAAAATCACACACTAATAGGGCAGTATACAAATTAAAATCACTTGGTTAACACAAGCAAATTCAACAATTCAACTTGTGAAACAGTAAATAAATAATGTATGTAAACAGCTTGGCCTAACTGTGCCCAGCTTACTCTGTTTAGCGTGGATGGTTGGATAAGGTAAATCCTAACCTAGCTAGTGTGCTATAACTTAAACCTGGCTTTATAACTCCCTGTAAATAATAACTAGGTTAAATCTGTCCTAGCTACTATAACCTTTTGTAAATATTGCACAGGCCTAGCCTAACTGTGGCTACCTTGCAAATCCACTGTAAGTAATTAACACACAAGTCTCCTACTCTGGATTACTTGTAATCACTGTAAATAATTAAATTCACAAGCTTCTCTAGCCTACCTGGCCTGCCTGTAAATTACTGCAAATAACAACTTCTGTGTATAGTCAGCTTGGCCTAGCCTCTGAGTAACTTTGACCTAGGTGTGCTAACTTAAACCTAACTTTTTTAAACTGGTTCCTAACTGTGGCCTAGCTATGATAGCTTAACCTGTGGCCTAGCTATGATAGCTTAACCTAACTTTGTTAAACTGGTTCCTAACTGTGGCCTAGCTATGATAGCTTAACCTAGCTATTCCACATCCGATTTTCGAAGGACCACTTTTGTGAAAATTTGTCTGGGCTGCCTCCAAGTGAGTCGCCTACCCTGGCAAACTCTGTTGACACCGAGCTCTGAGATGGGTACCTCAGCCTCACAAGTGGCTTATAGGACAGATTTTTTCACAAATGATTGGTATTGCAAGAAACCTCGCCTGCATGCACGTATAAAGGACTAACTTACTTGGTGTTGCAGCATATATCCTGATCTTCAACTTCCTAAGCCTAGCTTTAGCCCCCTTGGACTTCCCCTTGGGAACCACGTGCAACCGGGAGCATTAATTCCTGCAATATTCAATCGTTATTAGTGTCCTGCCTGCACCTCAGAAATTCCTATATCCAAGAGGGTATGTATTCCCTAGTATAACTATGCAGACTCAGACGCTAGCTTCAGACGACTCTGAGACGCTGGTACTTACTGGGCATACTCTCTCTGTAGCACGCCAAGCCCTCAGTTAACTCAACTCACGATCTCCTAAGTCACTGGCCAGATCCTACGGGAAAAGGTGAATATCTCGTCTTACTGTATGGGCTGATGGAGGAGATCATCTACGGTACATCGAGGTGTCTCTACCAGATTTCCCCAGGTCTCAGATGTGAAGACACGTGGGGGCACCGCCTGATGTTCACGGCACGTCTTGTCCAGTCGAAGTCTATCGTAAGAAGGACGCTATTCTGTCTTTGTGACCTGCGCCCCGCCATTCAAGCTAGGGCTGCCAGTTCTCCCTAGCTAACTTATCCTAGTGTTTGCCTACATTATCGGCCTATTACTACCTATGTTAAGGTCTTAGGTCTACTCTATCATTATCTACAGATGCCTTAGTAAACCTAATATTAGTGTATTACCAGTAAACCTACCTACTCCTTCCCTGAAGAGTAAATCTATAAATTAAATAAGCTTACCAACCGCCAACCAGAGAATGCCTTGCTTGTTTGGGAGGGTTTAAGGGTCGCTCGGCTCAGACGACCAGACGCTCATGCTGGATCTGAGCTGTGGAACTATTTGGACCAAATAAATTTCCACAGTGCTGGATATACATGTTTTTATAAGAGCTTTTCGAGGTTTATATGTACGATAATCTTGGCCGGTACTCATACACAGTGTAGGCCTTGTTTGTACTCCCCAACCCCTCCACTGGCCGTCTTCCTCACTACCACCCCTCACCAACATTTACAAACTGCACAACATTTCCACAATTTACCTTGAAATGGTGCACTGAAATGTCTTCTCGCTTCACTGGAATCTTCCCAGAATATTCACAATAAGTCCTGTTGAGTATATATATATATATATATATATATATATATATATATATATATATATATATATATATATATATATATATATATATATATATATATATATATATATATATATATATGTGGCAACATTCACTACCCATGCTTCACACCCATATCAGACCCGTAGTGCTACTATACTCTCATACATTCCACTGTTTGCTTCCATGGATAATGTTACTTGTCTCCATATTCTCCTCAGTGTTCCAACCCCTTATTCCCCTTCATCAGTTCTATGATTCACCGCGTCTTTTACAATCCTATCTGCTGACAAGTCCACTCCAAAATATTTGAATACATTCTCTTCCCCAATATTCCCTCTCTCCAATCTGATATCCAATCCTTCATTACTTACAATTTTTTTACTATCCTCATCACGTTGCTTATTTCTATGTTCACTTTTAATTTCCTTCTTTTTCATACCCTACCAAACTCATCCACAAATCTCTGCAACTTCTCTTCAGAATCTCCCAAAAGCACAGAATCATCAGCAAAAAGCTTTTATGACAACTCCCCCGTTGTGTTATGTTCTTCATCTTTTAATCTCACACTTCTTGCCAACACACTAGGATTAATTTCTTTTACAATCCTATCTATAAATTTATTGAACAGCTTTGGTTACACCATGAATCCCTGTCTAAGGTCTACTTCTACTTGAAAACAATCTCCCTCTCTTCTATATACTCTAACCTGGGCCTCACTGTCCTCCTGAAAAGTCTTAACTGCTTTCAGTAACCTGCCACCTATTCCATACATTTGCAATATTTGCCTCATTGCTTCTCTATCCACCCAGAAACATGCCTTTTCCCATTCCATATATGCACTGAACTCATCTTTACTGTTATCTAAATAATGTTCTACTCTATGCTTCACCGCTGATAAATTAGACACATGTGCAACTCTTGGGTATCTTTACTGAGAAAACGTTTCGCCACACAGTGGCTTCATCAGTTCATACAAAGGAGAAACGTGAAGAACAGGAGAATGAGGTAATCAGTCCCTCAACCTTGAGTCGATGTGGTCAGTCCATCAATGGACTGGATTGACCACATCGACTCAAGGTTGAGGGACTAATTACCTCAATCTCCTGTTCTTCACATTTCTCCTTTGTATGGACTGA
The DNA here is from genome assembly GCF_038502225.1 of Cherax quadricarinatus. Lineage (NCBI taxonomy): Eukaryota > Metazoa > Arthropoda > Malacostraca > Decapoda > Parastacidae > Cherax > Cherax quadricarinatus. The sequence goes on along the minus strand of NC_091325.1, from coordinate 31,756,473 downwards.
TGAAGCCACTGTGTGGCGAAATGTTTCCTCAGTAAAGATACCCAAGAGTTGCACATGTGTCTAATTTATCAACGTGTCGGTTCACTGAACCATTCATCTACAATGCTTCACCGTAAACCATACCCCCGGCCGGGATTGAACCCGCGGTCATAGAGTCTCAAAACTCCACCCCGTCGCGTTAGCCACTAGACCAGCTAGCCACAATAAGATTCATCCAACTAGGTATATTTCTACACCATAGGAAGGTTAGCACAGGCACCTCTGTGACCACAAATGCAAGTTTTTACAGACGAATCTCCAGCTAGCGTGGCCGTGACGAACTCTAGCTCAAGTCCCTTCACTGCCGTCAACATGACGGGCTGGAGTTTTGAGACTCTATGACCGCGGGTTCAATCCCGGCCGGGGGTATGGTTTATTTGCAATCGTGTCATTACGATTTCTTGAGTCATCTTCACCGTAAACACTTGGTCTCCACAGCTCCTACCTTTCCTAAATTCTCCTTGACACAGATTACAATGAGAAAATCTCTTCCAGTTCCTCAGAGCTGGGGCGTGTACCGTAGATAAAGCAGGCATTACCCTTCTGAACCACAGTGCTGATTCGTTAAAACAAAAAACTAGCTGGCCTGGGATACCTAGTTTCCTTGATGAGTCTTTTGCCTAGCTCCTTATGGAACTTAGATACACTCTTTCCCCATGGGACAATGGTCTCTGAGCCTTTGAAAACAAACATATAATGATGTGTAAGCTCACCGTATTTTCAAAACTTTTGGGACTCCCCAAAGCTGGCAGCTGCCCCCTCCTTCCACCCTGGTGTATTGGAGATATGTGTCAGCCAATGTGAATGCACATGTGTCGTCCCTCACCACTTGCTTGCCGTCTGTCCAGGCTTGAAGGATGATACCATCTGGATGCTTTTGGATTATTCAATCGGCATTAAAATTTCAGCGGACCTTTGTCAAAAGTTGTTGGAACAATTCCTTGAATCGTAGAAAGGGTTGGACACCTTCCAAAACTCTCAGAGGCGTTGCTTCAGAGTCAAAAAATGTGACCAATAGTCACTGAAGGGGGAGAGTGAAATAAAAGGGTTTATACCTGGAGTATACCTGAAGGGTGTTCGACTGGTCAACGCCTCCAGAACACCCTGACCATGTCATAATGGTCCAGTGGTTGAGAGGGCAGGAGCGAACTGCTCTAAACCCATACTGCCCTGCGTTGTGCAACTGTTGGGTGTCCAAGTTGTAGGCAATCTTGCTTCTTAGAACCCTTTAAAAGTTTATTTTGATGTGGGACGTTAGTGCTATTGATCTGTAATTCTTTGCAATTGTTTCGTGGAATGAGCTACATCCGTTATCTGTAGTGACTGTGGGATGATCCCTGTCTCTATGCTACCTCTCCCTAGAATATTTTAGGCACGTGAAAGGGATTTCTTGCTTTATATGATGATGAAGGAGTTTTGATTGTCTGGGCTTGGGCAGAGTGCATGGGCATGTCATTTATTTTTTTTCAAAGTCTTGTGGTGTTAGGATTATACCAGAAATTATTGAACTAGCTAAATTTTGAATCTAGGTCATAAAAATTTCATTTACATTGTTGACCCCTAGTCTGATTAAAAGCCCACTAAATGCTGCGTTATACTGGGAGTTCAGTATCTCATTCATTTCTGTAAGTACTATATCCCTTAAGCAGATGTGGTTTTTGCCATACATTTGACATTAGAAAAAAAATATTTTGTTATTTTTCAATTTCACATATTGCTTTAAGTTCTTTCTTTGTTTCTCAGCTTCAGTTTGATTCCTTCTGCATTTTTCATTACTCTGGCCAGTGCCTCCTTTCGTATTTCAGATAGAGTGGCCCTTTGAGCAGCTCTGTGATTCTTCTCCTTAGCCTGCAGAGAGACCATATCTCTCTTTCTAGTTTACATCTTCTCTTATTTTTTTATTAAGGAATGTGCCTCAGGCATACCTAAAGTGCCACAAAGTTAAATCTTTTTATGCAAAGGTTCGGATCCGTGTTGTTTAGGATGTCCTCGCAGCTTGTTTCATAGAGGATATTGTTAATTTCATCACATAGTATGTTTCCGTTACTGAAGTTGAATTTGGTGAAAGCACAGACATAACTGGTCTCACTTTGCTGGTCAAAAGTCGTGATCCGAGTGTATTGTGTACGTTTATATTTTACTATTTTATGAGCAAAATAGTGTAAAAAAAAATTATTCCCGTTAAAATTGCGTTCAATAAATTTACGTTTACCTGTTCGGAAAGGCTGCAATACTAAATAGCTGATGCATTAAGTTTTGTCTGCGTGCAGGCAGATTTGTTGATGTAAGAAAATAATTAAAAAAAATGGGGAATCATATGAATCTGTGCCCTAAATTAAGACTGACTGATCCGACTGGCTTATATTTTCATCACTGCTGTAGTTTCCTAACGCAAGGTTCATGCTGCTATTGGGTGGCATAAGTCCTAGTTTGCCAATTATATTAAATGCATTTATAATCAATAACTTAAGATTATTTCTTCCTATCGGCTTCAAAATATTAATAACGAGGAATTCTGTAAGAATGATGATACTCCATAAGTTTACATTGAGTAGGTAAAAATTGGAAATTTTACGGATATTGTTAAAAAATGTAATCTCTGCAATTAAGTCAATTGCTGGAGATTGTTTATCTGGTCAGCTTTAAATTTTCACCACTGATCAACGTTAAAAAATGGTGTTCAGTTTGTGTTGTGTAATTATCAGGTTTCCAGTTTCATTATTTAAACTGTGTTGCAAGTTATAGCAAAAGAATGCTTCTTCTGGTGGACTTCAACCGCTAATCACTAGTTTATCTTAATCGGGTGTATTTTTATATTTATTTGATGTGCCAGTTTTCTATTTTATTAAACAAACCTCGGATATCGAGGTTCCATAGCTTCACCTCTCTTCAGTTTCCCCAGCAGTCCTTGGTCGAGTGAGACCCCGCCACAGATGCCGCATATTTCTTTAAAATGACATGGGACGCTGAGGTGGTTGTACCTCTAACACATGAAGCATTTCAAAGGTCCTGGGTTGTACGACCTAACCTGGTATTTTCCCCAGCTACCGAGATCCGGTTGAGCTGGGAGAAGTCCTCTATGTTGGATGAAGACCCTCGTAGGCACGTTGCCATCCATCTAGGTTCGAAGCCGTTAAACTTTCAGGATGTTCTTGTTACCATGGATTCCATCGAGAGGCATGTCTAGTGGGTAGCGCATTTAGTTACCCGCTCTTTGGATTTTACTTCTGCTAGAACAATTGGTGATTCGAAGTCGTTCACCTCCTGCAGGACCTCATAGGACTGTGTGATTCGGGGAGTGAGAATGAAGTCCCATTTCAGATTTGGGGACACTAATATCTTCAGGGCGTACTTTTTTTCTAGATGAATTATAGCAGAATACGCGGTGTCGTGGTGTCCTTTGCTTATCAACCTGAATTTGTTGAATTCAAATGGCTTGGCTTACACTATCTGAGGAATGGTAACATTGTGTCTCCTCTGGGACTTCGTGGCTCCTGCTACCTGCCAACTTTCTCCATCCAGTATATCTGGTGTTGGGATGAGAATTTCTTGATCCATCCCTATCTCACTGGCTCGGCTGATGTCGCTTGCTTCGTTGTCCCAAGTGTGCAGTGAGTGGTCTTCCAGATTCTTCGCAAGAATTGTGCACCCCACATTTCCAAATCCGGGTCCTCAGTTGAGTCTGTGGAACATCGTGACGTCTTCCTATCGGAAGAAGCCATGCGCCTCCATGCGCCTGTCTTGATTCGACTGAATAAGAAGAGGGAGGTAAATGTACGTTAAGGACGACATCCTGGCCCAGGTCTTCTCCATATGGTGACCCGGCCAAAAAAGAGGCAAGATAAGTAAGTTGTACATGTTACCCTGAGTTTACACCTCACTCAGAGAAGGTAACAACACCTCACACAAGCTATTCTTGCACAAGTTCAATTGCTCGCCTGACAAAGAACACGTTACGTATTATTGTGAAAAATATTTCTTTTTTTAAGAGTATGAACAGTATTTTTTGACTATAAAATTGCCAAGTTTATATATTCCAGAACACAAATTTGAATATGTTGCCCAGGTGATATGTACCTAACCCCGTGAAGACGTATCTAGTGTGCTCTCTGTGAATCTGAACCAACTTTACCAGTAGTTTAAGGAGGAGCTGAGAGTAGCTAAGCTCAAGACACAGCGATTGACGGAGGAAAACAAGAGTAATCCTTCTGTTGTGAGTCCTCAAGTCAAAAAGGGACCTGGATAGTGGCCTGACAGCATGGAACGAAGCTGAGGATCAAGAAGCTGGACGGAGTGGCAGAAACGAAAAAGAACCAGGAGGCTACTGAGGAAACTTCGAACCCATTTTCTGTGCTACCCGATGAATGTGAGTTGACTACTGGGAACATCACGACAAACACCAAGGAAGCATTGGCAGACGAGTGTGAGTTAACGACCCTAGACACCACAATCAAGACCATCCCTGCGAAGACTATTCCAACAACTACCATCCCAAGGAAGACCGTCGAGAACGTCACGACAAATACTGCCAGTGAAGGTAAGAACATTGTTTTAGTTGGAGCCAATCACGTTAAGTTTATGGACAGGGCCTTTTGTCTTAGAGAGAGGATGAGCAGCCCAGGATGGGAACCCCTGCTCGAGAGAGTAGGAGAGATATGAGAGGTAGCTGGAGAGATGATCTTCCGGAGAAACGGTGATTTTAAATGAATTTGGACCAGGAGATACCTACGAAACATATTATTTGTAGAAGTTTTTAGAATATTCAGAACGCTTTAGAACTTTTCTTTTTTTTGGAAAATATTCAGAATTTTTAGAGATATTAATAAAAATTAATATCAGGCAAAGAATATGAATATTACCCAGATGATATAAATTTGGTGTATGGACATTGTGTGTGTGTGTGTGTGTGTGTGTGTGTGTACTCACCTATTTGTACTCACCTATTTGTGGTTGCAGGGGTCGATTCACAGCTCCTGGCCCCGCCTCTTCGCTGATTGCTACTAGGTCCTCTCTCTCCCTGCCCCATGAGCTCTATCATACCTCGCCTTAAAACTATGTATGGTTCCTGCCTCCACCACATCACTTTCTAGGCTATTCCATGGCCTGACTACTCTATGACTGAAGAAATACTTCCTAACATCCCTTTGATTCATCTGAGTCTTCAACTTCCAATTGTGACCTCTTGTGTCTGTGTCCCATCTCTGGAACATCCCGTCTTTGTCCACCTCGTCTATTCCACGCAGTATTTTATATGTCGTTATCATGTCTCCCCTGCCCCTCCTGGCCTCCAGTGTCGTCAGGCCGATTTCCCTCAACCTTTCTTCATAGGACAATCCCCGTAGCTCTGGGACTAGTCTTGTTGCAAACCTTTGCACTTTCTCTAATTTCTTGACGTGCTTGACTTGGTGTGGATTCCAAACTGGTGCTGCATACTCCAGTATGGGCCTGACGTAGATGGTGTACAGAGTCTTAAACGAATCCTTACTGAGGTATCGGAACGCTATCCGTAGGTTTGCCAGGCGCCCGTATGCTGCAGCAGTTATCTGATTTATGTGCGCCTCAGGAGATATGCTCGGTGTTATACTCACCCCCAGATCTTTTTCCTTGAGTGAGGTTTGCAGTCTTTGGCCATCTAAACTATATTGTGTCTGCGGTCTTCTTTGCCCTTCCCCAATCTTCATGACTTTGCATTTGGCAGGATTAAATTCAAGGAGCCAGTTGCTGGACCAGGCTTATAGCCTGTCCAGATCTCTTTGTAGTCCTGCCTGATCCTCGTCCGATTCGATTCTTCTCATTAGCTTCACATCGTCTGTAAACAAGGACACTTCTGAGTCTATCCCTTCCGTTATGTCGTTCACGTATACCAAGAACAGCACAGGTCCTAGGACTGACCCCTGTGGAACCCCGCTTGTCACAGGCGCCCACTCTGACACCTCGTCGCGTACCATGACTCGTTGTTGCCTCCCTGTCAGATATTCTCTGATCCATTGCAGTGCCTTTCCTGTTATGTGTGCCTGGTCCTCTAGCTTTTGCAGTAACCTCTTGTGAGGAACTGTGTCGAAGGCCTTCTTGCAGTCCAAAAATACGCAGTCGATCCACCCCTCTCTCTCTTGTCTTACTTCTGTCACCTTGTCATAAAACTCTAGTAGGTTTGTGACACAGGATTTTCCTTCCCTGAAACCGTGCTAGTTGTCAATTATATACTTGTTTCTTTCCAGGTGCCCCACCACTCTCCTCCTGATGATCTTCTCCATGACCTTGCATACTATACACGTTAGTGATACAGGTCTGTAGTTTAGTGCCTCATGTCTGTCTCCCTTTTTAAAAATTGGGACTACATTTGCCATTTTCCATACCTCAGGGAGTTGCCCAGTTTCAAATGATGTGTTGAAGATCTTTGTTAATGGCTCACACAATATCTCTGCTCCCTCTTTAAGGACCCATGGAGAGATGTTGTCTGGTCCCACCGCCTTTGAGGTGTCAAGTTCGCATAGCAGCTTCTTCACCTCCTCCTTGGTTATATGTACCTCATCCAGCACTTGCTGGTGTGCCCCCCTGTTCTGATTTCTTGGAGTCCTACTGGTTTCCACTGTAAATACTTCTTTAAATCTTGTGTTGAGCTCCTGACATACCTCTCGGTCGTTTCTTGTGAATTCCCCATCACCCTTCCTCAGTCTGATTACCTGGTCCTTGACTGTTGTTTTCCTCCTGATGTGGCTGTACAACAGCTTCGGGTCAGTCTTTACTTTTGATGCTATGTCATTTTCATATTGTCTCTGAGCCTCCCTTCTCATCTGTGCATATTCGTTTCTGGCTCTTCGGCTGATTTCTTTATTTTCCTGAGTTCTCTGTCTTCTGTACCTTTTCCATTCTCTAGTACACCTAGTTTTTGCCTCCCTACACCTTTGGGTGAACCAAGGACTCGTTCTGTTCTTCCCATTATTTCTGTTTCCCTTGGGAACAAACCTCTCCTCTGCCTCCTTGCATTTTGTTGTTACATAGTCCATCATTTCTTGTACTGGTTTTCCTGTCAGTTCCCTCTCCCACTGAATGTCTTGAAGGAAGTTCCTCATGCCTGAGTAGTTCCCCCTTTTGTAGTTTGGTTTTTCCCAGCCTATTCCTGCTACTCTCTCCACTTGGAGCTCAACTATGTAGTCGAAGCACAGAACCACATGATCACTAGCTCCCAGGGGCCTTTCATACATGATACCCTCGATGTCCGAACTACTCATGGTGAATACAAGGTCCAACCTTGCTGGTTCATCCTCTCCTCTCTCTCTGGTAGTGTGTGTGTGTGTGTGTGTGTGTGTGTGTGTGTGTGTGTGTGTGTGTGTGTGTGTGTGTGTGTGTGTGTGTGTGTGTGTGTGGGTGTGTGTGTGCGTGTGTGTGTGCATTTGTGGTTGTACATACTCACGTATTTGTGGTTGTAGGGGTCGATTAATAGATCCTGGCCCTGCCTCTTCACTGGTCGCTTCTAGGTTCACTCTCCCTGCTCCATGAGCTTTATCATACATCTTAAAGCTACGTATGGTACCTGCCTCCACTACATCATTCATCAGACTGTTCCACTTCCTGACAACTATTACAATTGACTTTTGTCCTGTGCAACCGAGGATGATTGATACTCTTCGGAGGTTACGTTGCTTTATTTGGGGTCTAGTACACAGGCATTGTGTTTAAAAGTAGCCCAGGCTTGGAGGGTCATGCCCAGGATAGAGAGACGGAGTAAACACTTTCTGACAGAGTCACATCGGCTGCCAGAGTCAAGTCGGTTGCCAGAGTGAGAAAGGGGAAGCGTGGTGCGGGCTAAGCAAGGTAGGCCTATACCACTAGGTGTCAGCACCATAGTACCGCGAAATATGAACCCAACTGGGCATAAACAACTCCATGACTGAAGAAATACTTCTAACATCCCTGTAACTCATCTGAGACTTCAACTTTCAGTTGTGACCAATTGTTGCTGTGTTCCATCTCTGGAACATCCTGTATCTGTCTACCTTGTCAATTCCTATCAGTATTTACGTCATCATGTCCCTCCTTTCCGTCTCTTGTCCTCTAGTATCGTCAGGTCGATTTCCCTTAACCTCTCCTTGTAGGGCATGTCACTTAGTACCGAGACTAGTCTCGTTGCAGACTTTTTCTCTAGTTTCTTGACGTGATTGACCAGGTGTGTGTTCCAAACCGATGCTGCATACTCCAGTATGGGCATGACGTACACTGTATTCACCTAATTGTACTCACCTAACAGTGGTTGCTGGGGTCGATTCATTGCTCCTAGCACCACCTCTTCAGTGGTCGCTACTAAGTCACACACTCCCTGCTCCGTGAGCTTTACCATACCTGTTGCTAAAACTATATATGGTTATTGCCTCCATCTCACTTTCATGACTATTCCAATTGTTGACAATTCTGTGACTGAAGAAATACTTCCTAACACCTCTGTGACTCATCTGATTTTTCAACTTCTTCTTGTGACCCCTTGTCGCTGTGTTCCATCTCTGGAACATCTTATCTCTGTCTACCTTGCTGATTCTTCTCGGTATTTTATATATTGTTATCATGTCTCTCCAGTCCCTCTTATCATCCAGTGTCGTCAGGTCAATTTTCCTTAACCTCTCATTGTAGGGCATAACCCATAGCTCCGGGACTACTCTCGTTGCAAACCTTTGCACTCTGTCTAATTTCCTGACGCACTTGCCCAGGTGTGGGTTCCAAACTGGTGCTGCATACTCCGGTATGCGCATGACTTACACGGTGTACAGTCCTGAACGACTCCTTTCTGAGACTTCTGAAAACTATTCACAGGATTGCTAATCGCCCATATAGTGTAGTAGTTATTTGGTTGATGTGCACCTCTGAAGATATGTTCGGTGTTATACTCACTCCAAGATCCTTTTCCTTGAGTGAGGTTTGTAGTATTTGGCTCCCTAGGCTGTACTCCGTCTGCGGTCTTCATAGCCCTTCCCCGATCTTCATGACTTTGCACTTGGAGGGGTTGAACTGCACGAGCCAGTTGCTAGACCAGGCCAGCAGCCTGTCCAGATGTCTTTGTAGTCCTCCTGGACCTCCGATTAAATTCTCCACATTAACTTCACACCGACTGCAAAAAGAAACACTTCATAGTCTATTCCTTTCGTCATGTAATTCACTTATACCAAAGTGTGTGTACTCACCTATTTGTACTCACCTATTTGTGGTTGCAGGGGTCGAGTCCTAGCTCCTGGCCCCGCCTCTTCACCGGTTGCTACTAGGCCCTCTCTCTCCCCGCTCCATGAGCTTTATCAAACCTCGTCTTAAAACTGTGTATGGTTCCTGCCTCCACTACGTCATTTTCTAGGCTATTCCACTGCCTTACAACTCTATGACTGAAGAAATACTTCCTACTAACTCTCTGACTCATTTGTGTCTTCAACTTCCAATTGTGGCCTCTTGTTTCTGTGTCCCCTCCCTGGAACATCCTGTCCTTGTCCACCTTGTCTATTCCACGCAGTATTTTATATGTCTTTATCATGTCTCCCCTGACCCTCCTGTCCTCCAGTGTCGTCAGGCCGATTTCCCTTAATCTTTCTTCATAGGACATTCCCCTTAGCTCTGGAACTAACCTTGTTGCAAACCTTTGTACTTTCTCTAGTTTCTTGACGTGCTTTATCAAGTGCGGGTTCCAAACAGGTGCTGCATACTCCTGTATGGGCCTGACATACACGGTGTACAGTGTCTTGAATGATTCCTTACTAAGGTGTCGGAATGCTGTTCTCAGGTTTGCCAGGCGCCCATATGCTGCAGCAGTTATCTGATTGATGTGTGCTTCCGGAGACATGCTCGGTGTTATACTTACCCCAAGATCTTTCTCCTTGAGTGAGGTTTGCAGTCTTTGGCCACCTAGCCTATACTCTGTCTGTGGTCTTCTGTGCCCTTCCCCTATCTTCATGACTTTTCATTTGGCAGGATTAAATTCGAGAAGCCATTTGCTGGACCAGGTGTCCAGTCTGTCCAGGTCTCTTTGAAGTCCTGCCTGGTCCTCATCAGATTTAATTCTCCTCATTAACTTCACATCATCTGCAAACAGGGACACTTCTGAGTCTAACCCTTCCGTCATGTCGTTCACATATACCAAAAATAGCACTGGTCCTAGGACCGACCCCTGTGGGACCCCGCTCGTCACAGGTGCCCACTGTGATACATCATTACGTACCATGACTCGTTGTTGCCTCCCTGTCAGGTATTCTCTGATCCATTGCAGTGCCCTTCCTGTTATATGCGCCTGATGCTCTAGCTTCTGCACTAATCTCTTGTGAGGAACTGTGTCAAAGGCCTTCTTGCAGTCCAAGAAGATGCAATCAACCCACCCCTCTCTCTCTTGTCTTACTTCTGTTATTTTATCATAAAACTCCAGAAGGTTTGTGACACAGGATTTGCCTTCCGTGAATCCGTGCTGGTTGGCATTTATACTCCTGTTCCGTTCCAGGTGCTCCACCACTCTCCTCCTGATAATCTTCTCCATAATTTTGCATACTATACACGTCAATGACACAGGTCTATAGTTTAGTGCCTCTTTTCTGTCTCCTTTTTTGAAAATGGGAACTGCATTTGCCGTCTTCCGTACCTCAGGTAGTTGCCCAGTTTCCAGGGATGTGTTGAAGATTGTGGTAAGTGGTATGCACAACATATCTGCTCCCTCTCTAAGGACCCACGGAGAGATGTTGTCCGGTCCCATTGCCTTTGAGGTATCGATGTCCCTTAGCAGTTTCTTCACCTCCTCCTCATCTGTATGTATGTCGTCCAACACTTGTTGGTGTATTCCTTGTTGGTGTCCCCATCTGGTCTGTCCCATCAGAGTCCTTCCTGTCTCTACTGTGAATACTTCCTTAAATCTCGTGTTGAGCTCCTCACATACCTCTTGATCGTTTCTTGTGAGTTCTCCACCTTCTTTCCTCAGCCTTATCACCTGGTACTTGACTGTTGTCTTCCTCCTCATGTGGCTATACAGCAGTTTCGGGTCAGATTTGATTTTCGATGCTATGTCGTTTTCATACTGTCGCTGGGCCTCCCTCCTTATCTGCGCATACTCGTTTCTGGCTCTTCTACTAATCTCCTTGTTTTCCTGGGTCCTATGCCTCCTGTACCTTTTCCATTCTCTGTTGCACTTAGTTTTTGCCTCCCTACACCTTCGGGTAAACCAAGGACTCGTTTTGGTCTTCCTATTATTTCTGTTTCCCTTGGGAACAAAACTTTCCTCTGCCTCCTTGCACTTTGTTGCCACATATTCCATCATCTCGTTTACTGATTTTCCTACCATTTCTCTGTCCCACTGAACCTCCTGCAGGAAGTTTCTCATACCTGTGTAGTCCTCCCTTTTATAGTTTGGCCTGTCCCCTTCAGTTCCTGTTACCTTCTCCACTTGTAACTCTACTATATAGTCAAAACTCAGAAACACATGATCGCTAGCTCCAAGGGGCCTCTCGTAAGTGATGTCCTCAATGTCTGAACTGCTCAGGGTGAACACAAGATCCAGTCTTGCTGGCTCATCCTCCCCTCTCTCTCTGGTTGTGTCCCTGACATGTTGATGCATGAGGTTTTCAAGTACCACATCCATCATCTTGGCTCTCCATGTTTCGGGACCCCCATGTGGCTCCAGGTTTTCCCAGTCGATCTCCCTGTGGTTGAAATCCCCCATTACCAGTAACTTTGCTCTGCTCGAGTGAGCTCTTCTTGCCACCTCAGCCAGTGTGTCCACCATCACCCTGTTGTTTTCTTCATACTCCTCTCTTGGCCTCCTGCAGTTCTGTGGTGGGTTATACATCACTCCAATGACTACTTTATGTTCTCTGGACTGAATTGTACCTACAATGTAGTCTCTTTCTCCAATCATGTCCATGCCTTCCATTTCCTCAAATCCCCATTGGTGTTTTATGAGCAGTGCAACCCCTCCTCCCCCTCTACTCCTTCTATCTTTCCTCAGGATCTGATATCCTGTTGGGAAGATTGTGTCTGTTATTGTCTCAGCGAGTTTTGTTTCTGTGACTGCTATGATGTCTGGGGATTTTTCACTGATTCTTTCATTCCACTCCTCATGTTTATTCGTTATTCCATCCGCGTTTGTGTACCAAACCTTTAGTTTCTTTTCTATCATTGTGGTCATGCAAGTATATTGGGGGTTGGGGGAGCGAGAGCCTTGGTGGGGGCCTATATGGGGCTGTGGTGTAGGTGGGGTTTGTGTTGATGGGGGTTGGGTCAGAATGCCCATAAGGGACAGCTGTTGGGGTGAGGTTTGTGATATGGGGGTTGGTGGCAGAGGGAACAGTGAGTGGGTTGTAGTATAGGTTGCTCAGTTGCGTTGGGAATGTCGCGGGTGGAGTCTTTTGGTGGGAGATTCTGTGGGGTGTGTTTGCCCTTCCTCCTGTGTCTGGGTCCTGCTCATTTTCATTGCTTCTCGTTCCTCCTTGCGTCTCTGTACCCTCTCTTTCAGTGTAGTCCTTTCTTCTTGTGTTCTGTCGCGGTCGAGGTATACTCTCTGGTACCCCTCTTTGTCCCTCAGTCTTGCTTTCTCTTGCAGAATCGTGGTTCGAACTGATTCTTCCTTGAAAGTTACTCTGACAGGCCGTATCCTTCCACTCGCAAACCACCCAATTCTCTGAAAATTTGTCACCTGGGTCATATTGCCCTCCCCTATTGTTTTCATGATGCCTTCAATAATTTTTTTCTCCTCCTGTTTTATTTCTTCAAAGTTGGCCCCCTTGGCTTCTTGGAGCCCGTACACAAAAACTGACCTCGCCCTTTCCTCCTCCCACTGAGTCTCCATCTGCTTCCTCTGAGGCATTTTATTTCCTTCCATTGACATGTTCTTGCCTTCAGTCCCTGTCATATCTGAAACTTCTATTCTCAGTGAACTGTCTTTCCTGACCAGCTGTCCCTTGCTACTGCAGTTGGCTGTTAGAATCTCTGCATATAACAAACCTTCATTGTCTTCGGACCTGTCGCTTGATCTTAGTGTGCTCATCGTCTTTTCCCTGGCCCCACGTGGGTCTGATAGGGCCTTCGTGTACGGAATGTCTCCGTTGTTGCTTACCATCCCCTTGTCTGCGCCTGACTTTGAATTTCCTTCATTGTCTTCAGACCTGTCGTTTGATCTCAGTGTGCTCATCGTCTTTTCCCTGGCCCCACGTGGGTCTGATATGGCCTTCGTGTACGGCATGTCTCCGTTGTTGCTTACCATCCCCTTGTCTGCGCCTGACTTTGAATTTCCTGATGTCACATCTGAATTGACATTTGTCTCTCTAATCTGTTTCAGGCTTTGCAGTTTCTCTTCTAAGCACTGTATCCTAGCTTCTGCTGCTAAGACCTGTACTTCCCACTTCCTACACTCTTCAGCTATCCGCTCCTCCATTTTCTTACCAAGCTCTACTATCTTCCTTCCCCACTCTTCCTCCCTTTTTTGGAGCTCTAACTCCCAGTCTTTCCTCCCTGGTTCGTCTACCAGATCTCTGGTTTTCCGTCCTCTAAGGCCACCCATATTTTTTTTTTTTTTTTTTTTTTTTTTTTTACCACAGACAGAAGGCTAGAGGAGGGAGGGGGTGTGGGGGGGAGAGAGAAAGGGTAGAAAGAGGGAGAGAGAGGAGAGAGAAAGGGTAGAAAGAGGGAGAGAGAGGAGAGAGAATGGGGGTGAGGGATAAGACCAAGGGGGAGGGAGAGAAATGTGAGGGGGGAGAGAAAGGGTAGAGAGAGGGAGAAAGAGAGGGAGAGGGAGAGGGTGAGAAAGAGAGAGAGAGGGAGAAAGGAGGGCGAGGGAAAAGGCTATGAGAGAGAGAAATGGAGAGATGGAGAGAGAAGCCTATAGAGAGAGAGGAGGGTGAGAGATTGGGTTATGGGAGTGAGGGAGAGAGGGAGAGAGAGAGGGAGAGAGAGAGGGAGAGAGAGAGGGAGAGAGAGGGAGAGAGAGAGGGAGAGATAGATAGATAGAGATAGATCTGTCATTTCAGCAGAGCCTTCAACATAGGAGGGATGTGGGTGGCCTTACTGTTATGTACAAGGCCAATATTGTCAAAATACCACACTTGGATCCACTTCGAGGACAGCGTGAAACAAGCTTTTATGCCACAAGACGGGCAGAAAACAGCAACTTCACTCTGGCTGTACCCTTCTCCAGAACATCACTCCATCTGAGATCATACATACCCAGGATGACTCGAGTATGGAACACATTCGTACAGCATAATGATGTCAACGAGATAACGTCAGTTGATCAAATGAAAATGCTGGCCCACAGATGGCTCCAACTTCATCCTGTTCCCTACTTGTATGTCTCATAACAATAAAAATGCTTTCAAATGAGCTGATGTAGGTAACAGCTCTTAGCTTGCCAATAAAGCTAGGGATCCTTAACCTTGTCAAACCCTGTGTAAAAAATAAAAAAAAAAAAAAAAAAAAAAAAAAAAAAAAAAAAAAGAGGGAGAGAGAGAGGGAGAGAGAGAGGGAGAGGGAGAGTGAGGGAGAGAGAGAGAGGGAGAGGGAGAGTGAGGGAGAGAGAGAGGGAGAGAAGGAGGGAGAGAGAGAGGGAGAGAGAGGGAGAGAGAGAGGGAGAGAAGGAGGGAGAGAGAGAGGGAGAGAGAGAGGGAGAGAGAGAGGGAGAGAGGGAGAGAGAGAGGGAGAGAGAGAGAGGGGGAGAGGATGACAGGATGACAGGACTCCAGAAAATTTTGCAAGAATTGCTGGCTACACCTCATGGATGAGAAGAGACAGGCAAGGGCAAGGAGGTGGTGTTGCTGTGTGCTTCTCTAAAAGTGTTCATGCCCAGCACATAGATGTTGCCACCCCTACACATCTTGAAATGATGTTCTTCAAGCTCTGTATAAACACTAGTACCTCTGTACTAGCATGTGCAATGTACAGACCTCAGTGGCAACAAGCAGACCCTATCAACTTCCTAATGGAAAATATTGACTCCCTTCTGCTACAACACAACTGTCAACATATTATAATTGTTGGTGACCTCAACCAGCACCTTATACAGAGGGACTTTGATGACCTTCTTGCAGTGTTTGACATGAAAAACTTTGTTGATTTCCCTACTCATATCTCTGGCTCCTCCCTTGACCCAGTAGTGAGTGATCTGGCAGAAGGCATAGTCACTTGTCAACCCCTCGGCTACGTTGGATCGTCTGACCACAAGGCTGTTTTTACCACACTTAAGATCCCAACAGAACGAGGTGAGGAGTCCACACGCACAACCTGGCTATGGGAAAGAGGTAATTGGCCAGCCCTTTGCTCTGAGCTCGCCACCACCGACTGGAATGCTCTTCTCCAGGGGGATGTTGACAACCAAGTGAAAGCCTTCACTGGAAACATCCTTAATCTGCAACAAGAACACATTCCTCATCGGCAATATGTGACAAAGCCTACAGATCAGCCTTGGTTTGGCTTTCGTTGTAGAGAGGCTGCTACTGCTAAGTACAAAGCATGGCGAAGGTATAAGAGACATCCTACTACCTATAACAGGAACTTGCACATGCAAGCCTGTAGGCATATGGGTGATGTTCAAAAGTGGGCCATTGCTAAATGGGAGTTGGACACTAAAAGAAAGTTAGCATCAGGTAGGGTAGGCTCCAAAACCTGGTGGTCCCTGGTCAAGGACAGACAAGGTTATCTGCCTGATGAACTTATTCCACCTCTAAATCGACAGGATGGGACCACCTCTACTAGTAGTCAAGAGAAAGCGGACCTCTTTGCTGAACACTTTGCTACCAAAATGCAAGTTCCTGATCCAGCAAGGGACCCTCCTTGGCTAGCTGCAAGAACTGTGTCAAAACTGTCAGGGGTGACAATAAGGCAGGAGGAGGTGCATTTCCTTCTTAAATTACTTGACCAAGAAAAGGCTGTGGGCCCAGACAAGTTGAGCCCAAGATTGTTGAGAAGATGTGCAGACCAGCTAGCAGCACCTCTAACTCGCATCTTTCAGCACTGCCTAGTACAGTGTAAATGGCCCTCTCCATGGAAAGAGGCAAATGTAGTCCCTGTTCACAAAAAGAAGAGCAGAGCAGAAATCAGCAACTACAGACCAGTATCACTCCTGTCAATCACTGGTAAGATCCTTGAGACAATAATCTCAAGACAAATGACAGATTTTTTTGACTACCACTCACTACTTTGTGATCATCAATATGGCTTCAGGAAAGGTTACTCTGCTGCTGATCTGTTGTTAAACCTCTCCACTAAGTGGCACCAGTCACTGGATGAATCCAAAGTCAGCTGTGTGGTAGCACTGGACATTGCTGGCGCTTTCGACCGGGTGTGGCACCAGGGCCTCTTAGCAAAACTTCAAGCACTGGGAATTGCAGGCTCTACGCTATGTCTCCTCAGTGATTACCTTCATGGTAAATCTCTAAGTGTAGTCCTCAATGGAACGGAATCAGCAAGGCATCCTATTGGGG
>NC_091325.1:31622106-31739910 GCF_038502225.1 Cherax quadricarinatus | reverse complement strand
TGACACGAAAATAGGTAGGATAATTGATTCAAACGTAGATGTTATGGAACTTCAGGAGGATTTAGACAAACTCTACTCTTGGTCAGAAAAGTGGCAGATGCAGTTCAATGTAGATAAATGCAAGGTTCTGAAGCTCGGGAGTGTCCATAACCCTAGCACTTATAAGTTAAATAATGTAGAACTTAGCCATACAGATTGCGAAAAGGACTTGGGGGTTATGGTAAGCAGCAACCTTAAACCAAGACAGCAATGCCTAAGCGTGCATTAAAATGGTATAAAATACCGACAGGTTGTTAGGCAAGACACATATGCAACAGTAAGGTATCTTTATTTCGAAACGTTTCGCCTACAGAGTAGGCTTCTTCAGTCGAGTACAGAAAAGTTGATAGAAGCAGAAGATACTTGAAGACGATGTAATCAGTCCATCACCCTTAAAGTTTTGAGGCGGTCAGTCCCTCAGTCTGGAGAAGAGCATTGTTCCATGGAATGAAACAATATGGAGATGAAGTGACAGGATGGAGCACTTATATAGCGTCAAGAGGTGAGACGTAGGTCACTAGAAGAGGTAAGAACTCAGGTGCTGGGAGGTCAGGTCCCTCTCAAATCCAGCCGTTCTCACTAGTAGAGGTTGTCGAAGTTGATTGTAGGTCTGTACCAAGATACCCTTGTGTTGCAGTGTCTGACAGATTGAACATTAAAATGGTATAAAATACCGACAGGTTGTTAGGTAAGACACATATGCAACAGTAAGGTATCTTTATTTCGAAACGTTTCGCCTACACAGTAGGCTTCTTCAGTCGAGTACAGAAAAGTTGATAGAAGCAGAAGATACTTGAAGACGATGTAATCAGTCCATCACCCTTAAAGTTTTGAGGTGGTCAGTCCCTCAGTCTGGAGAAGAGCATTGTTCCATAGTATGAAACAATATGGAGATGAAGTGACAGGATGGAGCACTTATATAGCGCCAAGATGTGAGACGTAGGTCACTAGAAGAGGTAAGAACTCAGGTGCTGGGAGGTCAGGTCCCTCTCAAATTCAGCCGTTCTCACTAGTAGAGGTTGTCGAAGTTGATTGCAGGTCTGTACCAAGATACCCTTGTGTTGCAGTGTCTGACAGATTGAACATTAAAATGGTATAAAATACCGACAGGTTGTTAGGTAAGACACATATGCAACAGTAAGGTATCTTTATTTCGAAACGTTTCGCCTACACAGTAGGCTTCTTCAGTCGAGTACAGAAAAGTTGATAGAAGCAGAAGATACTTGAAGACGATGTAATCAGTCCATCACACTTAAAGTTTTGAGGTGGTCAGTCCCTCAGTCTGGAGAAGAGCATTGTTCCATGGAATGAAACAATATGGAGATGAAGTGACAGGATGGAGCACTTATATAGCGCCAAGAGGTGAGACGTAGGTCACTAGAAGAGGTAAGAACTCAGGTGCTGGGAGGTCAGGTCCCTCTCAAATCCAGCCGTTCTATCAACTTTTCTGTACTCGACTGAAGAAGCCTACTGTGTAGGCGAAACGTTTCGAAATAAAGATACCTTACTGTTGCATATGTGTCTTGCCTAACAACCTGTCGGTATTTTATACCATTTTAATGTTCAATCTGTCAGACACTGCAACACAAGGGTATCTTGGTACAGACCTGCAATCAACTTCGACAACCTCTACTAGTGAGAACGGCTGGATTTGAGAGGGACCTGACCTCCCAGCACCTGAGTTCTTACCTCTTCTAGTGACCTACGTCTCACCTCTTGGCGCTATATAAGTGCTCCATCCTGTCACTTCATCTCCATATTGTTTCATTCCATGGAACAATGCTCTTCTCCAGACTGAGGGACTGACCACCTCAAAACTTTAAGGGTGATGGACTGATTACATCGTCTTCAAGTATCTTCTGCTTCTATCAACTTTTCTGTACTCGACTGAAGAAGCCTACTGTGTAGGCGATACGTTTCGAAATAAAGATACCTTACTGTTGCATATGTGTCTTGCCTAACAATGCCTAAGCGTACGTAATAAGGCAAATAGATTACTGGGATTTACATCAAGAAGTGTAAGCAACAGAAGTCCAGAGGTCATACTGCAGCTTTATACATCATTAGTAAGGCCTCACCTAGATTATGCAGCTCAATTCTGGTCTCCATATTACAGAATGGACATAAATTCGTTAGAAAACATTCAGCGTAGGATGACTAAATTAATACATAGCATTAGAAATCTACCTTATAAAGAAAGATTGAAGACTCTTAAGTTACATTCACTTGTTAGACGAAGAATGAGGGGAGACCTGATCGAATTGTATAAGTGGAAGATAGGTATTAATAAAGGGGATATTTACAAGGTCTTGAGGATATCTCTCCAAGTGTGTGTGATGAATGGTTTGAAAAACCGACAAGTTGAAGATTGAGACACTTATGCAGCATATGGAAATCTTTATTCAGGAAACGTTACGCCACACAGTGGCTTCATCAGTCCAATACAAAGAGGAAGGCGTAAGGAGAGGAGGAGAATGAGGTAATCAGTCCCTCAACCTGGAGTCGATGTGTTCAGTCCATCAATCTTGAACACATCTTGAACACATCGACTCCAGGTTGAGGGACTGATTACCTCATTCTCCTCCTCTCCTTACGCCTTCCTCTTTGTATTGGACTGATGAAGCCACTGTGTGGCGCAACGTTTCCTGTATAAAGATTTCCATATGCTGCATAAGTGTCTCAATCTTCATCATATCTCTCCAAGGGAGAACCTGCAGTAATGGATTTAAATTAGATAAGTTTAAATTTAGAAAGGACATAGGAAAGTATTGGTTTCGAAATAGGGTAGTTGATGAGTGGAACAGTCTACCTAGTTGGGTTATTGAGGCTAGGACTTTGGGTAGTTTCAAATTTAGGTTTTATAAGTACATGAGTGGGAGGGGTTGGATTTGAGTGGGACTTGCACATCGGAGCTTGTTTCTTGGGTGGCATTGAAAATTGGGAGGGGCAAATGTTTTGTTAGTGGGATGAATTGTAAAGGACCTGCCTAGTATGGGCCAACAGGCCTGCTGCAGTGTTCCTCCTTTCTTATGTTGTTATGTTCTAATCTATTTGCCTTATTACATACGCTTAGGCATTGCTGTCTTGGTTTAAGGTTGCTGCTCACCATAACCCCCAAGTCCTTTTCGCAATCTGTATGGCTAAGTTCTACATTATTTAACTTATAAGTGCTAGGGTTATGGACACTCCCGAGCTTCAGAACCTTGCATTTATCTACATTGAACTGCATCTGCCACTTTTCTGACCAAGAGTAGAGTTTGTCTAAATCCTCCTGAAGTTCCCTAACATCTACGTTTGAATCGATTATCCTACCTATCTTTGTGTCATCGGCGAATTTGCTCATATCACTAGTAATTCCTTCATCAAGATCATTGATATATATTATAAACAACAACGGGCCCAAGACTGATCCCTGTGGAACGCCACTTGTTACTGATCCCCACTCGGATTTAACCCCATTTATGGACACTCTCTGCTTCCTGTCTGTGAGCCATGACTCGATCCACGAGAGCACCCTTCCCCCAATGCCATGAGCTGTTACTTTCTTCAACAGTCTTTGGTGCGGAACTCTATCAAATGCCTTACTAAAATCTAAGTAAATAATATCAAATTCTTTATCGTGGTCAACAGCCTCAAAAGCTTTACTGAAGAAAGTTAATAAATTAGTTAGACAAGACCGGCCTCTTGTGAATCATTGCTGAGTATCATTAATCAAGCTATGCTTATCGAGATGGCTTCTTATAATCTCAGCTATAATTGACTCTAGTAATTTGCCTATAATTGAGGTCAGGCTTATTGGGCGGTAATTTGACGGTAACGACTTGTCCCCTGTTTTAAAAATAGGAATTACATTAGCCATCTTCCACATATCAGACACTACACCTGTTTGAAGAGATAAATTAAAAATATTAGTTAATGGTTCACAGACTTCCATTTTGCATTCCTTAAGAACCCTTGAAAAAACCTCATCAGGACCCGGTGACTTATTTTGCTTCAGTCGGTATATCTGCTTCACAACCATTTCACTAGTGACTGTGATGTTACATAATTTATCTTCTTCTGGTCCACTATAAAAATTAATTACCGGAATATTATTAGTGTCTTCCTGTGTAAAAACCGAGAGAAAATAATTATTTAAAATCGAGCACATTTCATTCTCTTTGTCAGTAAGATGCCCATAGTTATTTTTAAGGGGACCTATTTTATCTCTAACTTTTGTTCTATATACTTGGAAAAAACTTTTTGGGTTAGTTTTAGAATCCCTAGCAACTTTAATTTCATAGTCCCTTTTAGCTTTTCTTATCCCCTTTTTAATGTCCCTCTTAATGTCAATATACTGATTCATAAGATGACCCTCGCCTCTTTTGATACGCCTATAAATTCCTTTCTTATGCCCTAGTAGATATTTCAGCCTATTATTCATCCATTTTGGGTCATTTCTATTTGATCTAATTTCTTTGTAAGGGATAAACGTTCTCTGAGCAGCATGTATTGTGTTCAGAAAACTGTCATATTGATAGCTCTCTTTTCTAAGCGAAAATCTGGGACTGTTACTGAGTTATCCCTACTATCATACTTCCATTCAATGCTAAATGTAATTGATTTGTGGTCGCTAGCACCCAGTTCCTCAGAAACTTCTAAATTATTAACAAGGGATTCGTTGTTTGCCAGAACTAAGTCAAGCAGGTTATTACCCTTTGTAGGTTCTGTCACAAACTGCTTCAAAAAACAATCCTGAACTACTTCTAAGAAGTCGTATGATTCTAAATTCCCAGTCAAGAAATTCCAATCAATATGACTAAAGTTAAAGTCTCCTAGAATTACTACATTATCGTGCCTTGTGGCCCTAACAATTTCCTCCCATAGTAGTCTCCCCTGGTCCCAATCTAAATTTGGGGGACGGTATATCACACCTAAAATTAATTTTTCATGCCCCTCCGAAAATTCTATCCAAACAGACTCTGTATGTGTTACTTCAGACTTAATACCCGTTTTTATGCAACAGTTCAAGCGATCTCGGACATACAATGCCACCCCACCCCCCTTTCCGACACTTCTATCTACTTGGAACAATTTAAAACCCTGGATGTGAGATTCTGCTGGCATGTCCCGACTTTTTGAATTAAACCACGTCTCAGTAATGGCAAATACATCTATGTTACCTGCACTAGCAACTAGTCTCAACTCGTCCATCTTATTCCTAGCACTGCGACTATTTGTGTAATAAATATTTAAAGACCCTTCCTGCTCCTTTCTGTTTTTCCACTAAACCTATTGCTGTCCTTGTCAATAAGTGCCACTGGCTTTCCAATATCCACCTCATTTTGCCTATTACTAGTTCTCCTAGTACTCATATTACTACCCTGCGACTTCACAGTTTTCCGGCAAAAACCCATACCACTACCTATTCCTAGTTTAAAGACCTAACAGCTCCCTCCACTGCGTTGGCCAGTGCTCCCACCCCACCCCATCCCTGGCATACATGTCATTTCTGCCATAGAAGAGGTCCCAGTTGTCAATGAATGTTACTGCATTTTCCTTGCAGTATTTGTCCAGCCAGCAATTGACACCAATTGCTCTGGACAACCATTCATTTCCAACTCCTCTCCTTGGCAAAATGCCACATATGACAGGTTTCCCACCCTTCCTTCTAATTATCTCTATTGCTGACCTATACCTGCTAATCAGGTCCTCACTCCTACATCTGCCAACATCGTTGCCTCCAGCACTGAGACAGATAATAGGATTGCTCCCATTACCTCTCATGATGTCATCCAGACGGCTAACAATATCCTTCATCCCAGCCCCAGGAAAACACACTCTCTGCCTCCTACTTCTATCCTTCAAGCAGAATGCCCTATCCATGTACCTAATCTGGCTATTCCCA
Source organism: Cherax quadricarinatus (assembly GCF_038502225.1). NCBI lineage: Eukaryota > Metazoa > Arthropoda > Malacostraca > Decapoda > Parastacidae > Cherax > Cherax quadricarinatus. Next base: position 31,733,984 of record NC_091325.1, on the reverse strand, counting down.
ACAACAACAATGTTTTTACCTTCCTTGGCGTCGTCTGTCGTGATGCTCCGAGTAGTCGACTCACATTCGCCAGGTAGCATTACCTGGCGAATGTGAGTCAAGCCATTACAAACAATACATGGACACAGAGGGTATATATAGGCTCAGAGTGAGGTGCAATACTAGTGGTAGTAGTAGTAGTGGTGGTGGTGACAAAAGTTGTAGTGGGAGTTGTAATACAATATGGAAGAGCAATTAATTCGTACATGAGTAAAAGGATATAAAAGCTATTACTTGGGTAACATAAAAATAGGTTGGACAAATATAGACTGGATAGAGGCAGCCTGTTTCAGTGTTCACTCTCTGTAATGTGCTTTGTGTAGTATAACAGGAGAGAGTATGTGATGGCAGGGTTTACTGTTTTCAGAAGGATTCTTGCTAAGACTTCAGAGATGGAGAAGCTGCCGTTGTTTTGTTTAATTGTATTCGAAACAGCGATCAGTGCTGATTCGAGGCACTTGCGTCTACGGAAGTTAGTTTCTTTGATCACTAATTGGGCGTCCCTGAATTTCATGAGATGATTGGTGGAATTTCGGTGTTGTACGCAGGCGTTGTTCAAGTTATCGTTCCTACTTGACCGAGGAAAACAAGAGGATTCTTAGTAGTCCTCCTGTTTCGAGTCCTCAGGTCAAGAAGGGATCGTGGTCAGTGGCTGGACAGCAGGGGACGACGAAGTTGACGATCAAGAAGACGAATGGAAAGCCAGAAACGATGAAGAAGAAAGAGACTGCTGTGGAAACTCCTGTGGAAACCTGGATAGGGCATTCTGCTTGAATGATAGGAGTAGGAGGCAGAGAGTGTGTTTTCCTGGGGCTGGGGTGAAGGATATTGTTAGCCATCTGGATGCCATCATGAGAGGTAATGGGAGCAATCCTATTATCTGTCTCAATGCTGGAGGCAACGATGTTGGTAGACGTAGGAGTGAGGACCTGATTAGCAGGTATAAGTCAGCAATAGAGGTAATTAAGAGGAAGGGTGGGAAACCTGTCATATGTGGCATTTTGCCAAGGAGAGGAGTTGGAAATGAATGGTAGGTAAGACACATAGGCAACAGTTAGGCAACTTTATTCCGAAACGTTTCGCCTACACAGTAGGCTTCTTCAGTCGAATACAGAAAGTAGGCAGGAACAGTAGAGATGTGAAGACGATGTAATCAGTCCATCACCCTTGAAGTCGTAGAATTTGAGGTTGTCAGTCCCTCGGCCTGGAGAAGTTCAGTTCCATAGTCAGGAACTATCTGAAGATCAAGCGACAGCGCAGAGACTTAAATACTGTCGGAAGGAGAGGTGCAGAGTAGTAGTAGTAGTAGTGAGAATGTAGCCACTGAAAGGTCAGGTCCCTCTCAGATCCAACAGTTCTCACTTGAAAGGGTTGTCTAAGGCGTTTTCTGTACCAAGAGGCCATGTGTTGCAGTGTCTGACAAGATGAACATCAAAATGGTATACAATACCGACAGATATTGTTTAGGTAAGACACATATGCAACAGCTAGGTATCTTTATTTCGAAACGTTTCGCCTACACCGTAGGCTTCTTCAGTCGAGTACAGCAAAGTTGATAGAAGCAGAAGAGACTTGAAGACGATGTAATCAGTCCATCACCCTTAAAGTTTTGAGGTGGTCAGTCCCTCAGTCTGGAGAAGAGTATTGTTCCATTGTCTGGAATAATATGGAGTAGAAGTGATAGGATGGAGCCTTATATAGCGCCAGGAGGTGAGACGTTGGTCACTAGTAGAGTAAGAATGTAGACATTGAGAGGTCAGGTCCCTCTCAAATCCAGTGGTTCCAAGTCTGTTCCAAGATACCCTTGTATTACAGTGTCTGACAGAGTGAACACAAGGGTATCCTGGAACAGACTTGGAACCACTTCAACAACCTCTACTAGTGAGAAAGGCTGGATTTGAGAGGGACCTGACCTCTCAATGTCTACATTCTTACTCTACTAGTGACCAACGTCTCACCTCCTGGCGCTATATAAGGCTCCATCGTATCACTTCTACTCCATATTATTCCAGACAATGGAACAATACTCTTCTCCAGACTGAGGGACTGACCACCTCAAAACTTTAAGGGTGTTGGACTGATTACATCGTCTTCAAGTCTCTTCTGCTTCTATCAACTTTGCTGTACTGGTGCGTTACTACGTCACCTCGTGGGCTACTACGTCACCTAGTGGGTTACTACGTCACCTCGTGGGTTACTACGTCACCTCGTGGGTTACTACGTCATCTTGTAGGTTAGTACGTCACCTCGTGGGTTACTACGTCACCTCGTGGATTACTACGTCACCTCGTGGGTTACTACGTCACCTCGTGGGTTACTACGTCACCTAGTGGGTTACTACGTTACCTAGTGGGTTACTACGCCACCTCGTGTGTTACTATGTCACCTCGTGGGTTACTACGTCACCTAGTGGGTTACTACGTTACCTAGTGGTTTACTACGCCACCTCGTGGGTTGCTATGTCACCTCGTGGGTTACTACGTAAGCTTGTGGGTTACTTCGCCACCTAGTGGGTTACTACGTTACTTCGTGGGTTACTACGTCACCTCGTTGGTTACTACGTCACCTCGTGGGTTACTACGTCACTTTGTGGGTTACTACGTCACCTCGTGTGATACTACGTCACCTCCTGGGTTGTTTTGTTCAGTACTACGTCACCTCGTGGGTTACTACGTTCCCTCGTGGGTTATGTTGCCTCGTGGGTTACTACGTTACCTCGTGGGTTATTTTAACTCGAGGGTTACTACGTTACCTTGTGGGTTACTACGTTACCTCGTGGGTTATATTACCTCTTGGGTTACTATGTTAAGTCGTGGGTTATATTACCTCGTGGGTTACTACGTTAAGTCGGGGGTTACTACGTTACCTCGTGGGTTATATTGAAGATTGAGACACTTATGCAACGTATGGGAATCTTTATTCAAGAAACGTTTCGCCACACAGTGGCTTCATCAGTCCAGTACAAAGTAGAAAGGTGTAAGGAGTGGAGGAGTTTGAGGTAATCAGTCCCTCAGCCTGGAGTCGATGTGTTCAGTCCATCAATCTTGTAGAATGTACAGCATAGGGCCGTAGACGTGGCTTATATACTGTAGTGAGGTGAGGTGAAGGTGAGGTGTTGTATAAGTGTCTCAATCTTCAACTTGTCGGTTTTTCAAACCATTCATCACAACTGTCAGACACTGCAGCATCATGGGATCTTGTTACAAAGAATTCTTCAACACTTGTTCAACCTTTGGACGAAGACCTACTTCGACTAGTGGATGGTACCACTATGACCCCGCCTCCGCCTGCTTCACCTCACCTCACTACAGTATATAAGCCACATCTACGGCCCTATGCTGTACATTCTACAAGATTGATGGACTGAACACATCGACTCCAGGTTGAGGGACTGATTACCTCAAACTCCTCCTCTCCTTACGCCTTTCTACTTTGTATTGGACTGATGAAGCCACTGTGTGGCGAAACGGTTCCTTTATAAAGATTCCCATATGTTGCATAAGTGTCTCAATCTTCAACTTGTCGGTTTTTCAAACCATTCATCATGTGGGTTATATTACCTCGTGAGTTACTACGTTACGTCGTGGGTTACTACGTTACCTCGTGGGTTACTACATTACCTCGTGGGTTATAGTACCTCGATGGTTACTACGCTACCTCGTGGGATATGTTACCCTGTGGGTTACTATGTTACCTAGTGGGTTATATTACCTCGTGGGTCACTACGTTACCTCGTGGGTTATGTTACCCTGTGGGTTACTACGTTACCTCGTGGGTTATATTACCTCGTGGGTTATGTCATTTCATGGGTTACTACGTTACCTCGTGGGTTATGTTACCTTGTGGGTTACTACGTTAACTCGTGGGTTATATTACCTAGTGGGTTTACACGTTACCTCGTGGGTTATGTCTTTTCGTAGGTTACTACATTACCTGTTTGGTTATGTTACCTCATGGGTTACTACTTTACCTCATGGATTACTACGTTACGTCTTGGGTTACTACATTACCTCGTTCGTTACTACGTTACCTCGTAGGTTATGTTACCTCGTGGGTAAATACGTTACCCTGTGGGTTATGTTATCTCTTGGTTTACTACGTTACCTCGAGGGTTATGTTACCTTGTCGGTTACTACGTTACCTCGTGGGTTATATTTCCTCGAGGGTTACTATGTTACCTCGTGGGTTATGTTACCATGCGGGTTACTACATTACCACATGGTTATGTCACTTCGTAAGTTACTACGTTACGTCGTGGGTTACTACATTACCTCGTTGGTTACTACGTTACCTCGTGGGTTATATTGCCTCGAGGGTTACTATGTTACCTCGTGGGTCATGTTACCGTGCGGGTTACTACATTACCACGTGGTTATGTCACTTCGTAAGTTACTAAGTTACGTCGTGGGTTACTACATTACCTCGTTGGTTACTATGTTTCCTCCTTTTGGGTTACTAACGTTACCTCGTGGGATATATTACCTCGTGGGTTAGTACGTTACCTCGTGGGTTATGTTACCTCGTGGGTTACTAAGTTACCTCTTCGGTTACTATGTTACCTCGTTGGTTACTACGTTACCTCGTGGGTTACTGAGTTACCCCTCCGGTTACAACGTTACCTTCTGGGTTATGTTACCTCGTGGGTTACTACCTTATGTCGTGGGTTACTACGTTATCTCATTGATTACTACGTTACCTCATTGGTTACTACGTTACCTCATGGGTCACTATGTTATCTTGTGGGTTATGTTACCTCGTGGGTTAATACGTTCCCTTGTGGGTTATGTTACCTTATGGGTTACTACGTTACCTAGTAGGTTATATTACCTCTTGGGTTACTACTTTACCTCGTGGGTTACTACGTTACGTCGTGGGCTACTACATTACCTCGTTAGTTATGGCGCTACCTCGTGGGTTACTGCATTACCTCTGGTTATGTTACCTCGTGGGTTACTACGTTACCTCGTGGGTTACTACGTTATCTTGTGGGTTATATTACCTCGTAGGTTAAGTTACCTCGTTGGTTACGTTACCTCGTTGGTTATGTTACCTCGTGGGTTATGTTACCTTGTGGGTTATGTTACCTTGTTGGTTACGTTACCTCATGGGTTATGTTACCTCGTGGGTTATGTTACCTGGTGGGTTATTTTACCTCTTGGGTTATGCTACCTCGTTGGTTGTGATACCTCGTGGGTTATGTTACCTCGTGGTTTATGTTACCTCATGGGTTATGTTACCTCGTAGTTTATGTTATCTCGTGGGTTATGTTACTTCGTTGGTTATGTTACCTCGTGGGTTATGTTACTTCGTTGGTTATGTTACCTCGTGGGTTATGTTACTTCCTGGGTTATGTTACCTCGTGGGTTATGTTACTTCGTGGGTTATGTTACCTCGTGGGTTATGCTGCCTCGTGGGTTATGTTACTTCGTTGGTTATGTTACTTCGTTGGTTATATTACCTCGTGGGTTATGTTACCTCGTGGGTTATGTTACCTCGTGGGTTATGTTACTTCGTTGGTTATGTTACCTCGTGGGTTATGTTACCTCATGGGTTATGTTACCTCGTGGTTTACGTTACCTCGTAGGTTATGTTACCTCGTGGTTTATGTTATCTCGTGGGTTATGTTACTTCGTTGGTTATGCTACCTCGTGGGTTATGTTACTTCCTGGGTTATGTTACCTCGTAGGTTATGTTACTTCGTGGGTTATGTTACCTCGTGGGTTATGCTGCCTCGTGGGTTATGTTACCTTGTTGGTTATGTTAACTCGTGGGTTATGTTACCTCGTGGGTTATGTTACTTCGTGGGTTATGTTACCTCGTGGGTTATGTTACTTCGTTGGTTATGTTACCTAGTGGGTTATGTTACCTCATGGGTTATGTTACCTCGTGGTTTACGTTACCTCGTAGGTTGTGTTACCTCGTGGGCTATGTTACTTCGTTGGTTATGTTACCTAGTGGGTTATGTTACCTCATGGGTTATGTTACCTCGTGGTTTACGTTACCTCGTAGGTTGTGTTACCTCGTGGGCTATGTTACTTCGTTGGTTATGTTACCTCGAGGGTTATGTTACCTCGTTGGTTATGTTACCTCGTGGGCTATGTTACTTCGTTGGTTATGTTACCTCGTGGGTTATGTTACCTCGTGGGTTATGTTACTTCGTGGGTTATGTTACCTCGTGGCTTATGTTACTTCGTGGGTTATGTTACCTCGTGAGTTATGCTGCCTCGTGTGTTATGTTACCTTGTTGGTTATGTTACCTCGTGGGTTACGTTACTTCGTTGTTTATGTTACTTCGTTGGTTATGTTACCTCGTGGGTTATGTTACCTCGTGGTTTATGTTACCTCGTGGGTTATGTTACTTCGTTGGTTATGTTACCTCGTGGGTTTTGTTACTTCGTGGGTTATGTTACCTTGTGGGTTATGTTACCTCGCGGGTTATGTTACTTCGTTGGTTATGTTACCTCGTGGGTTATGTTACCTCGTGGGTTATATTACGTCGTGGGCTAGTACGTTACCTCGTGGGTTATGTTACCTCGTGGGTTACTAAGTTACCTCTTCGGTTACTCTGTTACCTCGTTGCTTACTACGTTACTTCGTGGGTTACTGAGTTACCCCTCCGGTTGCAACGTTACCTTCTGGGTTATGTTACCTCCTGGGTTACTACGTTATGTCGTGGATTGCTACGTTACCTCATTGGTTACTACGTTACCTCATGGGTTACTACGTTATATTGTGGGTTATGTTACCTTATGGGTTACTACGTTACCTAGTAGGTTATATTACCTCGTGGGTTACTACTTTATCTCGTGGGTTACTACGTTACGTCGTGGGCTACTACATTACCTCGTTGGCTATGGCGTTACCTCGTGGGTTACTACATTACCTCTGGTTATGTTACCTCGTGGGTCACTACGTCACCTCGTGGGTTATATTACCTCGTGGGTTTACACGTTACCTCGTGGGTTTACACGTTACCTCGTGGGTTATGTCATTTCGTGGGTTACTACGTTACCTCTTTGGTTATGTTACCTCATGGGTTACTACGTTACCTCGTGGATTACTAAGTTTCGTCTTGGGTTACTACATTACCTCGTTCGTTACTACGTTACCTCGTAGGTTATGTTACCTCGTGGGTAACTACGTTACCCTGTGGGTTATGTTATTTCTTGGTTTACTACGTTACCTCGAGGGTTATGTTACCTTGTCGGTTACTACGTTACCTCGTGGGTTATATTTCCTCGAGGGTTACTATGTTACTTCGTGGGTTATGTTACCATGCGGGTTACTACATTACCACATGGTTATGTCACTTCGTAAGTTACTACGTTACGTCGTGGGTTACTACATTACCTCGTTGGTTACTACGTTACCTCGAGGGTTACATTGCCTCGAGGGTTACTATGTTACCTCGTGGGTTATGTTACCATGTGGGTTACTACATTACCACGTGGTTATGTCACTTCGTAAGTTACTACGTTACGTCGTGGGTTACTACATTACCTCGTTGGTTACTCCGTTACCTCCTTTTGGGTTACTACGTTATCTCGTGGGTTAGTACGTTACCTCGTGGGTTATGTTACCTCGTGGGTTACTAAGTTACCTCTTCGGTTACTATGTTACCTCGTTGGTTACTACGTTACCTCGTGGGTTACTGAGTTACCCCTCCGGTTACAACGTTACTTTCTGGGTTATGTTACCTCGTGGGATACTACCTTATGTCGTGGGTTACTACGTTACCTCGTTGATTACTACGTTACCTCATTGGTTACTACGTTACCTCGTGGGTTACTACGTTATCTTGTGGGTTATGTTACCTCGTGGGTTACTACGTTATCTTATGGGTTATGTTACCTTATGGGTTACTACGTTACCTAGTAGGTTATATTGCCTCGTGGGTTACTACTTTATCTCGTGGGTTACTACGTTACCTCGTGGGTTACTACATTACCTCTGGTTATGTTACCTCGTGGTTACTACGTTATCTTGCGGGTTATATTACCTCGTAGGTTAAGTTACCTCGTTGGTTACGTTAACTCGTTGGTTATGTTACCTCGTGGGTTATGTTACCTCGTGGGATATGTTACCTTCTGGGTTATGTTACCTCGTGGGTTATGTTACCTCGTGGGTTATGTTACCTGGTGGGTTATTTTACCTCGTGGGTTATGCTACCTCGTTGGTTTTGATACCTCGTGGGTTATGTTACCTCCTGGTTTATGTTACCTCGTGGGTTATGTTACCTCGTTGGTTATGTTACCTCGTGGGTTATGTTACTTCGTGGGTTATGTTACCTCGTGGGTTATGTTACCTCGTGGGTTATGTTACTTCTTTGGTTATGTTACCTCGTGGGTTATGTTACTTCGTGGGTTATGTTACCTCGTGGGTTATGTTACTTCGTGGGTTATGTTACCTCGTGGGTTATGCTGCCTCGTGGGTTATGTTACCTTGTTGGTTATGTTACCTCGTGGGTTATGTTACTTCGTGGGTTATGTTACTTCGTTGGTTATGTTACCTGGTGGGTTATGTTACCTCGTGGGTTATGTTACTTCGTGGGTTATGTTACCTCGTTGGTTATGTTACCTCGTGGGTTATGTTCCTTCTTTGGTTATGTTACCTCGTGGGTTATGTTACCTCGTGGGTTATGTTACCTCATGGGTTATGTTACCTCGTTGGTTATGTTACCTCGTGGGTTATGTTACCTCGTTGGCTATGTTACCTCGTGGGTTATGTTACCTCGTGGGTTATGTTACCTCGTGGTTTATGTTACCTCGTGGGTTATGTTACCTCGTGGGTTATGTTACCTCATGGGTTATGTTACCTCGTTGGTTATGTTACCTCGTGGGTTATGTTACCTCGTGGGTTATGTTACTTCGTGGGTTATGTTACCTCGTTGGTTATGTTACCTCGTGGGTTATGTTACCTCTGGGTTATGTTACCTCGTGGGTTATGTTACTTCGTGGGTTATGTTACCTCGTGGGTTATGTTACCTCGTGGGTTATGTTACCTCGTGGGTTATGTTACCTCGTGGGTTTTGTTACCTCGTGGGTTATGTTACCTCGTGGGTTGTTACCTCGTGGATTATGTTACCTCGTGGGTTATGTTACCTCGTGGGTTATGTTTCCTCGTGGGTTGTTACCTCGTGGGTTGTTACCTCGTCGGTTATGTTACCTCGTGGGTTATGTTACCTCGTGGGTTGTTACCTCGTGGATTATGTTACCTCGTGGGTTATGTTACCTCGTGGGTTATGTTACCTCGTGGGTTATGTTACCTCGTGGGTTATGTTACCTCGTGGGTTATGTTACCTCGTGGGTTATGTTACCTCGTTGGTTATGTTACCTCGTGGGTTATGTTACCTCTGGGTTATGTTACCTCGTGGGTTATGTTACCTCGTGGGTTATGTTACCTCGTGGGTTATGTTACCTCGTGGATTATGTTACCTCGTGGGTTATGTTACCTCGTGGGTTATGTTACCTCGTGGGTTATGTTACCTCGTGGGTTATGTTACCTCGTGGGTTATGTTACCTCGTGGGTTATGTTACCTCGTGGGTTGTTACCTCGTGGATTATGTTACCTCGTGGGTTATGTTACCTCGTGGGTTATGTTACCTCGTGGGTTGTTACCTCGTGGGTTGTTACCTCGTGGGTTATGTTACCTCGTGGGTTATGTTACCTCGTGGGTTGTTACCTCGTGGATTATGTTACCTCGTGGGTTATGTTACCTCGTGGGTTATGTTACCTCGTGGGTTATGTTACCTCGTGTGTTATGTTACCTCGTGGGTTATGTTACCTCGTGGGTTATGTTACCTCGTGGGTTATGTTACCTCGTTGGTTATGTTACCTCGTGGGTTATGTTACCTCGTGGGTTATATTGAAGATTGAGACACTAATGCAACGTATGGGAATCTTTATTCAAGAAACGTTTCGCCACACAGTGGCTTCATCAGTCCAGTACAAAGTAGAAAGGCGTAAGGAGTGGAGAAGTTTGAGGTAATCAGTCCCTCAGCCTGGAGTCGATGTGTTCAGTCCATCAATCTTGTAGAATGTACAGCATAGGGCCGTAGACGTAGCTTATATACTGTAGTGAGGTGAGGTGAAGGTGAGGTGTTGTATAAGTGTCTCAATCTTCAGCTTGTCGGTTTTTCAAACCATTCATCAAAACTGTCAGACACTGCAGCATCATGGGATCTTGTTACAAAGAATTCTTCAACACTTGTTCAACCTTTGGACGAAGACCTACTTCGACTAGTGGATGGTACCACTATGACCCCGCCTCCGCCTGCTTCACCTCACCTCACTACAGTATATAAGCCACATCTACGGCCCTATGCTGTACATTCTACAAGATTGATGGACTGAACACATCGACTCCAGGTTGAGGGACTGATTACCTCAAACTCCTCCTCTCCTTACGCCTATCTACTTTGTATTGGACTGATGAAGCCACTGTGTGGCGAAACGGTTCCTTTATAAAGATTCCCATATGTTGCGTAAGTGTCTCAATCTTCAACTTGTCGGTTTTTCAAACCATTCATCATGTGGGTTATATTACCTCGTGAGTTACTACGTTACGTCGTGGGTTACTACGTTACCTCGTGGGTTACTACATTACCTCGTGGGTTATAGTACCTCGATGGTTACTACGCTACCTCGTGGGATATGTTACCCTGTGGGTTACTATGTTACCTAGCGGGTTATATTACCTCGTGGGTCACTACGTTACCTCGTGGGTTATGTTACCCTGTGGGTTACTACGTTACCTCGTGGGTTATATTACCTCGTGGGTTATGTCATTTCATGGGTTACTACGTTATCTCGTGGGTTATATTACCTTGTGGGTTACTACGTTACCTCGTGGGTTATATTACCTCGTGGGTTTACACGTTACCTCGTGGGTTATGTCTTTTCGTGGGTTACTACGTTACCTGTTTGGTTATGTTACCTCATGGGTTACTACTTTACCTCATGGATTACTACGTTACGTCTTGGGTTACTACATTACCTCGTTCGTTACTACGTTACCTCGTAGGTTATGTTACCTCGTTGGTAAATACGTTACCCTGTGGTTTATGTTATCTCTTGGTTTACTACGTTACCTCGAGGGTTATGTTACCTTGTCGGTTACTACGTTACCTCGTGGGTTATATTTCCTCGAGGGTTACTATGTTACCTCGTGGGTTATGTTACCATGCGGGTTACTACATTACCACATGGTTATGTCACTTCGTAAGTTACTACGTTACGTCGTGGGTTACTACATTACGTCGTTGGTTACTACGTTACCTCGTGGGTTATATTGCCTCGAGGGTTACTATGTTACCTCGTGGGTCATGTTACCGTGCGGGTTACTACATTACCACGTGGTTATGTCACTTCGTAAGTTACTAAGTTACGTCGTGGGTTACTACATTACCTCGTTCGTTACTATGTTTCCTCCTTTTGGGTTACTACGTTACCTCGTGGGATATATTACCTCGTGGGTTAGTACGTTACCTCGTGGGTTATGTTACCTCGTGGGTTACTAAGTTACCTCTTCGGTTACTATGTTACCTCGTTGGTTACTACGTTACCTCGTGGGTTACTGAGTTACCCCTCCGGTTACAACGTTACCTTCTGGGTTATGTTACCTCGTGGGTTACTACCTTATGTCGTGGGTTACTACGTTATCTCATTGATTACTACGTTACCTCATTGGTTACTACGTTACCTCATGGGTCACTATGTTATCTTGTGGGTTATGTTACCTCGTGGGTTAATACCTTCCCTTGTGGGTTATGTTACCTTATGGGTTACTACGTTACCTAGTAGGTTATATTACCTCTTGGGTTACTACTTTACCTCGTGGGATACTACGTTACGTCGTGGGCTACTACATTACCTCGTTAGTTATGGCGCTACCTCGTGGGTTACTGCATTACCTCTGGTTATGTTACCTCGTGGGTTACTACGTTACCTCGTGGGTTACTACGTTATCTTGTGGGTTATATTACCTCGTAGGTTAAGTTACCTCGTTGGTTACGTTACCTCGTTGGTTATGTTACCTCGTGGGTTATGTTACCTTGTGGGTTATGTTACCTTGTTGGTTACGTTACCTCATGGGTTATGTTATCTCGTGGGTTATGTTACCTGGTGGGTTATTTTACCTCTTGGGTTATGCTACCTCGTTGGTTGTGATACCTCGTGGGTTATGTTACCTCGTGGTTTATGTTACCTCATGGGTTATGTTACCTCGTAGTTTATGTTATCTCGTGGGTTATGTTACTTCGTTGGTTATGTTACCTCGTGGGTTATGTTACTTCGTTGGTTATGTTACCTCGCGGGTTATGTTACTTCCTGGGTTATGTTACCTCGTGGGTTATGTTACTTCGTGGGTTATGTTACCTCGTGGGTTATGCTGCCTCGTGGGTTATGTTACTTCGTTGTTTATGTTACTTCGTTGGTTATATTACCTCGTGGGTTATGTTACCTCGTGGGTTATGTTACCTCGTGGGTTATGTTACTTCGTTGGTTATGTTACCTCGTGGGTTATGTTACCTCATGGGTTATGTTACCTCGTGGTTTACGTTACCTCGTAGGTTATGTTACCTCGTGGTTTATGTTATCTCGTGGGTTATGTTACTTCGTTGGTTATGTTACCTCGTGGGTTATGTTACTTCGTTGGTTATGTTACCTCGTGGGTTATGTTACTTCCTGGGTTATGTTACCTCGTGGGTTATGTTACTTCGTGGGTTATGTTACCTCGTGGGTTATGCTGCCTCGTGGGTTATGTTACCTTGTTGGTTATGTTAACTCGTGGGTTATGTTACCTCGTGGGTTATGTTACCTCGTGGGTTATGTTACCTCGTGGGTTATGTTACTTCGTTGGTTATGTTACCTAGTGGGTTATGTTACCTCATGGGTTATGTTACCTCGTGGTTTACGTTACCTCGTAGGTTGTGTTACCTCGTGGGCTATGTTACTTCGTTGGTTATGTTACCTAGTGGGTTATGTTACCTCATGGGTTATGTTACCTCGTGGTTTACGTTACCTCGTAGGTTGTGTTACCTCGTGGGCTATGTGACTTCGTTGGTTATGTTACCTCGTGGGTTATGTTACCTCTTTGGTTATGTTACCTCGTGGGCTATGTTACTTCGTTGGTTATGTTACCTCGTGGGTTATGTTACCTCGTGGGTTATGTTACTTCGTGGGTTATGTTACCTCGTGGGTTATGTTACTTCGTGGGTTATGTTACCTCGTGAGTTATGCTGCCTCGTGTGTTATGTTACCTTGTTGGTTATGTTACCTCGTGGGTTACGTTACTTCGTTGTTTATGTTACTTCGTTGGTTATGTTACCTCGTGGGTTATGTTACCTCGTGGTTTATGTTACCTCGTGGGTTATGTTACTTCGTTGGTTATGTTACCTCGTGGGTTTTGTTACTTCGTGGGTTATGTTACCTTGTGGGTTATGTTACCTCGCGGGTTATGTTACTTCGTTGGTTATGTTACCTCGTGGGTTATGTTACCTAGTGGGTTATATTACCTCGTGGGCTAGTACGTTACCTCTTGGGTTATGTTACCTCGTGGGTTACTAAGTTACCTCTTCGGTTACTCTGTTACCTCGTTGGTTACTACGTTACTTCGTGGGTTACTGAGTTACCCCTCCGGTTGCAACGTTACCTCCTGGGTTATGTTACCTCGTGGGTTACTACGTTATGTCGTGGATTGCTACGTTACCTCATTGGTTACTACGTTACCTCATGGGTTACTACGTTATATTGTGGGTTATGTTACCTTATGGGTTACTACGTTACCTAGTAGGTTATATTACCTCGTGGGTTACTACTTTATCTCGTGGGTTACTACGTTACGTCGTGGGCTACTACATTACCTCTGGTTATGTTACCTCGTGGGTCACTACGTTACCTCGTGGGTTATATTACCTCGTGGGTTTACACGTTACCTCGTGGGTTTACACGTTACCTCGTGGGTTATGTCATTTCGTGGGTTACTACGTTACCTCTTTGGTTATGTTACCTCATGGGTTACTACGTTACCTCGTGGATTACTAAGTTTCGTCTTGGGTTACTACATTACCTCGTTCGTTACTACGTTACCTCGTAGGTTATGTTACCTCGTGGGTAACTACGTTACCCTGTGGGTTATGTTATTTCTTGGTTTACTACGTTACCTCGAGGGTTATGTTACCTTGTCGGTTACTACGTTACCTCGTGGGTTATATTTCCTCGAGGGTTACTATGTTATTTCGTGGGTTATGTTACCATGCGGGTTACTACATTACCACATGGTTATGTCACTTCGTAAGTTACTACGTTACGTCGTGGGTTACTACATTACCTCGTTGGTTACTACGTTACCTCGAGGGTTACATTGCCTCGAGGGTTACTATGTTACCTCGTGGGTTATGTTACCATGCGGGTTACTACATTACCACGTGGTTTTGTCACTTCGTAAGTTACTACGTTACGTCGTGGGTTACTACATTACCTCGTTGGTTACTCCGTTACCTCCTTTTGGGTTACTACGTTATCTCGTGGGTTAGTACGTTACCTCGTGGGTTATGTTACCTCGTGGGTTACTAAGTTACCTCTTCGGTTACTATGTTACCTCGTTGGTTACTACGTTACCTCGTGGGTTACTGAGTTACCCCTCCGGTTACAACGTTACCTTCTGGGTTATGTTACCTCGTGGGATACTACCTTATGTCGTGGGTTACTACGTTACCTCGTTGATTACTACGTTACCTCATTGGTTACTACGTTACCTCGTGGGTTACTACGTTATCTTGTGGGTTATGTTACCTCGTGGGTTACTACGTTATCTTATGGGTTATGTTACCTTATGGGTTACTACGTTACCTAGTAGGTTATATTGCCTCGTGGGTTACTACTTTATCTCGTGGGTTACTACGTTACCTCGTGGGTTACTACATTACCTCTGGTTAAGTTACCTCGTGGGTTACTACGTTACCTCGTGGGTTACTACGTTATCTTGCGGGTTATATTACCTCGTAGGTTAAGTTACCTCGTTGGTTACGTTACCTCGTTGGTTATGTTACCTCGTGGGTTATGTTACCTCGTGGGTTATGTTACCTTCTGGGTTATGTTACCTCGTGGGTTATGTTACCTCGTGGGTTATGTTACCTGGTGGGTTATTTTACCTCGTGGGTTATGCTACCTCGTTGGTTTTGATACCTCGTGGGTTATGTTACCTCCTGGTTTATGTTACCTCATGGGTTATGTTACCTCGTGGTTTATGTTATCTCGTAGGTTTTGTTACCTCGTAGGTTATGTTACCTCGTGGGTTATGTTACCTCGTGGGTTATGTTACCTCGTGGGTTATGTTACCTCATGGGTTATGTTACCTCGTTGGTTATGTTACCTCGTGGGTTATGTTACCTCGTGGGTTATGTTACCTGGTGGGTTATTTTACCTCGTGGGTTATGCTACCTCGTTGGTTTTGATACCTCGTGGGTTATGTTACCTCCTGGTTTATGTTACCTCATGGGTTATGTTACCTCGTGGTTTATGTTATCTCGTAGGTTTTGTTACCTCGTAGGTTATGTTACCTCGTGGGTTATGTTACCTCGTTGGTTATGTTACCTCGTGGGTTATGTTACTTCGTGGGTTATGTTACCTCGTGGGTTATGTTACCTCGTGGGTTATGTTACTTCTTTGGTTATGTTACCTCGTGGGTTATGTTACTTCGTGGGTTATGTTACCTCGTGGGTTATGTTACTTCGTGGGTTATGTTACCTCGTGGGTTATGCTGCC
This sequence comes from Cherax quadricarinatus, assembly GCF_038502225.1. NCBI lineage: Eukaryota > Metazoa > Arthropoda > Malacostraca > Decapoda > Parastacidae > Cherax > Cherax quadricarinatus. The sequence goes on along the minus strand of NC_091325.1, from coordinate 31,718,181 downwards.
TCGTGGGTTATGTTACCTTGTTAGGTAAGACACATATGCAACAGTTAGACAACTTTATTCCGAAACGTTTCGCCTACACAGTAGACTTCTTCAGTCGAATACAGAAAGTAGGCAGGAACAGTAGAGATGTGAAGACGATGTAATCAGTCCATCACCCTTAAAGTCGTAGAATTTGAGGTTGTCAGTCCCTCGGCCTGGAGAAGTTCAGTTCCATAGTCAGGAACTATCTGAAGATCATCAGATAGTTCCTGACTATGGAACTGAACTTCTCCAGGCCGAGGGACTGACAACCTCAAATTCTACGACTTTAAGGTTGATGGACTGATTACATCGTTTTCACATCTCTACTGTTCCTGCCTACTTTCTGTATTCGACTGAAGAAGCCTCGTGGGTTATGTTACTTCGTGGGTTATGTTACCTCGTTGGTTATGTTACCTCGTGGGTTATGTTACTTCTTTGGTTATGTTACCTCGTGGGTTATGTTACCTCGTGGGTTATGTTACCTCATGGGTTATGTTACCTCGTTGGTTATGTTACCTCGTGGGTTATGTTACCTCGTTGGCTATGTTACCTCGTGGGTTATGTTACCTCGTGGGTTATGTTACCTCGTGGGTTATGTTACCTCATGGGTTATGTTACCTCGTTGGTTATGTTACCTCGTGGGTTATGTTACCTCGTGGGTTATGTTACTTCGTGGGTTATGTTACCTCGTTGGTTATGTTACCTCGTGGGTTATGTTACCTCTGGGTTATGTTACCTCGTGGGTTATGTTACCTCGTGGGTTATGTTATCTCGTGGGTTATGTTACCTCGTGGGTTATGTTACCTCGTGGGTTATGTTACCTCGTGGGTTATGTTACCTCGTGGGTTATGTTACCTCGTGGGTTATGTTACCTCGTGGGTTATGTTACCTCGTGGGTTGTTACCTCGTGGATTATGTTACCTCGTGGGTTATGTTACCTCGTGGGTTATGTTACCTCGTGGGTTGTTACCTCGTGGGTTATGTTACCTCGTGGGTTATGTTACCTCGTGGGTTATGTTACCTCGTGGATTATGTTACCTCGTGGGTTATGTTACCTCGTGGGTTATGTTACCTCGTGGGTTATGTTACCTCGTGGGTTATGTTACCTCGTGGGTTATGTTACCTCGTGGGTTATGTTACCTCGTGGGTTATGTTACCTCGTTGGTTATGTTACCTCGTGGGTTATGTTACCTCTGGGTTATGTTACCTCGTGGGTTATGTTACCTCGTGGGTTATGTTACCTCGTGGGTTATGTTACCTCGTGGATTATGTTACCTCGTGGGTTATGTTACCTCGTGGGTTATGTTACCTCGTGGGTTATGTTACCTCGTGGGTTATGTTACCTCGTGGGTTATGTTACCTCGTGGGTTGTTACCTCGTGGATTATGTTACCTCGTGGGTTATGTTACCTCGTGGGTTATGTTTCCTCGTGGGTTGTTACCTCGTGGGTTGTTACCTCGTGGGTTATGTTACCTCGTGGGTTATGTTACCTCGTGGGTTGTTACCTCGTGGATTATGTTACCTCGTGGGTTATGTTACCTCGTGGGTTATGTTACCTCGTGGGTTATGTTACCTCGTGGGTTATGTTACCTCGTGGGTTATGTTACCTCGTGGGTTATGTTACCTCGTGGTTTATGTTACCTCGTTGGTTATGTTACCTCGTGGGTTATGTTACCTCTGGGTTATGTTACCTCGTGGGTTATGTTACCTCGTGGGTTATGTTACCTCGTGGGTTATGTTACCTCGTGGATTATGTTACCTCGTGGGTTATGTTACCTCGTGGGTTATGTTACCTCGTGGGTTATGTTACCTCGTGGGTTATGTTACCTCGTGGGTTATGTTACCTCGTGGGTTATGTTACTTCGTGGGTTATGTTACCTCGTGGGTTGTTACCTCGTGGATTATGTTACCTCGTGGGTTATGTTACCTCGTGGGTTATGTTACCTCGTGGGTTGTTACCTCGTGGGTTGTTACCTCGTGGGTTATGTTACCTCGTGGGTTATGTTGCCTCGTGGGTTGTCTCGTACACTAAGCCCAAAATACTTCACTTTAGAAAATATATCATCCCTCCAATGCCTCTTTTTAAATTAATTATTATTATTATTATTATTATTATTATTATTATTATTATTATTATTATTATTATTATTATTATTATTATTATTACTAATGCTGCTATTATCTTTTATTTAGTTGAACTAAATGGTTATTAATGACAATAATTTTTATGGGTGGAGGGGTAAGCCAGCGGAAGGCCTCGGTCGGATGGCCAAAAGCTCCGACTGCGGTTGTGGAAACACTTGTCCTGTTTCCTGACGAACCTGATCTAAACTAACCTTTATTTATGCCTACTTATAAAACATTTATCATCATCATCAGCATCATCATCATCAACCTCATCATCATCATAATAATAATAATACTAATACTAATAATAATAATAATAATAATAATAATAATAATAATAATAATATTTTTTTATTATCACACTGGCCGATTCCCACCAAGGTAGGGTGGCCCGAAAAAGAAAAACTTTCACCTTCATTCACTCCATCACTGTCTTGCCAGAAGGGTGCTTTACACTACAGTTTTTAAACTGCAACATTAACACCCCTCCTTCAGAGTGCAGGCACTGTACTTCCCATCTCCAGGACTCAAGTCCGGCCTGCCGGTTTCCCTGAATCCCTTCATAAATGTTACTTTGCTCACACTCCAACAGCACGTCAAGTATTAAAAACCATTTGTCTCCATTCACTCCTATCAAACACGCTCACACATGCCTGCTGGAAGTCCAAGCCCCTCGCACACAAAACCTCCTTTACCCCCTCCCTCCAACCCTTCCTAGGCCGACCCCTACCCCGCCTTCCTTCCACTACAGACTGATACACTCTTGAAGTTATTCTGTTTCGCTCCATTCTCTCTACATGTCCGAACCACCTCAACAACCCTTCCTCAGCCCTCTGGACAACAGTTTTGGTAATCCCGCACCTCCTCCTAACTTCCAAACTACGAATTCTCTGCATTATATTCACACCACACATTGCCCTCAGACATGACATCTCCACTGCCTCCAGCCTTCTCCTCGCTGCAACATTCATCACCCATGCTTCACACCCATATAAGAGCGTTGGTAAAACTATACTCTCATACATTCCCCTCTTTGCCTCCAAGGACAAAGTTCTCTGTCTCCACAGACTCCTAAGTGCACCACTCACTCTTTTTCCCTCATCAATTCTATGATTCACCTCATCTTTCATAGACCCATCCGCTGACACGTCCACTCCCAAATATCTGAATACGTTCACCTCCTCCATACTCTCTCCCTCCAATCTGATATTCAATCTTTCATCACCTAATCTTTTTGTTATCCTCATAACCTTACTCTTTCCTGTATTCACCTTTAATTTTCTTCTTTTGCACACCCTACCAAATTCATCCACCAATCTCTGCAGCTTCTCTTCAGAATCTCCCAAGAGCACAGCGTCATCAGCAAAGAGCAGCTGTGACAACTCCCACCCTGTGTGTGATTCTTTATCTTTTAACTCCACGCCTCTTGCCAAGACCCTCGCATTTACTTCTCTTACAACCCCATCTATAAATATATTAAACAACCACGGTGACATCACACATCCTTGTCTAAGGCCTACTTTTACTGGGAAAAAATTTCCATCTTTTCTACATACTCTAACTTGAGCCTCACTATCCTCGTAAAAACTTTTCACTGCTTTCAGTAACCTACCTCCTACACCATACACTTGCAACATCTGCCACATTGCCCCCCTATCCACCCTGTCATACGCCTTTTCCAAATCCATAAATGCCACAAAGACCTCTTTAGCCTTATCTAAATACTGTTCACTTATATGTTTCACTGTAAACACCTGGTCCACACACCCCCTACCTTTCCTAAAGCCTCCTTGTTCATCTGCTATCCTATTCTCCGTCTTACTCTTAATTCTTTCAATTATAACTCTACCATACACTTATAATAATAATAATAATAATAATAATAATAGTCAAGTAGTAGTAACAGTAGAATTATTATTATCATTATTAGTAGTAGTAATACTAGTAGTAGTAGTATCATTATTTATTAATTATATATTCTTATAAAACAACAATAATAATGCTAAAATTAATACCTGGAGTCTACCTGGAGGGCATTCCGGGGATCAACGTCCCCGCGGCCCGGTCCACGACCAGGCCTCCCGGTGGATCAGGGCCTGATCAACGAGGCTGTTACTGCTGGTCGCACGTAATCCAACGTACGAATCACAGCCCGGCTGATCCGGCACCGTCTTAGGTATCTGTCCAGCTCCCTCTTGAAGACAACCAGGGGTCTTCCCGTAATGCCCCTTATTGCTGGTGGGAGGCTGTTGAACAGTCTTGGGTCCCGGACACTTATTGTGTTTTCTCGTAGTGTACCAGTGACGCCCCTACTTTTCACTGGGGGTATGTTGAATCGCCTGCCAAGTCTTTTGCTTTTGTATGGAGTGATTGCTGTGTGCATATTAAGGACCAGTCCCTCCAGAATCTTCCAGGTGTAGATTATGATATATCTCTCTCGCCTGCGCTCTAGTGAGTATAAGTCAAGTGCTTCCAGGTGCTCCTAGTGTTTGATGGAACTTGTACGTGCAGTAAAGGTTCTCTGTACATTCTCAAGCTCTGCAATTTCACCTGCCTTGAATGGGGATGTTAATGTACAGCAGTATTCCAGCCTAAAAAGAATAAGTGATTTAAAAAGGATCATCATTGGCTTAGCATCTCTTGTCTTGAATGTTCTCATTATCCATCACATCAGCTTCCTAGCAGATGTGATAGTGGAATTGTTGTGATCCTTGAAGGTGAGATCCCCTGAAATTACCACTCTCAGGTCTCTCACATTACTTTTCCTCTCTATTGTGTGATCTATTGGATACTATTACAACTATTACTACTAATAATATTAATGCTAGTATAAATATTAATTATTATTATTTTATTCATGGTGAGCACTGCATCAGCAGGAGTAATACACTGCCTGGGTGTAATGCGAGGCAGTCGTGTTCGATCCAAGGAAAGGGAAGACAAATCCAGATCACGGATGAAGAGCCTCTCACTTGCGCCGAGGAACCTTCCTTCAGGAGTCTTCTTCTGAAGTCAAGATTCTGAAGTAGATTCTCCTTCTCTCCACTTTCACTGCTGCCAATAAATCATAGCTTACCACTGTGTGAGTCAGTGGTCACTAGTGGGAGGCCATGATTTATTTCTCTAATTTCAGATTCCTCCCTCGAATTTTCCAAACTCTCATAATCATTTTCTCTGTAATTAAAATCTCTAATGACGAATTGCCTTTTTTTCCCCCTGTCTGTTTATTTTTCACTTTGATGTGTGTTGTGGCTCTGTTGCTCTGCTCATACATAGTTGTGCCATATTCTCCTGCTGTTCACTAGGTTGTAAATCATTGTTGTCAATGCTTGTCATCCCCTGTGTTCAAGATTCTTGGCACTTGAAAATTCCAGTGATAGTTAATTATTAAAGACGCCACTTACTTTGTTCACTTTCTCTCTCCTCGGCGAGAACTCCTCAGGTCAGCACCAGAAAGTTTTCTGTATCTGTGAATGCTGTTATATTTGGATGCTCCTCATTCTTGTAGTTCACTACGTTAGAAGAACAAAAGAAACACAGTACTATAGCAGGAACAATTCTCTTCAGACTTGACAAGGGATCAGGACGAACCGAAATGGACGTCACAAGGTTGCATACTTAAGTACAGTTATTTTTTTTATTAACAACTGTTGTTTAAAATTATAACTACATTTACATACCAAACTCCAATCCTTCTATTATTCACTACATTCTGGGACATTTGCTATTGGATTGTCTTTTTGAAGAAATGTAAGTGTAGAAGTTCTCAGCGTAGCTAGTATCTGGAGGGCAGAGAGAGGAACTGGTATTGTTTGTGGTGGTGGGGAGAGCAGAGTCTGGAATACCGAAAAGCAAGTAAAAGGAGAAAATAGATGAATGATGGTTATACAGCATGGAGAGGGCAGGAAAGAGGAGGGAAGGGAGAGATGTAGGCGAAGGGTTCCATGAAAAATGCAGTGAATAGGTAGCAGAGATGTAGGTGAAGGGTTAGCGAGGAAAGAAGTTGGAACAGCGACCACAGCGGTTGGTCGAGGGGCCTGGGTGAATGAGTAATCGGGAGGGTGGTGTGAAAAAGGGGAGAGAGGAGAGATGGTGTAGAGGGTTATGGAACTATGTGCTTGCTGGTCTTAACTTCTGGTTACAGATAGTTAATGCAGTAGTCATAGGTAATAGTAAGGCTAGACTGGGAGTTGGAAGTGGAGAGGAAAAATAAGTGGTATATGTCGACGTAGAGAAACAGTGAGAGGTATATTGAGAGAAAGAGGTAGGGTGAGTAGAGGGCGAAAGCAATACCGACTTACTGGATGTTTGTCTGCATGTGTGTGTGTGTGTGTGTGTGTGTTCATCTATCTGTAGGTGCAGGGATCGAGTCACATCTAGCTAGGCCTCTTCGCTGGTCCCAACTTGGTCCACACTCTCCCTGCTGTAAAAGCTTTATCATGCCTCTTCTTAAAGCTATGAATGGATCCTGCCTCCCCCTTCTTTACTCACCAGATTGTTCCACTTTCTAACAACTCTTAGGATGAAGAAATACTTCTTATCAACCCTATGACTCATCTGTGTTTTCAGCTTCCCATTTTGTCCACATGTTCCTCTGTCCCATCTTTGAAACCCTCTGGTCCTGTCCATCGTGTCAGTTCCTCTCAGTATTTATACATCGCTATCACGTCCCAAGGTGTGGGTTCCATGCTGATGCTGCATACTCCAACATGGGCCTGACGTACGCTATGTTCAGCGTCATGAATGACTCCTACGAAGATGTCGAAATGCTATTCTTAGGTTTGCCAGGCTCTCAAATGTTGCAGCAGTTATTTGGCTGATGGGCGCATCAGGGGACGTGTTCGGGATGGTGCTCTCACCAAGATCCTTTTCATTGTGTGAGATTTGAAGTAATTGTCCCCCGAGCATGTACTCCGTCTGCGGTCTTATTTGTTATTCTCTAAGCTTAATGACTTTGTACTTGGTGGGGTTAAACTCCAGGAGCCATTTGTTGGACAAGGTTTGCAACCTTTCCAGACCGTTTTGTAGTCATAACTGATCCTCGTCTGTTTGAATTCTCCGCACTAGCTTCAAATCATTTGTAAACAGGAGCACATATACAAGAAACTGTACTGGCCCAAGCACTGACCCTCGAGTAACCCAGGTCGGCACATTCGCCTACTCTGACACCTCGTCATATATCATCAAAAAGTTATTTCCTTTCTGAGAGGTATTCCATGATCCATTGCAGTACATTTCCTGCTATATCTGCCTGAAGCATTGTGACGAGAGCTTTTAAAGATTCTAAGAAAATACAATATACACACCCCTCTCTCTCTTGTCTTACTTCTTTTACCTTGTCACAGAATGCAATCAAGTTTGTGACTCAGGATTTTCCCTCCCTGAAGCTGTGCTGGTTGTGCACGAGCCCACTCTTTCTAGGTGCTCCACCACTCATATGATAATCTTCTCCATGAATGTACACGTTTTACGTATCAATATCTGTATTTTAATGATTCCTGTCTGTAGCCTTTCTTAAAAATTGGGACAATATTTGCTATATTCCACACCTCAGGTAGTTGCCATGTTTCGATAGATTTGTTGAAGACCGTTGTTAGTGGCACACACAGTGGCTCTGCTCTTTCTCTTAGGGCCCATGAAGAGATGTTATTTAGGCTCACAGCATTCTAGGTATCTAGTTCACATAAAAAAAATTTTCACCTCATCCTTGGTTGTGTCCAGTGTTTCCAGCACTTTTTCGTGTAACTTACCGCCTCAGCTTACTGAAAGCCTTTCGATCTCCACTGTGAATACCTTCCTAAATTTCGTGCTGAGCTCTTCACATATTTCCTGGTTATTCCTTGTGAGCTTCCCTCCATGCTTCCTCAGCCTGATTACCTTGTTCTTGGCTGTCGTTTTCTTCCTGATGTGGCTTCATAACAACTTTGGGTTACATTGGGCTTTCTATACTATATTATTCTTACATTGTGGCTGGGCCTACCTCATTATCCATGCATTTCTGGCTTTTCGGCTCAGCTCCTTATTTTCCAGAGTCTCTTGCCTTCTGTACATTTTCCATGCCTCTCCACACCTCCGGGTGAACCATGGGTTCACTCTGGTCTTCCTATTGTTTGTGTTGCCCCTGTGGCCACATGTTCCGTCACTTCAGTTACTGTTTTTCCCTCTAATTTTCTTCCACACTGAATCTCCTACAGGAATTGCTTCATGCCTGTGTAGTCCTCTCTTTTCAAGTTCGATTTCTCTCCTCCTTTTCGTGCTGCTTCACTCTCTAGTGTTACCTCTGCAATGTATTCAAAACTCATGATCACGTGATCACTAGTGCTGAGGGGCCTTTCATACATAATTTCCCAAATGTCAGGACTGCTCATGGTGAATCAAGATCCAGCCTTGCTGTTTCATCCTCTTTTCTCTGTCTGATTGTGTCCCTAGCATTTTGGTGCATGACGTTTTCTAGTATCGCCTCCAACATCTTATCCTGGTCTACTATGTGGCTCCAGGTTTTCCCAATCAATCTCTTTGTGGTTGAAATCCCCCATGACGGGTAATTTTTCCAACCAATGTGTACGCTCAGCTAGTGGGTCTACTATTTGTTGCACTCACTGTATTCGTGTTTTGGACACTTGCTCTTCAGTGGCTGGTTATACATCACTGCTTTCACCACACTGGCACCCCTGGTGAGAAGTGTTCCTACTATCAAGTCATCTGTTTCCCCTCTTTCCATTTCTTCCAACTCCATAAAACTGCATGTTCTTCCCCATCTGTCTTGCCTTAGGAATGGATAGCCGTGAGCTGTCTCAGTGAGTGCTATGACGTCTGGGGATGCCTCAATGATTTGTTCGTGCCTCTCCCCACTCTTATTGGTTAATCCATGTGCCTTCATGTACCATATCTTCAGCTTCTTTTCCAGTACAGTATTCTAGGTGTGCGGGTTGGTGCAGGCCTGGGGTGTGGGAGGCAGAGTGTGATACTATGAAAGGCTTCACTAAAGATGGGGTGAGGACTGGGTGTGGATTCTGATTCATTTTTTGTTATTTTTTTTTGTTAGGGTTGCGTGCTGGGGGTTGATGGGGTTCTGTGGGGGGATTGTATTTGGTGGCCCCCAGAGGAAGAGCTTCCTTGCCTGTCGATGCCTGTCTTGTCTCGTTTTCCTGCCACTGACGTCTTTGTATCCTCTCAGTGGTTCCCATGCTTTTCTTGTTCTGTTGTGGTCGAGGTACACCCAATGGTAATTTCGTGAGCTCTTCAACTATAGTTTCTGCTGCACTATCCTGTTTGTACCATTTCTGTTGTGAATGTCAATTTGACTGGGTGAATGTCTCCCCTCAAAATCCACCCAATTCTCTGAAAATTTGTCACCTGTAACATATCCTTCTCTCTTGTTAATGTAATGATATTTTCCATCTCTTCAACTCCCCTATCATCTTCTATTTTAGTAAGTTCATACAGCGTACTGAAACTCATGGATAATTAGTAATCTGTCCCTCTCCTCTCCTCTTCCCATTTACTTTCCCTCCATATCTCTGGATTCAATTTAAGTATCTCCATTGCTGTTTCCCTTATAACTTTGTGGACCACCTGCGGACATAACTCTTCAACAAGGGACTTGAACATTAAAATGGTATAAAATACCGACGGGTTGTTAGGTAAGACACATATGCAACAGTTAGATATCTTTATTTCGAAACGTTTCGCCTACACAGTAGGCTTCTTCAGTCGAGTACAGAAAAGTTGATAGAAGCAGAAGAGACTTGAAGATGATGTAATCAGTCCATCACTCTTAAAGTTTTGAGGTGGTCAGTCCCTCAGTCTGGAGAAGAACATTGTTCCGTAGTCTGAAACAATATGGAGTAGAAGTGTATGTATGTATGCATGTATAATGTTCGCCAAGACCGTAGTCCTGGCACGGGTCTCAATCTTGCGATGACCCGTCTCTGGCTCCCGAGGAAGAAAGGTTTCTACAATGATGCGACATATGCTGTTCAAGCACTCTTCTGGTCAGTTCAACTGGTGCATCCTAACTATGGACACTAGCGAGGAGGAGGATATGTCGTTATCACAGGTAACAGCTTGTCTGGTTCGTTGACTCCATGGTACACTAGTGTGGCCGCAGTCATCTCTGGGTCCTCTTCGGGAGGGAATATCACTCCTAGTTGCCTGCGGAGTGTCTCAGTAACTTCGCACTCCAGAAGATAGTGTGTTAGGGGCCGCTGGACAACGTGCTGACAGTACTGGCACATCTCCTCCTCAGCCTTGTCTACCATCATCTTGGCTATGGGAAAGCCCAAACGAAGCCGATGGATGGCGGTACACTTCGCTCTGGACCAGCTTCTATCACATGGAGGGGGTTCTCCCTGAGTCGCTGCTCGGTACCACTGTTGAGATGGGGTATCACCTAAGACCTCCCCCATAAGTTTCACGGCTCTGGCAGCCACCAGTTTGGTCTGTCGTAGGCTGATTGGGACAGTAATCCCAACATGTGGATAGTCTGTTGCTGCCTTGGCAGCATCATCTGGGGTACGAACGAACGAACGAAAGTTCAGGTAAGATCCCAAATGGGATGAGCGGGGAAGACGGGACAGACGAAGAATAGTGCTGGAGAGGAGTGTTCTTAGTCGTAAGAATAGAGCCAGGGCTTAACCCAGCAGCGAAGGCGATCGTGGGACAGATATTGAGTAGAGAAATTCAGGCTCTTCTGTTAGGTGTGATGAATGGTTTGAAAAACCGACAAGTTGAAGATTGAGACACTTATGCAGCATATGGAAATCTTTATTCAGGAAACGTTTCGCCACACAGTGGCTTCATCAGTCCAATACAAAGAGGAAGGCGTAAGGAGAGGAGGATGGTACCACTATGACCCCGCCTCCATCTGCTTCACGTCACCTCACTACAGTATATAAGCCACGTCTACGGCCCCATTACACACCATTACGGACACCATTACACAAGCAGCCAACATCGCAATACCAAAGAAAACTCACACCACTCGTTATTCCTTCAAACCGTCACTCAGAACAACAAGACTAATTATCTGCTACCACAACCGCTTCCTCTACAACACACATAGATTTAATCAAGTCCGATTAGATCTCACTTACCTTAGAAACAACATTTTACACAGCCTAGACCAAGACCACAACAATCACTGGTCACGACTAATACAACAAGCGGACAGGCAGCGTGTTAAAAACACTAAAGCCTTCTGGAACTTTATCAAAAAAATCAGAGGCACTACTCCCACCAACAAATTCAAACACATCACCCACAACAACACACACATCTCAGACCCACAGGCTGCTACCAACATCTTCAAACACATCTGGGAGAACATCTTCCACGCTCACCCACCTCACCCTAACGTTATTCAACACATTCAGAACATAGAACACTGGAACACTGCACACACACAAGAAACAACACCAGACAGCAACATACATCTAGACACTCTTACCTCCTCCCAAGAACTCGACACTCCTTTCACCAACACAGACATTAAAACTCTCCTCAGACACCTTCCTCCAAAGGCTCCTGGTGCCTCTGGCCTAAACCATATTATCCTGAAACACCTTCCTGACTCTATCATTACTGCCTACACAAACCTCCTCAATGCCTCCCTTGCCTCTGGATACTTCCCTTCCCTCTTCAAAGCTGCTACTGCTATCCTCCTTCCTAAACCCAATAAAGACCACTCTGACCCTAGAAACTATCGCCCTATCAGCCTCCTCGAAACTTTAGGAAAACTCTTTGAAAAACTCATTAATCATCGCCTTCGCAGATACTTGGAACATAGTTCTCTACTTTCAGATGGCCAGTTTGGCTTCAGAACACACAGATCCTCACAGGATGCCATTAACATCATTCTCAACTACATCCACATAAACACAAAACAAAGAAACAGGACAGCCCTGGTTGCAAAAGACGTTGAAAAAGCTTTTGACACTGTGTGGCACGAGGGGCTCAAGTACAAACTCTGCACTAACTTCAACCTGCCTCTCAATACTCGTAAACTCCTCTGCAACTTCCTAGACGGCCGTACCATGAGAATCAAATTCCAAGGCTGTTACTCTGACTACTTCACACTAAATGCTGGAGTACCCCAGGGATCTGTCCTTTCCCCTACCCTCTACATTTTATACACTAACGACATTTCAACACCTGTATACCACAATTCCATCACACTAGCCTATGCAGACGACATTACACAACTTATCACTCATGCCAATATAGATACACTCACACACAAAACACAAAATGAGGTTGACAGGATAGCCATCTGGGAACAAAAATGGAGGATCAAAACCAATGCAGCAAAATCCAGCATTACGTATTTTAACTACAGGAAACGTGATCCTCCATTACCTGTCGAACTCAGAACAGCTGACACCCGCACTTACTTCCCTATCACACAATCTGTCACTGTCCTTGGCGTTAATCTTGACTACCTTCTTCGTTTACACGGACACATTCACTCAAGGCATGCAATAGCTAGTAAGGCCCTTGCGGGCCTCTACAAGCTGAAACATGCCTCTCAACGCACCAAACTACACCTCTACAAATCCCTAATACGTCCTCTGATAACTTACTCTCCTCTAGCCCTCTCTCTTGCAGCAAAAACAAACTTACTTAAACTGCAGCGTGTCCAGAACAAGGCGCTGCGCTGGGTGCTTGATGTCAGATGGGAGGACTTCGCCACAAGCGAGTCTCTCCATGCCCAGTTAGACGTCCCTGCGCTGAATCTGTACTGGAAGAGGCTCAGTGACAGACAGCTAGACAAACTTGAGACACGACATGACTACTGGACCTCTCTCCTTGACGAAGACATTCGCAGACCCACGAACCAACACAACCTTTTCTACTCCTTGCATGATCCTGCTCCTAACCCTACTTACAAATAACCTTGGATCCGCTGACAGGTACCTTCTAAGACAGGTACCATTCTCTGACCCACGTTCGCCTTAGCTTTTTTGGGTTAAGACATGACTCAGTTCTGCACTCCTCTCTAGCTCTAAAGGTCGCAAGTCCCTTACTCCCAGCTCACCCCACCGGAGTCCCAACAGAAGAACCGGAATTTCTCTTTTCAATATCTGTCCCACGATCGCCTTTGCTGCTGGGTTAAGCCCTGGCTCTATTTCTACGACTAAGAACACTCCTCTCCAGCACTATTCTTCGTCTGTCCCGTCTTCCCCGCTCATCCCATTTGGGATCTTACCTGAACTTTCGTTCGTTCGTTCCTATGCTGTACATTCTACAAGATTGATGGACTGAACACATCGACTCCAGGTTGAGGGACTGATTACCTCATTCTCCTCCTCTCCTTACGCCTTCCTCTTTGTATTGGACTGATGAAGCCACTGTGTGGCGAAACGTTTCCTGAATAAAGATTTCCATATGCTGCATAAGTGTCTCAATCTTCAACTTGTCGGTTTTTCAAACCATTCATCACAACTGTCGGACACTGCAGCATCATGGGATCTTGTTAAAAAGAATTCTTCAACACTTGTTCAACCTTTGGACGAAGACCTACTTCGACTAGTGGATGGTACCACTATGACCCCGCCTCCATCTGCTTCACGTCACCTCACTACAGTATATAAGCCACGTCTACGGCCCTATGCTGTACATTCTACAAGATTGATGGACTGAACACATCGACTCCAGGTTGAGGGACTGATTACCTCATTCTCCTCCTCTCCTTACGCCTTCCTCTTTGTATTGGACTGATGAAGCCACTGTGTGGCGAAACGTTTCCTGAATAAAGATTTCCATATGCTGCATAAGTGTCTCAATCTTCAACTTGTCGGTTTTTCAAACCATTCATCACAACTGTCAGACACTGCAGCATCATGGGATCTTGTTACAAAGAATTCTTCAACACTTGTTCAACCTTTGGACGAAGACCTACTTCGACTAGTGGATGGTACCACTATGACCCCGCCTCCATCTGCTTCACGTCACCTCACTACAGTATATAAGCCACGTCTACGGCCCTATGCTGTACATTCTACAAGATTGATGGACTGAACACATCGACTCCAGGTTGAGGGACTGATTACCTCATTCTCCTCCTCTCCTTACGCCTTCCTCTTTGTATTGGACTGATGAAGCCACTGTGTGGCGAAACGTTTCCTGAATAAAGATTTCCATATGCTGCATAAGTGTCTCAATCTTCATCTTCTGTTAGGACTCCAGTGGGGTGAGCGAGGAGGAAGGGACATGTGACGTTTAGGGCTAGAGAGGAGTGTGGAGTAGAAGTGACAGGTTGGAGCCTTATATAGCGCCAGGAGGTGAGACGTAGGTCACTAGTAGAGCGCAGATGTTGGAAGGTCAGGTCCCTCTCAAATCCAGCCGTTCTCACTAGTAGAGGTAGTCGAAGTTGATTTCAGGTCTGTACCAAGATACCCTTGTGTTGCAGTGTCTGACAGATTGAACAAGACTTGAAGACGATGTAATCAGTCCATCTTAAAGTTTTGAGGTGGTCAGTCCATCAGTCTGGAGAAGAGCATTGTTCCGTAGTCTGAAACAATATGTTCAATCTGTCAGACACTGCAACACAAGGGTATCTTGGTACAGACCTGAAATCAACTTCGACTACCTCTACTAGTGAGAACGGCTGGATTTGAGAGGGACCTGACCTCCCAACATCTGCGTTCTACTAGTGACCTGTCACACCTCCTGGCGCTATATAAGGCTCCATCCTGTCACTTCTACTCCATATTGTTTCAGACTATGGAACAATGCTCTTCTCCAGACTGTTAGGTAAGACACATATGCAACAGTTAGACAACTTTATTCCGAAACGTTTCGCCTACACAGTAGGCTTCTTCAGTCGAATACAGAAAGTAGGCAGGAACAGTAGAGATGTGAAGACGATGTAATCAGTCCATCACCCTTAAAGTCGTAGAATTTGAGGTTGTTAGTCCCTCGGCCTGGAGAAGTTCAGTTCTATTACAACCCAGGATTTCAAAGGCCTGTTATCCCAGGTGTAATGGGAGCAAAAGAAACACAGCAGAAAAAGTTTAGACTTATATTATCCTTCACCAATTTAGAACAGCAATATGTACACTATGTACAGTAATAAGTATAGTGCACGTCACGGTAAGCAAGGCAGAAATAGAAGCCACAAGATAGCAGACCGTGCTTCAACCAGCTCTAGAATGGGAATGACAAGGGCAGACAGGAGAGCGGTATCCACATAACCTCTGCGATTGCCAATCCCACCTTCTTATTGGCTAGAACCTGGTCACTAGTTGAACGATGGGGCCCCATCATCAACTCTTAGCAACCTGGTTCGCTGGTTGGGGGAGATAGCCTGTAAATGAGGGTGTGTCCATGCGCCGAATAAAGGTTACGTACTCTTTGCATGCCACAAGTTCCATAGTCAGGAACTATCTGAAGATCAAGCGACAGTGCGGAGACTTAAATACTGTCGGAAGGAGAGGTGCAGGGTAGTAGTAGTAGTAGTAGTAGTAGTAGTGAGAGGTAATGTCCCTCTCAGATCCAACCCTTCTCACTTGAAAAGCTTGTCCAAGGTGTTTTCTGTACCAAGATGCTACGTGTTGCAGTGTCTGACAAGATGAACATCAAAATGGTATACAATACCGACAGGTTGTTAGGTAAGACACATATGCAACAGTTAGACAACTTTATTCCGAAACGTTTCGCCTACACAGTAGGCTTCTTCAGTCGAATACAGAAAGTAGGCAGGAACAGTAGAGATGTGAAGACGATGTAATCAGTCCATCACCCTTAAAGTCGTAGAATTTGAGGTTGTCAGTCCCTCGGCCTGGAGAAGTTCAGTTCCATAGTCAGGAACTATCTGAAGATCAAGCGACAGTGCGGAGACTTAAATACTGTCGGAAGGAGAGGTGCAGGGTAGTAGTAGTAGTAGTAGTAGTAGTAGTAGTGAGAGGTAACTGAGAGGTCATGTCCCTCTCAGATCCAACCCTTCTCACTTGAAAAGCTTGTCCAAGGTGTTTTCTGTACCAAGATGCTACGTGTTGCAGTGTCTGACAAGATGAACATCAAAATGGTATACAATACCGACAGGTTGTTAGGTAAGACACATATGCAACAGTTAGACAACTTTATTCCGAAACGTTTCGCCTACACAGTAGGCTTCTTCAGTCGAATACAGAAAGTAGGCAGGAACAGTAGAGATGTGAAGACGATGTAATCAGTCCATCACCCTTAAAGTCGTAGAATTTGAGGTTGTCAGTCCCTCGGCCTGGAGAAGTTCAGTTCCATAGTCAGGAACTATCTGAAGATCAAGCGTCAGTGCGGAGACTTAAATACTGTCGGAAGGAGAGGTGCAGGGTGGTAGTAGTAGTAGTAGTAGTAGTAGTAGTAGTGAGAGGTAACTGAGAGGTCATGTCCCTCTCAGATCCAACCCTTCTCACTTGAAAAGCTTGTCCAAGGTGTTTTCTGTACCAAGATGCTACGTGTTGCAGTGTCTGACAAGATGAACATCAAAATGGTATACAATACCGACAGGTTGTTAGGTAAGACACATATGCAACAGTTAGACAACTTTATTCCGAAACGTTTCGCCTACACAGTAGGCTTCTTCAGTCGAATACAGAAAGTAGGCAGGAACAGGACTGAGGGACTGACCACCTCAAAACTTTAAGGGTGATGGACTGATTACATCGTCTTCAAGTCTCTTCTGCTTCTATCAACTTTTCTGTACTCGACTGAAGAAGCCTACTGTGTAGGCGAAACGTTTCGAAATAAAGATACCTAACTGTTGCATATGTGTCTTACCTAACAACAAGGGACTTCGCATCTCCTATCTCCTTCCTTTCTTTCTGTTTCCTAACTGGCTGCTGATGTTCCTTCTCCCAGCACATTGCCACTTTTGTTTCTCAGTTCTTCTTCTAGACTTTATAGTCTAGCCTTAACAGTTTCAGTTCGTAACTCCCACTTCTTGCTCTCTGCAGCTGTGTTTTCCATCATTGTATTACAAAATTCATTTACCTTTCATTCTCACTCTTGTTCCGTCATGCACTTGAGCCTTGCTGCCCATGTTTCCTTCTCAGACCAGTCTCCTTCAGTTCCCCATCTCTTCATCCGGCACTTTAGGATCCCATTTTTTATCTTGTTTAAGAACATAAGAACATAAGAATGGAGGAACACTGCAGAAGGCCTACTGGCCCATGCGAGGCAGGTCCTTATCAAAACGACTACTACCTAAAGCTTCCCAAGAAATAACTCCCTTACCCAATGACACCAATCAAACCTAGCCCCTCCCACTCATATATTTGACCAGTCTCTTCTTAAAGCTACCCAAGGTCCTAGCCTCTATCACCCCACTAGGAAGACTGTTCCACGCATCTACAACTCTGTTAGAAAACCAGTACTTACCTATGTTCTTTGTAAATCTAAATTTATCCAACTTAAATCCATTATTCCTGGTTCTTACCTGGTTCGACACCATCAGTACTTTATTAATATCTGTAACTTCATGTGAAAGTGTGTGTGTGTGTGTGTGTACTCACCTAGTTGTACTCACCTAGTTGAGGTTGCAGGGGTCGAGTCCAAGCTCCTGGTCCCGCCTCTTCACTGGTCGCTATTAGGTCACTCTCCCTGAACCGTGAGCTTTATCATACCTCTGCTTAAAGCTATGTATGGATTCTGCCTCCACTACATAGCTTCCCAAACTATTCCACTTACTGACTACTCTGTGGCTGAAGAAATACTTCCTAACATCCCTGTGATTCATATGTGTCTTCAACTTCCAACTTGTTGCTGTGTCCCATCTCTGGAACATCATGTCTTTGTCCACCTTGTCAATTCCTCTCAGTATTTTGTAAGTCGTTATCATGTTCCCCCTATTTTTCCTGTCCTCCAGTATCGTCAGGTTGATTTCCCTTAACCTCTCCTCGTAGGACATACCTCTTAGCTCTAGGACTAGTCTTGTTGCAAACCTTTGCACTTTCTCTAGTTTCTTTACGTGCTTGGCTAGGTGTGGGTTCCAAACTGGTGCCACATACTCCAA
This sequence comes from Cherax quadricarinatus, assembly GCF_038502225.1. Taxonomy (NCBI): domain Eukaryota; kingdom Metazoa; phylum Arthropoda; class Malacostraca; order Decapoda; family Parastacidae; genus Cherax; species Cherax quadricarinatus. The sequence goes on along the minus strand of NC_091325.1, from coordinate 31,700,042 downwards.
TATGGGCCTAACGTAGATGGTGTACAGGGTCCTGAACGATTCCTTATTAAGATGTCGGAATGCTGTTCTGAGGTTTGCTAGGCACCCATATGCTGCAGCAGTTATTTGTTTGATGTGCGCTTCAGGAGATGTGCCTGGTGTTATACTCACCCCAAGATTTTTTTTCCTTGAGTGAGGTTTGTAGTCTCTGGCCCCCTAGACTGTACTCCTTCTGCGGTCTTCTTTGCCCTTCCCCAATTTTCATGACTTTGCACTTGGTGGGGTTGAACTCAAGGAGCCAATTGCTGGACCAGATCTGCAGCCTGTCCAGATCCCTTTGTAGTTCTGCCTGGTCTTCGATCGAATGAATTCTTCTCATCAACTTCACATCATCTGCAAACAGGGACACTTTGGAGTCTATTCCTTCCGTCATGTCGTTCACAAATACCAGAAACAGCACTGGTCCTAGGACTAACCCCTGTGAGACTCCGCTGGCCATAGGTGCCCACTCTGACACCTCGCCACGTACCATGACTCGCTGCTGTCTTCCTGACAAGTATTCCCTGATCCATTGTAGTGCCTTCACTGTTATCCCTGCTTGGTCCTCTAGTTTTTGCACTAATCTCTTGTGTGGAATTGTGTCAAAAGTCTTCTTGCAGTCCAAGAAAATGCAATCCACCCACCCCTCTCTCTCTTGTCTTACTGCTGTCACCATATCATAGAACTCCAGTAGGTTTGTGACACAGGATTTCCCGTCCCTGAAACCATGTTGGCTGCTGTTGATGAGATCATTCCTTTCTTTGTGTTCCACCACTCTTCTCCTGATAATATTCTCCATGACTTTGCATACTATACATGTCAGTGACACTGGTCTGTAGTTTAGTACTTCATGTCTGTGTCCTTTTTAAAAGATTGGGACTACATTTGCTGCTTCCATGACTCATGTATCTAGCTCACTCAGAAGCCTCTTCACTTCTTCCTCGGTTGTTTCTACTGTGTCCAGCACTTGGTGGTGTGCTCCACCTCTTCATCTTTCTGGAGCCCCTTCTGTCTCCTCTGTGAACATTTCTTTGAATCTCTTGTTGAGTTCCTCACATACTTCACGGTCATTTCTTGTTGTCTCTCCTCCTTTCTTTCTTAGCCTGATTACCTGGTCCTTGACTGTTGTTTTTCTCCTGATGTAGCTGTATAACAGTTTCGGGTCAGATTTGGTTTTCGCTGCTATGTCATTTTCATATTGTCGTTGGGCCTCCCTTCTTATTTGTGCATATTCATTTCTGGCTCTACGACTGCTCTCCTTATTCTCCTGGGTCCTTTGCCTTCTAAATTTCTTCCATTCCCTAGCACACTTGGTTTTTGCCTCCCTGCACCTTTGGGTGAACCATGGGCTCATCCTGGCTTTTTCATTATTCCTGTTACCCTTGGGTACAAACCTCTCCTCAGCCTCCTTGCACATTGTTGCTACATATTCCATCATTTCATTAACTGGCTTCCCTGCCAGTTCTCTGTCCCATTGAACCCCGTTCAGAAAGTTTCTCATTCCCGTGTAGTCCCCTTTCTTGTAGTTTGGCTTCATTCGTCCTGGCCTTCCTGCTTCTCCATCCACTTGTAGCTCTACTGTGTATTCGAAGCTTAAAACCACATGATCGCTGGCCCCAAGGGGTCTTTCATATGTGATGTCCTCAATATCTGCACTACTCAAGGTGAATACTAGGTCCAGTCTTGCTGGTTCATCCTCTCCTCTCTCTCTTGTAGTGTCCCTTACGTGTTAGTACATGAAGTTTTCCAGTACCACCTCCATCATCTTAGCCCTCCATGTACCTTGGCCCCCATGTGTGTGCGTGTGTGTGTGTGTTTGTGTATGTGTACTCACCTAATTGTACTCACCTAATTGTGGTTGCAGGGGTCGAGACTCAGCTCCTGGCCCCGCCTCTTCACTGATCGCAACTAGGTCCTCTCCCTCTCTGCTTCCTGAGCTTTGTTATACCTCTTCTTAAAACTATGTATGGTTTCTGCCTCCACTACTTCACTTGCTAGGCTATTCCACTTACTGACGACTCTATGACTGAAGAAATACTTCCTAACGTCCCTGTGACTAGTCTGAGTCTTCATCTTCCAGTTGTGACCCCTTGTTTCTGTGTCCCCTCTTTGGAACATCCTATCTCTGTCCACCTTGTCTGTTCCCCGCAGTATCATGTATGTCGTTATTATGTCTCCCCTGATCCTTCTGTCCTCCAGTGTCGTCAGTCCGATTTCCCTCAACCTTTCCTCGTACGACATTCCCCTGAGCTCTGGAACTAGCCTTGTTGCAAACCTTGTGTGTGTGTGTGTGTGTGTGTGTGTGTGTGTGTGTGTGTGTGTGTGTGTGTGTGTGTGTGTGTGTGTGTGTGTGTGTGTGTGTGTGTGGGTGGGTGTGTGTGTGTGTGTGTGTGTGTGTGTGTGTGTGTGTGTGTGTGTGTGTGTGTGTGTGTGTGTGTGTGTGTGTGAGTGTGTACTCACCTAATTGTACTCACCTAATTGTGGTTGCAGGGGTCGAGACTCAGCTCCTGGCCCCGCCTCTTCACTGATCGCTACTGGATCCTCTCTCTCTCTGCTTCCTGAGCTTTGTCATACCTCTTCTTAAAACTATGTATGGTTCCTGCCTCCACTACTTCACTTGCTAGGCTATTCCACTTGCTGACAACTCTATGACTGAAGAAATACTTCCTAACGTCCCTGTGACTCGTCTGAGTCTTCAGCTTCCAGTTGTGACCCCTTGTCCCTGTGTCCCCTCTCTGGAACATCCTATCTCTGTCCACCTTGTCTATTCCCCGCAGTATCTTGTATGTCGTTATCATGTCTCCCCTGACCCTTCTGTCCTCCAGTGTCGTCAGTCCGATTTCCCTTAACCTTTCCTCGTACGACATTCCCTTGAGCTCTGGGACTAGCCTTGTTGCAAACCTTTGTACTTTCTCTAACTTCTTGACGTGCTTGACCAGGTGTGGGTTCCAGACTGGTGCTGCATACTCCAGTATGGGCCTAACATACACAGTGTACAGTGTCTTGAACGATTCCTTATTGAGGTATCGGAACGCTATTCTCAGGTTTGCCAGGCGCCCGTATGCTGCAGCGGTTATTTGGTTGATGTGTGCCTCCGGTGATGTACTCGGTGTTATGGTCACCCCAAGGTTTTTCTCCCTGAGTGAGGTCTGTAGTCTTTGTCCACCTAGCCTATATTCTGTCTGCGGTCTTCTTTGCCCCTCCCCAATCTTCATGACTTTGCATTTGGCTGGATTGAATTCGAGGAGCCAGTTACTGGACCACATGTCCAGCCTCTCCAGGTCTCTTTGCAGTCCTGCCTCATCCTCGTCCGATTTAATTCTTCTCATCAACTTCACGTCATCTGCGAACAGGGACACTTCAGAGTCTATTCCTTCCATCATGTCGTTCACATATATCAAAAATAGCACTGGTCCTAGAACTGACCCCTGTGGGACCCCGCTCGTAACAGGCGCCCACTGTGATACCTCTTCACGTACCATGACTCGTTGCTGCCTCCCTGTCAGGTATTCCCTTATCCATTGCAGTGCCCTTCCTTTTACGTGTGCCTGATCCTCCAGCTTCTGCACTAATCTCTTGTGGGGAACTGTGTCAAAGGCCTTCATGCAGTCTAGGAAAACGCAATCTACCCAACCCTCTCTCTCGTGTCTTACTTCTGTTACCTTGTCATAAAACTCCAGGAGGTTTGTGATACAAGATTTGCCTTCCATGAACCCATGCTGGTTTTCATTTATAATCTTGTTCCTTTCCAGGTGTTCGACCACTCTCCTCCTGATAATCTTCTCCATGACTTTGCACACAATACATGTCAGAGACACAGGTCTGTAGTTTAGTGCCTCGTTTCTGTTTCCTTTCTTAAATATGGGGACTACATTAGCTGTCTTCCATTTCTCAGGTAGTTGCCCAGTTTCAAGGGATGTGTTGAAGATTGTGGTTAGAGGCACACACAGCATCTCTGCTTCTTCTCTAAGGACCCATGGGGAGATGTTGTCCGGTCCCATCGCCTTTGAGGTGTCAAGGTCACTTAAGAGCTTCTTCACCTCCTCCTCAGTTGTTCGTATGTCATCCAACACTTGTTGGTGTATTCCCTCTTGATGTTCCTTTCTGTGCTGTCTTCCCACAGCCCTTCCTGTCTCTACTGTAAAAACTTCCTTAAATCTCCTGTTCAGCTCCTCACATACCTCCTGATCATTTCTTGTGAGTTCTCCACCTTCTGTCCTTAATCTGATCACCTGGTCTTTGACTGTTGTCTTCCTCCTGATGTGGCTATACAACAGTTTCGGGTCAGTCTTGATTCTCGATGCTATGTCATTTTCATACTGTCGCTGGGCCTCCCTCCTTACCTGTGCGTACTCATTCCTGGCTCTGCGACTGATCTCCCTATTTTCGTGTGTTCTCTGCCTTCTGTACTTTTTCCATTCTCTATTGCACTTTGTTTTTGCCTCCTTACACCGTCGGGTAAACCAGGGGCTTGTTCTGGTCTTCCCGTTGCTACTGTTGCCCTTGGGAATGAACCTTTCCACTGCCTCCTTGCATTTTGTTGCTACATATTCCATCATTTCATTTACTGGCTTTCCTGCCAGTTCTCTGTCCCACTGGACCTCCCGCATGAAGTTCTTCAACCCTATGTAGTCCCCTCTTTTATAGTCAGGCTTTTCCCATTCTACTCCTGTTATTCTCTCCACTTGCAGCTCTACTATGTATTCAAAGCACAGAACCACGTGGTCGCTAGCTCCTAGGGGACTCTCATACTTGATGTCCTCAATGTCTGAGCTGCCCAGGGTGAACACAAGGTCCAATCTTGCTGTTTCATCCTCCCCTCTCACTCTGGTAGTGTCCTTAACATGTTGGTGCATGAGGTTTTCCAGCACCACGTCCAACATCCTGGCTCTCCATGTTTCGGGACCCCCATGTGGCTCCAGGTTTTCCCAGTCAATCTCCCTGTGGTTGAAATCCCCCATAACCAGCAACTTTGCTCTGCTGGAGTGAGCTCTTCTTGCCACCTCAGCAAGTGTGTCCACCATTGCTCTGTTGCTCTCTTCATATTCCTCTCTTGGCCTCCTGCAGTTCTGTGGTGGATTATACATCACTGCAATGACCACTTTGTGTTCCCCAGACTGAAGTGTACCTGCTATGTAGTCTCTTTCTCCTGTCTCATCTATTCCTTCCATTTTCTCGAATTTCCATCTGTTTTTTACGAGCAGAGCAACCCCACCTCCCCCCTTACCCCTTCTATCTTTCCTCATGATCTGGTATCCTGGTGGGAAGATTGCATCTGTTATTGTCTCCATGAGTTTTGTTTCTGTAACTGCTATGATGTCTGGGGACTTCTCATTGATTCTTTCTTGCCATTCCTCATGTTTATTCGTTAATCCATCTGCATTTGTGTACCAAACCTTCAACTTCTGTTCTATTACTGTAACTGTGGTGCGGGGGGTGGAAACAGAGGGATCGGTGTGTGATGGTTGGTTTGGAATGTTCAGTTGCCTTGGGGGTGTCGTGGCTGGAGTCCTTCTGCAGGTGTTTCTGGGGGGTGCGCTTGTCCTTCCATTTGATCCTGGGTTATTCTGCTCTCCTTTTTCATTTCCTCCCATTTCTCCTTTCGTTTTTGAACTCTCTCTTTCATTGTCTTCCTTTCGTCCTGTGTTCTGTCTCGGTCGAGGTACACACTCCGGAACTCCTGCTTGCCTCTCAGCCGTGCTTTCTCCTGCAGGATCATGGTTCGGGTTGATTCTGCCTTGAAAATTACTTTGAGAGGCCGATTCCTTTTCTTTGTGAACCACCCAATTCTCCGAAAATTTGCCACCTGGGTCATGTCCCCCTCGCCTATCACCTTCATGATGTCTTCAATCGCTTTTTTCTCCTCCTGCTTTCTTTCATCATAAGTTTCCCCTTTAGCTTCGTCTAGCCCATAGACAAACACGGATCTCTCCCTTTCCACCTCCCACTGTGACTCCCATTGCATCCTCTGATGTGTTTTAGTTCCTTCCCGTGGAGTGTTCCTTCCTTCAGTCCCTTCCCTCGTTATGGCCCCTATGCTTCTTGGTTTATCCTTCCTGCTCACCTGCTCCTGGCCCCCACAGGTATCTGGTAAGGTCCTTGCACATGTCCTAGTTCCATCAATGTCTTCCAACCTCTCTTTCTGTCCTAGAGTGCTCCCTGTCTTTGTTTTGGCCCCATGTGGGTTTGACAGGACCTCTGCATACAGTTTAGTTTCCATGCTTCCTTCGGACCTGTTGTCTGTGTTCGATGTAGCCATTGCCGATGCTACTTCTGTAATATCTTTGTCTCTGTGCTGTTTCAGATGTCTCAGCTCCTCTTCTAATCTCTCTATCTTGATTTCTGCTGCTGTGGCCTGTTGCTTCCACCTTCTGCATTCTGCTGCTAACCTCTCTTCCATCTTCCTTTCCAGCTCATCTAGTCTCCTTCCCCAGTCTTCCTCCCTTTTTTTGAGCTCTATCTCCCATTCCTCCCTCTCAGATTCGTCCTTGGAGCCCCTTGTCCTCATCCTGTGTGTGTGTGTGTGTGTGTGTGTGTGTGTGTGTGTGTGTGTGTGTGTGTGTGTGTGTGTGTGTGTGTGTGTGTGTGTATGTGTGTGTGTATGTGTGTATGTGAGTGAGTGAGTGGGGGTGGGTGTGAGTGTATATCACGTGAAGAATGTTAAGGAGGTTAGATCTGAGATGGACGTGCATGGGATGGGTAACTATGGTAGTTGGTAGGTAGGATAACAATGAAGATGTGTGTACACCGAAGCTTGCATAACCAAATAATCAAGTACAGAGACGCAAGACTCATCACCACAGAAGATGCACATTGTTGCACGATCATGGAATCATCACTCATCTGTACATTTAGGAACTTCAACCAGAACAACAGTATTTACAACATAGTTTAACCTCTTCTCCATCGTTATCCTACATTCTTCTCCATCGTTATCCTACATTCTTCTCCATCGTTATCCTACATTCTTCTCCATCGTTATCCTACATTCTTCTCCATCGTTATCCTACATTCTTCTCCATCGTTATCCTACATTCTTCTCCATCGTTATCCTACATTCTTCTCCATCGTTATCCTACATTCTTCTCCATCGTTATCCTACATTCTTCTCCATCGTTATCCTACATTCTTCTCCATCGTTATCCTACATTCTTCTCCATCGTTATCCTACATTCTTCTCCATCGTTATCCTACATTCTTCTCCATCGTTATCCTACATTCTTCTCCATCGGTATCCTACATTCTTCTCCATCGTTATCCTACATTCTTCTCCATCGTTATCCTACAAAGCAACTAACCCACTTGATAGTCCGGTGTAGGTTCGTCTCAAATACAGTTTCGTCAACATTCTCCACCTGACTTTCTACATCAGTATTCTCTCTATATATTCTCATGTACACTCTTCTGTTTATGACTTGATAAAACCCGCTGTGTGGGCGAAACGTAGTCAATAAAGGATCACATTATACTGCATTAGTGTCCATTTTTCCATAAAAATAAAAGTCCAGAGTATATAAGATATAGGAAAGCATTAGTTAGGAAACCTAGTCGATGAGTTGAATAATTTGCTAAGTAGAATCACAGAAGCTAAAACCTTGGGTAGCTTTAAATTTAGGTTAGATAAATACGTGAGCGAAAGGGGTTGAATTTAAACGGGACTTGAACATGAGATGATAGGGTTATTTCAGCTTTTTTTCTTTGGAAACGTTGAAAATAGGTAAGATAAATATTTTTGTGAGTTGGTTTGGGTTTCAGAAACCTGCCTAGTATGGGTTAGCAGGCTGCTTCCGTGTTCCTCCTTTCTTATTCCTCATTCTTAAGTTCTTATGATGTTAATTTGCTTCTCAGCATTACGAACTCTCTTTCTCGATTGTAATATTTAAAATGGATTTTAGTGTTAGGAAGTCAAGTAAATGGAGTAGCAGGAAAAGAAAAATATTAAAAATCGAGATAAATGAAAGGACATGCAGCATTTACAGATGTGTATTGTGGCATGAACAGAGTATGTTACAGTTTATTCGGGGTATGTCACACTCCCATATAGGCTGCCTCCCAACCAGCGAACCTGGTTCTGAGGATTTAAAGATCAATAAGGTAACCATCCTTAAATCAGTACCTTGATTCATTGGCCAATCACAAGCAAGACCACCAAAGCTGAAGCAATTGGTTTACTTGTGCTAAGCAAATTGACAGATTTGCCTAGCTGCTGGTTGAGCACGGTACACACTTTCTGGCTTCTGCTTTGCCATCTGTCACTTTGATGTACACTTACCATTTCCATCTGTACATATTGAATATAGTGTACATACCTGTATATAACTGGTGAAGGCAGATGTACATTACAGTATACTACTGAGTTATGTTTCCTCCATATTCCCATTACAACTAGGTCTCACAAGTCATTCTTCCCTATGTTCGTAATATGTGTTCAACAAACTTTCGAATGGCAGTTAGTTTGGATGTATCTGTCGATTTTTCATTCATTTTAATTTCATGCACCAAAACTTGTTTGTCCATAGTCTGGTACGTAGCGTTCTTGATGATGAGTTCAACCTCCAGCTAATTTACTCACCACATTCCCAAGCTTTACGTGGTGTGACGAAGTACTTCAAAAAAATTATGAAAAAGTCGTCCAGGCCTACCAAAAAATATATTACCTTAAAAAAATATTTATTATTAATTAAAGTCATTTGTCTGAAAGCCTTAATTGTTCAAGATCATAATAAGAAAAGCATATTGCAGAAGTGGTAGTCACTTGCTGGGTCTAGAATTTTGTCAGTTCGTTACTTTTATCATGAAGTAAAATTTACTTTAATTAAGTAAACAGGCCAAAAGTTTAATAAAAAAAAATTCTTTCCGATTTTCAGCAACATTTTATTAATCATGGCTTTGGTGACCTCTCGGGGATTGGTTCCTCACTGCAGTTCAGCAACTGTTCACCGGACCATCATTCTTAGCAACTAAGATAGAAGAGAATTCCATTGGGAATACAGTTAGTTCTCCAATACGTCCATTATTGCAGATGGTCGGGATAAGTTCTTTGACAAACTGAAAATGGTACATTTGATATGTGGACGGTAAAAAGCTTCACATTCTTTTCCATATGGATACGATAAGTGATAAATGGCTCAGTGTCGTAGGTTCGTCTTTAATACAGCTTTTCTTAAAGAAATCGAGGGACTTTGAAACGGAAATCATTCTGCAATGCAGATAGTTTCAACCACCGCGCGAATTATAGAAAGTTAAACAGAGAGCTTCTCTGGAAAGAGGTGAAACGGACAAGTGAAGTAGTAGTAGCAAGAAGCAACACACACAGCAAGAGGCATTTTTGAGCTTCCTCGGCGCTCGGACTGAATACCCGAAGCTGGGGTATGGCTCCTAAAGGATCCTGACATGCTTGCTGCCTTTGCACCTCCTGACATTGTCTTCTGCTATGCAGTTGCCACACCCTTCGAGCCCAGTGTGGGCGGGGTTAGTGGCAGCCCAAGGTGCTTGCTTCTCCCTCCAAGCCCCGTGGGAACAGGGAATGGGCTAGATCTGGGAACAGCTGGTCCCAGTAGATGAGCAAATACTTGTACCTCCTCCCATGGCAGACATTGGTCTGAGACACTCCCACGACAGAGAGCCTAGGCCGGGCCACCTCTTGGAAACGCTCCAGGCCTTTGAAACAAGTAGCTTCACAGAAGACTTTATTCTGAGTTCGATCTCTGAAAAATGAGTTCTCGCCACTAGAATGAAGGTTGTGTGAGTTGAGTTCCTTGATAGGTGTTCTGTTGAGCAAACTGATAGCTAAGTGCAGTATGAACAGCAGTGACTTGTACTGCTGTTCTTACATGTACAGACTGAACATTGTCATGAGAACGAAAAACGCTTACGATTGCGCAGGACTTCAGTTGATCAGTGACTTTGTACGCATTGTAAGCCTTACAGTAAATTCTAAGACAAAGATGATAAAAAGCCTTGTGAATGCCAAATAAAATCTGAGGTAAAGATCATTCCGACATTATTAACCCACTTTGTATTCAAGGCTGATGGAACTCATTCACAGCCCTTCTAGAAACAACTTCGCTCACGTCTTTTGAATCAAATAGCCTATGTGCTGGACACCTAGTTTTCCACGCACAGGTTTTCCCTCTCTTAAGAGCACTTGAGCACAAATGCGCCCTATACATTTCCTCTCCTCTCTTCGCATGGGTTCTGAAAGTAGCCTGATCCTTGGTAGCATCTTCACGATTACCTTGAATCGATGAGATAAGTGGGCCAGAGTGTACGTGCTCATCTATCTTCGAGGCTATCCACCAGGAATATGGAAATGTGTTTGATGTAGGCCCAAATCTCGATCCATTTCCTCTGCCGAATGTGGTACATGAGAATGATAGATAAAATGATGTTGGTGCTAATGACTGGACGACTCATGACGTGTATTGAAAGATGAGGTCTGATACCATCCTCCACGGTACTGGGGTATTTCTCACTTCCCCGGAGCTACTACATTTTAACGGGCGCCCTAGTCGCGTCCTGGGGGAGGGTTTGCCGCTAACAGAGAGTTTAATTTTACACTTAATTCATGTTTTTCTAGGTTGATTCTCTGGACCCCGGAGCTTGGCTAGAGGTGTACCATTCTCTAGGAGGACGCCTTTCTTCTAGTTATTATTGCTTGGTTTTAATTTATTATCCATTAGTAGTTACCGTGGCCAAAGATCATTTGTTGCTGTGGAGACGTTCGGCTCAGACCTGGCGACGCCATTTTCCACTGACACTCCTTAAAATTTCCAGACAAAATGTCGCTGGAACAACCCTTGGCTCGGCTCAGGCAACGTCTCCATGCACAAGTATTATAAAGTGTTACAAGAAGATTGCGAATAACACTTAACATTCCTTTTACTTTTAGTGTTTTTAGCGATTTTTATTATTGAAATGTTTTGATATAATATGTTCACTGGGCTGCCAGCTTGACTATATGGTTTCGCGTGTTTGTTGGCGGGGCACAACAAAAGTCCATTTGCACAGCAATACCAGTGAAATATCTCTCCGATAGAGTTAAAGGAAAATAAATCAAAATAAAAAATTATGCCTTTCAAAGCCCCGAACAAAACCAGCCTTGACTCTAAACTTTCTTGCATTTCAGCGATACAACTGAAACTACCACATTTTACTACACACTGCCCATCACTCAAAGAAATAATCCTAACTTCTAGTACATGAATCTTCCCAGCAACCATCCCTCACACAAATCCCAATTTCCCATTTGCTTCTACTTCTCTTCCCATTTCCTTGACATATTGTCAAGGGTCGGGTAAACAGTGCACTGAGAACTAGGATAAAATAAAGGAAAATAAACTGAAAGTAATGTACACAAGACAACAAACATGTGTTACAAACATGTGTTACAAACATGTGTTACAAACAGTATAAGGGATAAGACATGACGGTCCCTGATTTCATATCACAGAGACAAAACTCAGACATTTTAACAGATGCAGTTTTTTACAGATGGACACCAAATTCTAAGGAAGAACAGATGAAGCAGAGAAGTAGGATAAATAACACTGTTAATCAGTTAAGTTTTGAAGAAATCGTTAAGAATAAACAGACTTAAGTAATCGCATCTAATGATTTTTGGCATAAGAACAATTAGGGAAGACATGACAATAAATTACAAAAAAATACACAGAGGAATTAATAGAGTGAACAGGGATTGGCTATTAGGAAAATTTGATAAAACTACTTGAGCTCCTCAAAGATATTTCTAACTACATAATAACACTTCCATCTCACCTTGTAGCTGGGAATCAGTAAGTTGTGCCTTAGGGAACCTGTCCTCATTGACCATGCACAAAGCCTGACTCAATTTCTTCCCCTGCACGGATACTGACTTGCCTCGACTACTGTTGTTCTGTACAGTTGTAAATAAAGAGGAGACATTTAAGAGTCTTTCAGCCCTTCTTGTTGTACTGCTGCTTACAATGTGTCATTAGCAAGATGTAACAACATATGATGGCATGGCATACAAGGTATTTACAAAGAAGTGTAATCGTCTGTTGCAACTTGAGAAAGGTGGGGAAAAGGACTATGATGTTTCAGAGATCTTCAAGGAGGAAGCTACAAAGGAATCCCTTGTCCTTGGTCCGACAAGAATCCCTATTTCGACACTGGTCCACAAAAACAGGCACGCTGCACCAGGCTATAAAACAAGGAACAATCATCAAGTAAATAAAAGCGAAGGCAAACTTAATGATTGTAGGTTTGTGTACCCGTATATTCCCTTCATCAAAATATTTACAACATGTACACTGTAATAAATCAGCCGAATAATAAAGAGGAGAAAGTAAAGAGTCACTTCAGTTGGGTTAGCACCTCAGGATAGTCTAATTTTATGAGTGTGCTCAGGCAGACTTAGTGAGGATCTGCCCTTAGCCTGTTGTGGAAGTATACCTTTAATTCGGCCTGTGGTAAGCTTGAATCTGATTGGTTGGTGCTAGAATTGGACAAGAAATCGTCGTAGTTGGGACCTCGATATGCTAACTACCTATCCTGACTACCAGTTTGGCTGGACACGAGGTTATTGACGAATGAATGAGTAATGACTGCTGAATAAATTATAACATCCTCTGTTCATTCATGTGAGAGATTTCAACCATCCAGTCAATTTTCAAAAGTCTGAGAAAGTTGTATCAAATATATCTGTGGCTGAGAGAAATATAACCGAAACTAGCTTCATGAAAAATAATTTTGATTTTATTAAGAATAATGATTTAGGATTATAGAAATTAGATACATTTATAATTAATAAACTATGGGAAGAATTTAAGCTATGTCTGACAAGTCCTCGACCATCCCATCCACGTCATTACGAGTCGGGTGTCATGTCGTATGAGGTGATATATTAGCCTTATAAGTCTTCTGCTGTTCTAGTATTTTTACAGGTCCTTGATAACGCTTCTTAAATTCCATAAAGCCGCGATTAAGTTAGTATTTCTATGTAAAAATTAAGTGACCAGGTTTTACCCAAATCCTTGTTTCACAACAGGTTGGTCAGACTAGCTGCAACACCTTTCTATCAATTTCACAGGTTAGTACTTAATAAAAATATTGAATTAGTGCGGCATGAAAAGAATATGCATTTCATCCGAATGAGGAGAGTCAGGACAGAACTCTTTAACAAGATTCCCCTAAGCTGACATAACTACCTACTTGATTATATTTATGGCGAGCTGAGAAGGAGATGGAACACTGAGCTCACTTATAATAGAAAACTAAATACAGTGGTACCTCGGTATGCGACCTTAATTCGTTCCAGAAAAGCTGTTCACGTGCCGATCTGTTCGAGTACCGAACGAATTTGTTCCCATAAATAATAAATAGGTAGTAGGTTGGTAGACAGCAACCACCCAGGGAAGTACTACCGTCCTGCCAGATGACTGTGAAACAAAAACCTGTAACTGTTTTGCATGATGGTAGGATTGCTGGTTTCTTTTTCTGTCTCATAAACACGCTAAGATAACAGGGATATCTTGCTACTCCTACTTTTGTCCATGGGGAAGTGGAAAAGAATCTTTCCTCCGTAAGCCATGCGTGTCGTATGAGGCGACTAAAATGCCCGGAGCAATGGGCTAGTAACCCCTTCTCCTGTAGACATTTACTAAAAAAGAGAAGAAGAAAAACTTTATAAAACTGGGTTGCTTAAATGTGCGTGGATGTAGTGCGGATGACAAGAAACAGATGATTGCTGATGTTATGAATGAAAAGAAGTTGGATGTCCTGGCTCTAAGCGAAACAAAGCTGAAGGGGGTAGGAGAGTTTCAGTGGGGGGAAATAAATGGGATTAAATCTGGAGTATCTGAGAGAGTTAGAGCAAAGGAAGGGGTAGCAGTAATGTTAAATGATCAGTTATGGAAGGAGAAAAGAGAATATGAATGTGTAAATTCAAGAATTATGTGGATTAAAGTAAAGGTTGGATGCGAGAAGTGGGTCATAATAAGCGTGTATGCACCTGGAGAAGAGAGGAATGCAGAGGAGAGAGAGAGATTTTGGGAGATGTTAAGTGAATGTATAGGAGCCTTTGAACCAAGTGAGAGAGTAATTGTGGTAGGGGACTTGAATGCTAAAGTAGGAGAAACTTTTAGAGAGGGTGTGGTAGGTAAGTTTGGGGTGCCAGGTGTAAATGATAATGGGAGCCCTTTGATTGAACTTTGTATAGAAAGGGGTTTAGTTATAGGTAATACATATTTTAAGAAAAAGAGGATAAATAAGTATACACGATATGATGTAGGGCGAAATGACAGTAGTTTGTTGGATTATGTATTGGTAGATAAAAGACTGTTGAGTAGACTTCAGGATGTACATGTTTATAGAGGGGCCACAGATATATCAGATCACTTTCTAGTTGTAGCTACACTGAGAGTAAAAGGTAGATGGGATACAAGGAGAATAGAAGCATCAGGGAAGAGAGAGGTGAAGGTTTATAAACTAAAAGAGGAGGCAGTTAGGGTAAGATATAAACAGCTATTGGAGGATAGATGGGCTAATGAGAGCATAGGCAATGGGGTCGAAGAGGTATGGGGTAGGTTTAAAAATGTAGTGTTAGAGTGTTCAGCAGAAGTTTGTGGTTACAGGAAAGTGGGTGCAGGAGGGAAGAGGAGCGATTGGTGGAATGATGATGTAAAGAGAGTAGTAAGGGAGAAAAAGTTAGCATATGAGAAGTTTTTACAAAGTAGAAGTGATGCAAGGAGGGAAGAGTATATGGAGAAAAAGAGAGAAGTTAAGAGAGTGGTGAAGCAATGTAAAAAGAGAGCAAATGAGAGAGTGGGTGAGATGTTATCAACAAATTTTGTTGAAAATAAGAAAAAGTTTTGGAGTGAGATTAACAAGTTAAGAAAGCCTAGAGAACAAATGGATTTGTCAGTTAAAAATAGGAGAGGAGAGTTATTAAATGGAGAGTTAGAGGTATTGGGAAGATGGAAGGAATATTTTGAGGAATTGTTAAATGTTGATGAAGATAGGGAAGCTGTGATTACGTGTATAGGGCAAGGAGGAATAACATCTTGTAGGAGTGAGGAAGAGCCAGTTGTGAGTGTGGGGGAAGTTCGTGAGGCAGTAGGTAAAATGAAAGGGGGTAAGGCAGCCGGGATTGATGGGATAAAGATAGAAATGTTAAAAGCAGGTGGGGATATAGTTTTGGAGTGGTTGGTGCAATTATTTAATAAATGTATGGAAGAGGGTAAGGTACCTAGGGATTGGCAGAGAGCATGCATAGTTCCTTTGTATAAAGGCAAAGGGGATAAAAGAGAGTGCAAAAATTATAGGGGGATAAGTCTGTTGAGTGTACCTGGTAAAGTGTATGGTAGAGTTATAATTGAAAGAATTAAGAGTAAGACGGAGAATAGGATAGCAGATGAACAAGGAGGCTTTAGGAAAGGTAGGGGGTGTGTGGACCAGGTGTTTACAGTGAAACATATAAGTGAACAGTATTTAGATAAGGCTAAAGAGGTCTTTGTGGCATTTATGGATTTGGAAAAGGCGTATGACAGGGTGGATAGGGGGGCAATGTGGCAGATGTTGCAAGTGTATGGTGTAGGAGGTAGGTTACTGAAAGCAGTGAAGAGTTTTTACGAGGATAGTGAGGCTCAAGTTAGAGTATGTAGGAAAGAGGGAAATTTTTTCCCAGTAAAAGTAGGCCTTAGACAAGGATGTGTGATGTCACCGTGGTTGTTTAATATATTTATAGATGGGGTTGTAAGAGAAGTAAATGCGAGGGTCTTGGCAAGAGGCGTGGAGTTAAAAGATAAAGAATCACACACAAAGTGGGAGTTGTCACAGCTGCTCTTTGCTGATGACACTGTGCTCTTGGGAGATTCTGAAGAGAAGTTGCAGAGATTGGTGGATGAATTTGGTAGGGTGTGCAAAAGAAGAAAATTAAAGGTGAATACAGGAAAGAGTAAGGTTATGAGGATAACAAAAAGATTAGGTGATGAAAGATTGAATATCAGATTGGAGGGAGAGAGTATGGAGGAGGTGAACGTATTCAGATATTTGGGAGTGGACGTGTCAGCGGATGGGTCTATGAAAGATGAGGTGAATCATAGAATTGATGAGGGAAAAAGAGTGAGTGGTGCACTTAGGAGTCTGTGGAGACAAAGAACTTTGTCCTTGGAGGCAAAGAGGGGAATGTATGAGAGTATGGTTTTACCAACGCTCTTATATGGGTGTGAAGCGTGGGTGATGAATGTTGCAGCGAGGAGAAGGCTGGAGGCAGTGGAGATGTCATGTCTGAGGGCAATGTGATGTGTGAATATAATGCAGAGAATTCGGAGTTTGGAAGATAAATAATAACGTAAAGTAGATTAATCCGTTTCAGATCCCCCAAAATGAACTTACAAAAGCACTTACAATAATACACATACAAAATTGTTCGAATTGGGAAGTGGACGTATACCGAGGTACCAGTGTAATCTTACAGCACAGAGTGGCTGGACTACACATGCGAACCAAGATTTTGCTATTAACTCGTCTACCAAAGAATTAAATATTAATCAGCAAGTACCTCTGGGGTATGGATAATGTTTCGCTCCCACTACTAGGAATATTAATTAGACTTAGCTAAGTAATTTTGTAGGTTGAAAAAAACATGGTGACCTGACGCTTAACGCGTTTAATATCTGTAAAGGGATGGCCTGTGGAACCCTACTTTTCCCTGTGCTTTCCATCTGCTCTTTAGGGTTTATCAAAGCATACAAGGATCTCAGTGACGACCGGACCTTGCGTCTCACGAAAGCCAATAAATCTAACTCGTTTGTAATTTTAGATGAAGTTGAATATTCTGATAAGATAAACAATTTACCAAAGGATAATGAAACACATGAACCTGTAACTAAGAACCCCCTCTAACTGGTCAACTCTCAGTTCAGTAAAAGACTTTAAACATTATTGAATAGGAATGATGAATTAACTAAATATCTTTCAGCCGGGTCGGCATCTCTAATGCATCTTCATGGATTAATTTAGATCCTTAACCAGGGAACCCGGCTCATCCTATTATAAGTTCAATTGGCTCGGCTGCATACGATCTATTCAAATGGTCGGAAAGATTTCGGATGTCAATATTAAAAATAATATTGACCTTACAAAGAGGCTCCAGATATTAAATGTAAGACATGACTTTACTCTTGTGAGTTATGATGTCACAGAATTGTTTACTAGAGTCCCTGTCCCTGATTTGTTTACGTATCTTGAAGAACACCTAGAAAGCTTCCCGATGGCCTACCACACTAACATAATTGAATTCATTAAGATTTGTGTGAAGGACTGCAAGTTTGTATTTGTAGGCAAATACTATGTTCAAAAGCAAAGCATGGCCATGGGAAATCCGCTTAGTTCATTACTCAGATATCCTCACTAGTAAAGCCAAGTGGTTCAGGTAGGTAAATGATATTCTGTCTCTGTGGCCTAGAGCTTGCGATATTAATGAGTTCAATCCTAGACTCGGTGATTTAGTACCCTCAGTTAAGTTTACAGCAGAGCACAAAGTACATAAATTGCCTTTCCTAGATATTTTAATCCATCGCGATAAGAGAAAGTTTAAATTTACAGAGAACAGGAAATCAACTAATATGTCGTCATACATTTACTATTATTCCAGCCATGAATCAAGGGTTAAAAGGAGTGTTCTTCCTACAATGTTCTTGAGAGCTTTACGTATTTGTAGCCCGGAATATTTGGATAATGAAATTAATAAGATATTCTATTCTTTAACCAAGCTAGTACTTGCAGTCACTCTCCTGGGTAAGCAACAGCTCAGGTCATTGTACCCAATAGTTCCAGCTTTCAAAGGAACATAAATGAATCCTCTCTCATCAAACGTGATAGAAATGCCTTACATAATTTAAGTGGTGGAATGAACAAACTCGACAGCTATTACATAAACACTAATTGCCTTACACTAGTGCAGTAATATGAGAGTTCGGGATACTGAATAAACATGAAACAATTTGTAGATGAATGGTTCAGAGAACCGACATGTTGATAAATTAGACACATGTGCAACTCTTGGGTATCTTTATTGAGGAAACGTTTCGTCACACAGTGGCTTCATCAGTCCATACATAGGAGAAACTTGAAGAACAGGAGGAGAATGAGGTAATCAGTCCCTCAACCTTGAGTCGATGTGTTCAGTCCATCAATCTTGAGTAGAATACTCAAGATTGATGGACTGATATATATATATATATATATATATATATATATATATATATATATATATATATATATATATATATATATATATATATATATATATATATATATATATATATATATAAATCCTAAATTAATAAATTAATCAACTCATAACCCTACCACACAGGGTACAATGTTTCTTGACACTACTGTGTCACACTCAGTCATACTACACACGGAGTTATACTATACTCCATTCTCAGTATTATAACACTTTCTCTACCGTGTCAAACGACACCCTTGTCTGTGTTATGACGCTCTTTCTCTCCGTGACACACGACACTCTTATCTGTGTCACACGACACTCCTTTTCTACCGTGTCCACACGACACCCTTATCTGTTATAACATTTTCTCGGCTGTGTCACCCGCATAGCGTCTTTCTCTTCAGAAGACAGCCAAACACTACACTCCCTTAGGTCAGCAGAGGGTCAGCAAAGTTCACCAAGGCCCGCAGGTCGAAGTCCGCAAAACTGTCTAGTAAAACTACAACCAAAGGCCCACAGGTAACCAAGTCCTGAGGCCCACAATAACTAAAGCCAGCAGACTAAGCGAAGCCCTCAGGTAGCTGAAGTGACTAGTAATTGCAGCAAGGAGGCCCGCAGTAGACTGAAGTCAGCATTGAGTCCGTAAACCTCACTTAAATGTACTCCATGAGGTAGCTCGGTGAATACTATCTAAGGTCAGTAGATGTATACCGTAAGGTGGTCTGGTAAATACTGTTTCTATGGCCAGTAGATATACACCGCAAGGTGGTCAGGTGAATACTGTCTACTGCCAGTAGATGTATACCGTAAGGTGGTCTGGTAAATACTGCTTCAAAGGCCAGTAGATATACACCGCAAGGTGGTCAGGTGAATACTGTCTACTGCCAATAGATGTATACCATAAGATGGTCTGGTAAATACTGCTTCTAAGACCGGCTCAGCAGTCCCCACATTGGGTTTGGTGACGTACCAGTGGTACTGTAGGCCGGCAGGTTAACATTCTTACCACATTCGCTGCCTGGATGAGGTAGATTGCGGACGTGCTTTGCAACCCTCTACTGTTTCCCAGACGAGCTAATCAGTCAACGACATGGCGCCAGGTGTGCGCAGGAGAGTGAATACTGTGGGCATTGAACTTATTAGTGGGGCTTTAACACCTACGTTTGTCGATGTGTTATTGCCCAAAATTATACGAGAGACATATGGCATCAGAGACGAGGATTTATATGGAGTGGCACTGAACGGTGTATATAGAATTTTCGTGAAGGTGCTAACTGCTCAAGTATACGAGGCTTTGGTTGATCGTTACCAAGATGTCAGCATTACTGTAACACCGGCAGTGAGGGTCAAGTTGATTGATGTATCACGACATTATTCGTGGGTTAAGCTCCGCAACGTGCCTTTTGAGGCTGATGAGGTAGATATTCGAAATGTTTTCGAACGTTATGGAACTGTACATCTGGCCCAACCTGGCAAATGGGTAAAAGGTGCTTACACAGGATTTCCTGAGGGTTCTTTTAATCTCAAGATGACGCTTAGGCATCCTATACCCTCGTATGTATATCTCGAAGAGTTTAGAACCCAGGTAATGGTAGCGTATGCGGGGCAGAGACGTACGTGCCGACTGTGTGGCGAATTTGACCATATGGCGGCAGACTGTGGCAAGCGGAGTATGGCTCCTGGGCCGGCAAGGGGCGGAGCACCTGCGCATGAGCACCCGATGCCTAAGGAAGAACGGGGGCAAGGAGGAGGGCGTGGTCGCATGTGGAGTGAAGAGGTAGTGGCTCCTCCAGTGGAATCGGAAGAAGTGGTGATCCATGAATCACCTGGCCCATCAACAGTGGCTCCTGGGCCGGCAAGGGGCGGAGCACCTGCGCAAGAGCACCCGATGCCTAAAGAAGAACGGGTGCAAGGAGGAGGGCGTGGTCGCATGTGGAGTGAAGTGGTGGTGGCTCCTCCTGGGGAATCGGAAGAAGTGGTGATCCATGAATCACCTGGCCCATCAACAGTACAGTTGTCAAGTGAGGAGGTACAGGAGGGCGCAGCAGTGAAGGCTATTGAGGAGGAGTTGGAGACGGTGATACAGGCTATGTTACAGTCTACGGAGGTGGAGAGTTACAGCGAACAAGACCCTGGGATCAGGGCAGAAGGTGTGAGTGGGGAAGGGGAGGATCAGGTGGCACCTTTGGTGGACAGTGCGAGTGCCATGGAGGGGCATGGAGGCGGATTAAGGGTGGTAGAGGTGGAAGTCCATTGTGCTGGCTCCCAGGACTCAGATATGGAAACTGAGGGAGCTACAAGGAAAAGGGCAGCAGCGTCAGATTCGGACGATGTTCTGACGCCGGCGCAAAGGCCGGGGAAAAAGACATGGGGTTATGGTACCCAGAGTGACTCTGCGAGAGGGCCACAACAGAAGGGGGGGGGATGGTTGGGAAGGAGGGGGGAATCTGTGGCAAAGGCACAGTCCAGGGGAACGGTCTGAAAGGGAAGAATCTTGACATGAGGCGGGGAAGGAAACCTTAAACTGGCCTCAGGTGTGTAACAATAAATATTAATGGTCTGTGTGATGGTGTTAAACGGGAGTGCTTCAGAATGTTTTTGAATAGGTATAAGGTTGACGTAGCTTTTGTGCAGGAGCACAATTTTAAGCTTGGTCGTGAATTAGTGGTGCCTGGGTATCAGGCTTATGTGTTGCCGTCTGAGCGTTTAAAAGGAGGAGTGGGTGTGTTGATCAGGGAGGCTGGCCCGTTTGTATTGCATAGGAAAGAGGGGGGGAGGGGGGAGAGTATTACGTGTGGAAGGATGGTGGATGGGAGAGAGAGTGGCGTTTGTGTGTGTGTATGGCCCAGCAGAAAGTGACGTGAAAGTGAAGATGGATTTTGTGCGGGAGGAGCTCGTGTATTACCTACGCACGTTACCGTCTGTCGCGATTGTGGGGGGGGATTGGAATTGTGTAATTAAGAAGACAGACGTGGGACCCAGAGGAGCGGGATATTTTTCCTCAGTCTTGGGGGGCCTGCTTAGAGATCTTCAGTTACGTGATGCTTTCGGGGGAGGTCTGTGGGAGGTGGAACATACGTTTATAAGAAGGGGATATGCGGCTCGTTTGGACAGGTTATATTTATCTCGGAGGGTTTTGGTAGAGTCTTTTAAAACTATAGAGATGGTGTCTTCCGATCATAGGGCGGTATTAGTGGAGGTGGGATGGGATGCTTTGGCTCGTAGGCAGGGAAGTTATTGGAAACTGAACACGATGGTTTTGGGGGATAGGGAGGGAGTGGAAGCGTTTGCAATATTTTGGGAACAGCTCTGTGCCGACAGAAGAACTGAGGAAGACGTGGTAGGATGGTGGGATAGTGTGGCTAAGTTACGAATACGTCATTTTTATGTGAGGGAGGGCAAACGCATTAATCAATTGCGGTATGGTTTGTCAAATTACTTAGAATCTAGATTACAGAATTGTTACGAGGGGGGGGCGGGGGCCGGGGTGTACCCGGTGGAGGATATACACATGTTGAAGGACAGAATACGGGATTTGCAAGAAGAACGTTTTGCAGCTGTACGGGTACAGGCGGGGTTAGTCGAAGTACTCTGGGGCGACAAGCCATCAGCTTGTGTGCTGCGAGGACAGAAGGTACGACAGCGAACGACTACAATACAGGGTTTGCAAGTCATATCTTCTGTGGGGGGTTTTAGGGAGGGTCAGGTATTAAGGGACACCAAGGGGATAAGTGCATATGCAGATAGATGGTTTGAGGAATACGGGGAAAGTAGTGGGGTGGATGGTGAGGTTCTTGGGAAGGTATGTGAGTATGTGCCGTGCAAACTGGGGAGGAGTGATCGGGAGGCACTGGGTGGGGTCATTGAGGAGGGGGAAATATGGAGAGCCCTTATGGACATGAGGAAGGGTAAGGCACCCGGGATCGATGGTTTACCTAGCGAATTTTATGTACAGCACTGGGGTCTGCTTAGGGGTTTCCTAGTAAGGTTAATGAATGCCATGAAAGACGGAGGTAAGATGGGAGAATCTCAGGCAACGGCGGTGGTGGTGTTGGTCCCAAAGGGTAAACAGCAGAGTACCCTTCGGGATTATCGAGCCATTTCATTGCTTTGTGCTGATTATAAATTATTTGCGAAAATTCTTGGGAATCGGCTTAAATGTGTTGTGTGGAGGGTCGTGTTTGAGTCTCAGTTTGGTTTACCTGGTAGGTCAATGAGCGTGGGCCACGGGATTATCAAGGGGTTCCTGGAGGACATGGAAAGGGAAAGAGGAGCGTTGGTGGCGTTGGATTGGCAAGGGGCTTATGATAGGGTGGAAAGAAAGGCTTTGAGGGATATTCTCCTACGACAGGGGTTTGGCGAAGAAATAGTGGGGTGGGTGGATACGTTGTACTCAAACGCGAAGGTAAGGGTGCAAATCAATGGGTGTGTGGGGGGGGAGTCAACATGGAGCGGGGTCTTCGGCAGGGATGTCCTTTATCACAAATATTGTTTGCATGTGTTCAGGATCCCTTTTATAGGATGGTGGAGGATCGTTTAAGGACGGGTGGGAGGGATGGTGAGCTGAAGCCGTGCCCTGGTTTGGTGGGCTATGTTGATGATACCACTATTTTGGCAAGTGAGGAGACACAGTTACGACTTTTGGGGGAAGTTGTACACACTTTTGGGAGAGCTACTGGGATGAAGGTAAATCTGGAAAAGTCAATGATCATGGGGCTGGGAGAGTGGACAGAGAGATTAGATTGGGGATGTGATGTTGTGCAGCGGAGGACCGGGAGTCTGAAAATCTGCGGTGTCATGTATGAGGCTGACCTGAGTGCTGCAAGGGTTAGCAATTCGAATAGGGTGGTGGAACAGGTGCAGCGACGGTTGGGAATGCTGCGACCTCACCATTTAACCCTTAGGCAACGTGTAATTGTCATCAATGTATTACTATATAGTAAAGTCTGGTTTGTTTCGGCTGTGATGCTGTTAACAGGAACGGCGATCACGAGTATTCTTAGAATGGTGTTCAAATTTTTGTGGGGTTCAGGGTGCAACTGGTTGCGAAGGGAGGTAGTGACATTGCCGGTATGTAGGGGAGGGTTGGGTTTGTTGGACTTGAGAAAGCGCGTGAAATGTGTGTTTATTAAGAGGGAAGTGATGAGTGCAGGTGGATGGAGGGAGGGTCAGCTAGATAAGGTACATGCTCACCTGAGGAAATGGTATGGAGGGGCGGAAATGAAGGAATGCGAGACAGTGTTACGCGCCTTAATGTTAGCCAGGGAACCAGGAAAAGTAAAGGTGGGAACTTTGTGTAAATTGTTAGAGAGACATGTAGTGGCGCCGGTTGAAGGGATCTACCCCATGTATGCATGGCATGTAATATGGCGAAGATTTAGTAAATTAAGGATACGACCTAGGGCGCATGAGGTTATGTACCGTTTCCTGCATGGGATTTTGCCAACGGGAGCGATGCTCCGAGATAGGAGGGTTATTGAGGGTGGGGGGTGTGGCAGATGCAGTGGGGAAGAGACTGCGTATCATGTCGTCTATTTTTGTGAAGGTTTGGAGTGCATCAGGGTATGGATGCGTAAGGTAGTGGTGAGGGTGGGGGGTCAAGGTGTGGCGGTATTGCGAGCGTTGAGTCTTGATATGAGTGGTGTGGAGGAGAGTGTGGTAAGAGGTTTAACATATGTCATCGTGGACTACATATATGTTTTATGGGGTATGAGGGGGAAGGTGGGTGGGGATGTGCTGAGAAGGACTTTGGCGGCGACGTTTTATCGAACTTTGTGTCGCAACAGAGACATTTTTGGGAAAAGGTGGGAAGAGTATTTTTCTGAGGGTTATAGAGGACTAACAATAGGGAATTTATTGGCGTTATAAGGGGCTTTAGCTGCCGGGGTGAGTGGGTTGGTAAAAGGGATGGGGGGGGGGGGTTCAGGGGATTTCAACGGGCTCACCTCCTTGGGAATGCAGTGATGTGGTTGGGTGTGATTGGAGGTACTAGTGTGTGACCAAATGAGAGGTTGTGCAAGATAAGTTTTGCTTAGTTCCCTTGAAGGGGAAGGTGTAAGGAGCATATTAAATATATAACATGTATTAATGTATAACCTATAAATTATATAACATGTATATTTCTTTGGTAGCGTATTATGTTCCACTTGCACTGGTATTGCAATTGAATTTGAATTTTCTTGAGAGGGTTTTCCTTTCACTATTTCCTTGAAGCACTGAGTTATTTTTGTTTTTATTGTAACGTGGTCCAGCATCAGTTTTGGTAGTAATTACCTATTATTATTGTTCTTATTTAAGGTATTGTAATTTTGGTAGTCGTGTACCATTCGTGGTTGTAAATAATGTTTCCTCAAGTGACATGTGTCATAATAATCCTAAATTGAGGATAATTAATGTCATGATTATTCAGGTTGGTGATGGGGTTAGTTTTCAATGTGTGTGAGTGGGGGGGGGGATGATGGGTCACCTGTGTTGCAGCACAGGTTTCTTAATAAGGCATATTGTAGGTCTGGTGTATTTGTTGCGAGTGGTATTATGGGTGATTGTCATTAAGCTTGGAGCATTATTGTGTTGAGGTTGTAATTTTAGGAGTTTTATTAATAGCCATTTTGTGGCCTTTGTTATTATAACTTTATTCCTTCTTAAATTGTGATATGTTATAAAAACTTGTATATAGTAGACTGGCAGATGTTGCCTGGATTGTTTTGTGTTTATATATTGTTTTACTGATGTTGTCCTTGATCATTTTTTT
The DNA here is from genome assembly GCF_038502225.1 of Cherax quadricarinatus. Classification (NCBI taxonomy): domain Eukaryota; kingdom Metazoa; phylum Arthropoda; class Malacostraca; order Decapoda; family Parastacidae; genus Cherax; species Cherax quadricarinatus. The sequence goes on along the minus strand of NC_091325.1, from coordinate 31,675,053 downwards.
TATATATGTACCTATTAATATTTGTACATGAAGTTTTAAATAAAATATAACAAAAAAACATTCTTACCACTAGTTTGGCAGGAGGCCGCCACAACAGCTATTTTTTTTTTTTTTATATTTTATTTAAAACAATACAATACATTAAATAGATAAAAGAACACATTATCAGTTCTTACACAGAATTATAAATTTCATTAACAAAAACACAGACATTTAACTTCTTTTTTTTTTTTTTTTATTTTATTTAAAACTTCATGTACAAATATTAATAGGTACATATATAAATAATGAACAAGGACAACATCAGTAAAACAATATATAAACACAAAACAATCCAGGCAACATCTGACAGTCTACTATATACAAGTTTTTAAAACATATCACAATTTAAAAAGGAATAAAGTTATAATAACAAAGGCCACAAAATGGCTATAAACAAAACTCCTAAAATTACAACCTCAACACAATAATGCACCAAGCTTAATGACAATCACCCATAATACAATTCGCAACAAATACACCAGACCTACAATATGCCTTATTAAGAAACCTGTGCTGCAACACAGGTGACCCATCATCCCCCCCCCCCACTCACACACACACATTGAAAACTAACCCAATCACCAACCTGAATAATCATGACATTAATTATCCTCAATTTAGGATTATTATGATACATGTCACTTGAGGAAACATTATTTACAACCATGAATGGTACAGGACTACCAAAATGACAATACCTTAAATAAGAATAGGTAATTACGTCAAAACTGATGCTGGACCATGTTGCAACAAAAAGGCAAAAATAACACAGTGCTTCAAAGAAATCGTGAAAGGAAAACCCTCTCAAGAAATTCAAATTCAATTGCAATACCAGTGCAATTGGAACATAATACTCTACCAAAGAAATATACATGTTATATAATTGATAGGTTATACATTAATACATGTTATATATTTAATCTACTCCTTACACCTTCCCCATCAAGGGTACTAAGCAAAACTTTTCTTGCACAACCTCTCATCTGGTCACACACTAGTACCTTCAATCACACCCAACCACATGACTGCATTCCCAAGGAGGTGAGCCCGTTGAAATCCCCTGACCCCCCCTTTTACCAACCCACTCACCCCGGCAGTTAAAGCCCCTTATAACGCCAATAAAGTCCCTATTGTTAGTCCTCTATAACCCTCAGAAAAATACTCTTCCCACCTTTTCCCAAAAATGTCTCTATTGCGACACAAAGTTCGATAAAACGTCGCCGCCAAAGTCCTTCTCAGCACATCCCCACCCACCCTCCCTCTCATACCCCATAAAACATATATGTAGTCCACGATGACATATGTTAAACCTCTTACCACACTCTCCTCCACACCACTCATATCAAGACTCAACGTTCGCAATACCGACACACCTTGACCCCCCACCCTCACCACTACCTTACGCATCCATACCCTGATGCACTCCAAACCTTCACAAAAATAGACGACATGATACGCAGTCTCTTCCCCACTGCATCTGCCACACCCCCCACCCTCAATAACCCTCCTATCTCGGAGCATCGCTCCCGATGGCAAAATCCCATGCAGGAAACGGTACATAACCTCACGCGCCCTAGGTCGTATCCTTAATTTACTAAATCTTCGCCATATTACATCCCATGCATACATGGGGTAGATCCCTTCAACCGGCGCCACTACATGTCTCTCTAACAATTTACACAAAGTTCCCACCTTTACTTTTCCTGGTTCCCTGGCTAACATTAAGGCACGTAACACTGTCTCACATTCCTTCATTTCCGCCCCTCCATACCATTTCCTCAGGTGAGCATGTACCTTATCTAGCTGACCCTCCCTCCATCCACCTGCACTCATCACTTCCCTCTTAATAAACACACATTTCACGCGCTTTCTCAAGTCCAACAAACCCAACCCTCCCCTACATACCGGCAATGTCACTACCTCCCTTCGCAACCAGTTGCACCCTGAACCCCACAAAAATTTGAACACCATTCTAAGAATACTCGTGATCGCCGTTCCTGTTAACGGCATCACAGCCGAAACAAACCAGACTTTACTATATAGTAATACATTGATGACAATTGCACGTTGCCTAAGGGTTAAATGGTGAGGTCGCAGCATTCCCAACCGTCGCTGCACCTGTTCCACCATCCTATTCGAATTGCTAACCCTTGCAGCACTCAGGTCAGCCTCGTACATGACACCGCAGATTTTAAGACTCCCGGTCCTCCGCTGCACAACATCACATCCCCAATCTAATCTCTCTGTCCACTCTCCCAGCCCCATGATCATTGACTTTTCCAGATTTACCTTCATTCCAGTAGCTCTCCCAAAAGTGTCTACAACTTCCCCCAAAAGTCCTAACCGTGTCTCCTCACTTGCCAAAATAGTGGTATCATCAACATAGCCCACCAAACCAGGCCACGGCTTCAGCTCACCATTCCTCCCCCCCCGTCCTTAGACGATCCTCCACGATCCTATAAAAGGGATCCTGAACACATGCAAACAATATTTGTGATAAAGGACATCCCTGCCGAAGACCCCGCTCCATGTTGACTCCCCCCCCCACACACCCATTGATTTGTACCCTTACCTTCGCGTTTGAGTACAACGTATCCACCCACCCCACTATTTCTTCGCCAAACCCCTGTCGTAGGAGAATATCCCTCAAAGCCTTTCTTTCCACCCTATCATAAGCCCCTTGCCAATCCAACGCCACCAACGCCCCTCTTCCCCTTTCCATGTTCTCCAGGAACCCCTTGATAATCCCGTGGCCCGCGCTCATTGACCTACCAGGTAAACCAAACTGAGACTCAAACACGACCCTCCCCACAACACATTTAAGCCGATTCCCAAGAATTTTCGCAAATAATTTATAATCAGCACAAAGCAACGAAATGGCTCGGTAATCCCGAAGGGTACTCTGCTGTTTACCCTTTGGGACCAACACCACTACCGCCGTTGCCTGAGATTCTCCCATCTTACCTCCGTCTTTCATGGCATTCATTAACCTTACTAGGAAACCCCTAAGCAGACCCCAGTGCTGTACATAAAATTCGCTTGGTAAACCATCGATCCCGGGTGCCTTACCCTTCCTCATGTCCATAAGGGCTCTCCATATTTCCCCCTCCTCAATGACCCCACCCAGTGCCTCCCGATCACTCCTCCCCAGTTTGCACGGCACATACTCACATACCTTCCCAAGAACCTCTACATCCACCCCACTACTTTTCCCGTATTCCTCAAACCATCTATCTGCATATTCACTCATCCCCTTGGTGTCCCTTAATACCTGACCCTCTCTAAAACCCCCCACAGAAGATATGACTTGTAAACCCGGTATTGTAGTCGTTCGCTGTCGTACCTTCTGTCCTCGCAGCACACAAGCTGATGGCTTGTCGCCCCAGAGTACTTCGTCCAACCCCGCCTGTACCCGTACAGCTTCAAAACGTTCTTCTTGCAAATCCCGTATTCTGTCCTTCAACATGTGTATATCCTCCACCGGGTACACCCCGGCCACCGCCCCCCCTCGTAACAATTCCGTAATATAGATTCTAAGTAATTTGACAAACCATACCGCAATTGATTAATGCGTTTGCCCTCCCTCACATAAAATTGACGTAATCGTAACTTAGCCACACTATCCCACCATCCTACCACATCGTCCTCAGTCCTTCTGTCGGCACAGAGCTGTTCCCAAAATATTGCAAACACTTCCACTCCCTCCCTATCCCCCAAAACCATCGTGTTCAGTTTCCAATAACTTCCCTGCCTACGAGCCAAAGCATCCCATCCCACCTCCACTAATACCGCCCTATGATCGGAAGACACCATCTCAATAGTTTTAAAAGACTCTACCAAAACCCTCTGAGATAAATATAACCTGTCCAAACGAGCCGCATATCCCCTTCTTATAAACGTATGTTCCACCTCCCAAAGACCTCCCCCGAAAGCATCACGTAACTGAAGATCTCTAAGCAGGCCCCCCAAGACTGTGGAAAAATATCCCGCTCCTCTGGGTTCCACGTCTGTCCTCTTAATTACACAATTCCAATCCCCCCCCACAATCGCGACAGACGGTAACGTGCGTAGGTAATACACGAGCTCCTCCCGCACAAAATCCATCTTCACTTTCACGTCACTTTCTGCTGGGGCATACACACACACAAACGCTACTCTCTCTCCCATCCACCATCCTTCCACACGTAATACTCTCCCCCCTCCCCCCCCCCTCTTTCCTATGCAATACAAATGGGCTCGCCTCCCTGATCAACACACCCACTCCTCCTTTTAAATGCTCAGACGGCAACACATAAGCCTGATACCCAGGCACCACTAATTCACGACCAAGCTTAAAATTGTGCTCCTGCACAAAAGCTACGTCAACCTTGTACCTATTCAAAAACATCCTGAAGCACTCCCGTTTAACACCATCACACAGACCATTAATATTTATTGTTACACACCTGAGGCCAGTTTAAGGTTTCCTTCCCCGCCTCAGGTCAAGATTCTTCCCTTTCGGACCGTTCCCCTGGACTGTGCCTTTGCCACAGACTCCCCCCTCCTTCCCAACCATCCCCCCCCCTTCTGGTTGTGGCCCTCTCGCAGAGTCACTCTGGGTACCATAACCCCATGTCTTTTTCCCCGGCCTTTGCGCCGGCGTCAGAACATCGTCCGAATCTGACGCTGCTGCCCTTTTCCTTGTAGCTCCCTCAGTTTCCATATCTGAGTCCTGGGAGCCAGCACAATGGACTTCCACCTCTACCACCCTTAATCCGCCTCCATGCCCTTCCAAGGCACTCGCACTGCCCACCACAGGTGCCACCTGATCCTCCCCTTCCCCACACACACCTTCTGCCCTGATCCCAGGGTCTTGTTCGCTGTAACTCTCCATCTCCGTAGACTGTAACATAGCCTGTATCACCGTCTCCAACTCCTCCTCAATAGCCTTCACTGCTGCGCCCTCCTGTACCTCCTCACTTGACAACTGTACTGTTGATGGGGCAGGTGATTCATGGATCACCACTTCTTCCGATTCCCCAGGAGCCACCACCTCTTCACTCCACATGCGACCACGCCCTCCTCCTTGCACCCGTTCTTCTTTAGGCCTCGGGTGCTCATGCGCAGGTGCTCCTCCCCTTGCCGGCCCAGGAGCCACTGTTGATGGGCCAGGCGATTCATGGATCACCCCTTCTTCCGATTCCACTGGAGGAGCCACTACCTCTTCACTCCACATGCGACCACGCCCTCCTCCTTGCCCCCGTTCTTCCTTAGGCATCGGGTGCTCATGCGCAGGTGCTCCGCCCCTTGCCGGCCCAGGAGCCATACTCCGCTTGCCACAGTCTGCCGCCATATGGTCAAATTCGCCACACAGTCGGCACGTACGTCTCTGCCCCGCATACGCTACCATTACCTGGGTTCTAAACTCTTCGAGATATACATACGAGGGTATAGGATGCCTAAGCGTCATCTTGAGATTAAAAGAACCCTCAGGAAATCCTGTGTAAGCACCTTTTACCCATTTGCCAGGTTGGGCCAGATGTACAGTTCCATAACGTTCGAAAACATTTCGAATATCTACCTCATCAGCCTCAAAAGGCACGTTGCGGAGCTTAACCCACGAATAATGTCGTGATACATCAATCAACTTGACCCTCACTGCCGGTGTTACAGTAATGCTGACATCTTGGTAACGATCAACCAAAGCCTCGTATATTTGAGCAGTTAGCACTTTCACGAAAATTCTATATACACCGTTCAGTGCCACTCCATATAAATCCTCGTCTCTGATGCCATATGTCTCTCGTATAATTTTGGGCAATAACACATCGACTGACGTAGGTGTTAAAGCCCCACTAATAAGTTCAATGCCCACAGTATTCACTCTCCTGCGCACACCTGGCGCCATGTCGTTGACTTGATTAGCTCGTCTGGGAAACAGTAGAGGGGTGCAAAGCACGACCGCACTCTACCTCATCCAGGCAGCGAATGCACAACACCTCCTCGTACCACTGCTGTCAGGTTACTGAGGAGCGTCAGGCAAGGGGGTCTGCACGGCCCAATAGCGATGCAGACAATGTTTATTGAAAGTAATGCAAATACAAGATGATATAAAACACAGAACCGATTAATACACAAGAATCCAACACAATGACACCTCAACCAGGTCGTCTAAATACATGCAAAAGAGTAATATTACATAGAACAATGTAACAGTGCCAAGTCAAACACATACACTGGTATTACACTCCCCAGACTTTTTTTTTTTTTTTTTTTTTTTTAGAAACCTTACAAAAGTACAAAGGATGCATAAAAAAGTACAGGAATACAAAACATTCTTTTGTTCTACTAGTACCAGGTTATTCCTTGCGAGAACAAATATTATAACATCTTGTTATAGCAAAACAATACACGCTAAGGCAAACCTTACTAAAGTTTATCAGTCATTAATAGTTGCCGCCAAGCCATTGTACCCAAAGAAAACACACCAAAAAGAAACTTTACATAGTTTAACAATATAAAATGAACACCTGACATGTCCTATTACAACAAAAACATCATACAAATGTACAACATCACAAGATTAACCAAAACTACCATAACCTCTACAAAACAAAACAAAACCCTAACATACCCGCTATGACAGGGTACAGATTATTGGTTAAGTTATGGTACATTAGATCCTAACCAATAGGAACCCGGAAGGAACATATGATTCCTTACACAATAACCATAGAGAAACAGTATTTTACTATTATTAATATGTTAACCCTCTAATACAATAATGTTGATACAGAAAACAGAACAACATGCATGTAAAATACAATAATAAAAGAATCCAAAACAAGTATTTATAACAAACCTCGGCACATTAAAGGGTTTATAACCAAACCCTATACATAATTATACCTCCCACATATGTATATAAGCCGAAAATCTTGTCCACAAGACTTTGTTGGTTTAACATCATAAAAACATGGTATAGACCCAAAACCTATACATACACTTAAATTTTTTCACATAGAACCTTCATCTGAAAAAAAAGTTAAACGTAAGACTAGAGTAGTAATAAGGATAAGGCTGCTGTAATGTGCCAATCCCAAAAGAACTGACACGTATCTCAGAAAAATTTTGTGTTGATACCAACGTGCCAATCTACTTAAAAACGAGATCCTAAGGGCTCGGTATCCTGGCTTTCAAGGAAATTTTAAACCCAGTGAACATAACCATCAGGCTTAGAAATGTAACCCTGGAAACCACACTTATATCTCACTATGACAAACATTCTCGTGAAACATGGCGTACCATCCATACCTAATTCTCACTACCTTCCTCTTACACACAACATCAGTTCCAGATAAAACCAAAAACAACCCCCCCCTTTACATCCCCCCATAAGGAGACCACTCCTTTGTCCATCCTCAGGGACCCCGCCTAAGGGAACCCACAGTGAGGTTCCTATAACCTTCCGGGAAACTTTTTTCCCAAGACGCCCCATAAACCAACTTATTCCTACACTTCGTCCTATAGAATCTGGCCGCCAACGCTTTTATCCTCATATCACCCCTTAATCCCCTCATTCCCCATGAAATGTCCAGATAATCCACTATGATATACATTATAGCCCTTCCAACATCCCTAGGCAGTCCCCTTACATCTAGTAGTAAAGCCCTTAAAAGCGGCAAACGACCCCCCCCCAACAGTCTGATAACCCCACCCATCCATGATCTCACCCCCTCCAAGGAGGTACAAAAGAAGACCACATGAAACGCCGTTTCAACATCACCACAAAACTGACAAAAAGCCTCTTCCACAAACCCCATACTACGTAACACCTCCTTGGAAGCCAGAATCCCCATGATAAACCTATATACTAATTCTCTTACTCTAGCCGGTATCCGAAGCTTACTAAAATCTTTCCAAATAACCCCCCAATCATACGTTGGATACACGGCTACCCCTTGCATAATTCCTTGACCTTTCACTACCCTCACCAACAGTTTCACTTTGATTTTATCCACCTGTTGCAATGTCAATAAAAATCGCAACATATCTTCACAAACCCTCAATTCTTTCCCACTCCACCATTTATGTGCCTCCTCCATAACTCTTCCTACTTTAGCGCCCCTCACACCCCCTTCCCTCATATACCTCCACTTGATATATACAGCCATTACTCTCAGTCCTAAAGGCAACAAACCTAAACCCCCTCTCCGAACATCCGTCATAACTACCTCCTTACTTAACCATGCCCTCCCAAATCCCCACACAAACTTCAGCACCCTCCTCTGCATTTCCACAATATCTCGTACCTCTAAGGGAAAAACCTCTGCCATCCCCCATACCTTGCTATAGACAAGTGAATTTACCACCACTACCCTCTGATGTAAAGCTAAGTCCCTCGCACTTAAACCTCCTAGTCTACTTAAAACTTTACCCGTGACAGACTCCGAATTTACCCTTCTGCATGCCTGCACTTCCGCCAAATACCATATCCCACATACCTTGATTCTGTCAACCACTGTCCATCCTAACCCCATCCCCAAGCCCCCCCCTATCCAATTACCGACCTCTAGTAACCTTGATTTCACCGTATTAACTCTCATTCCGGTATTCATACCAAACATCTGAATCACTCTACCCACCCTCCTTAAATCCTCCTTACCCCTTAGCAAAACAGTAGTATCATCCACATACCCAACGATGCCCCCTTTGCACCCCCCTTCCATCTCCTGATTGTTTATTACCCTCTCAACAGACTCATAAAAAGGATTCTGCACACACGCAAAGAGCAGCTGTGACATCGGACAACCCTGCCTCAAACCTCTCTCCATTGGTACACTTTCACCCAACCTCCCATTGACCTGTACCCTCACCTCTGCCCCATCATACAGGGTGTTCACCCACCTCACTACCCCCTCCCGAAACCCCCAACCTCTCTAAGCAAACCCCTAAGAAATCTCTGTCCACGCAATCATAAGCATTCACCCAATCTAAACCTAGTATTCCCCCTCCCGTACATCTCTCTAGAAAATCCCTAATCAAACCATGTCCATCCCTCATCCTTCTTCCCGGAATTCCCAACTGTCCCCTATGTAACACTAAACCCAACACTTTCCTCATTCTGTTGCCCAAAACCTTAGCAAAAATCTTGTAATCCGAGCACATTAACGTAATCGCACGGTAATCATTCAAAACTCGGCATTCCCTCTTTTTGGGCACTAAAACCGTGACACCCGTTCTTTGTGATTTCCCCATCCTCCCACTACTTAACATACAATTCAAAACCCCCACCAGACAATGCCGTACACTCCCCCAATGATACCTATAAAAATCGTTTGGTATTCCGTCTATGCCTGGGGTTTTACCCTGGCACATCCCAAAAACTGCCTCCTCCACCTCCTCTACATTAATACTACCCTCGATTCTGTCACTGTCCTGCTCACTTAATACCCTATTAAACCCTTCATCCCCAAACCGTCCCTCACCCACTCCCCCGCCAACCCTCCTCCACTTCTCCCTAAACCAAAAATCTGCATACAAACTAATATTTTCTGTGGTGGATAGGCCTTGACCCTCCTCAAAACCACCCCCCCCCCTGTACCTGCCTCAATATACGCCAAAGTGGTCTTCGCCTGCCGTTCCTTAAACCTCCTTAATACAAAACCCGATGGCCTATCTCCCCTTAAGACATCCTCCAACCCTGCCCTAACTCGAATTGCCTCAAATTTTTCATTGTGAATTTCCGCCAACCTATTTCGCAAACGTTCCATGTCCTGACTCCGCCCCACCCGTTCCTCTGCATAACAGTCATTTAACTGACCCTCAAGATAATTTTGTAGGCCATAGCTCCACCTAACCATCTCCTTACCCCGTACTTTAAAAAATTTCGCAATTTCAACTTTAGCCCTCATTTCCCACCAATCCAGCAAATCCATTTCCATATTCCTAGTCTCCCAAAAGGATTTCCACCAATCTTCAAACCCCGTAGGGTCACCCTCGTCCCTAAGTAGCCTCACATTTAATTTCCAGTATCCTGCATAAACTCTCACTATGCCATCTACCCTCAAATCTGCTATAACAGCACGATGATCAGAAAAACCCACATCGATAGTCCTCACCCTCTCCACACCTATGCCCTGCCTAACATAAATCCTATCTAACCGTGCCTCATATCCCCTACGAATAAAAGTGTGCTCCACTCCATATCCCCTACTTCCCACCACATCTACCACTCCAACATCTCGCAAAACATCCCGCAGAACCCCCAAAACACAACCCGCCCCCCTCGGAACCACATCACCCTTCCTAATGACACAATTCCAATCCCCACCAATCACCGTAAAAGCAGGTAAACCTCTCAAGTGATATACCAGAACCTCGCGTACAAAATCCACCTTCGCTCTAGTGTTACTAGTTGCTGGCATGTACACACCTACAAAACTAACCCTCCTGGCCCCCCAAAACCCATCCACCCTGACAACCCTCCCACCCCCCCCTCCTCCCAACCCAGGATACGCAAAGGACTGGTCTCCTTTACCGCCACAGCCACACCTCCTTTCAACCTCAAAGCATCACATGTAAACAACCTATAACCTTTCAACAACAACTCACATCCTAACCTATGGTTATGTTCCTGCAAAAAACAGACATCAATACTAAATCTCCTCAAAACCCACTCTAACCATACCCTCTTGACCTCGGTTTTAAGACCGTTTACATTGAAAGTTACACACCTGAATTTTACAAGAATGGCTGCTTACCCCTGTGCCGCTGAGGCTTACTTGGTCCTCCTTTCATAGGTCTCGGTTCTTCTCTATCAATCCCTCGTTCCTGCCCTCCAACCCCTCCCTGTCCCTTCCCACCTAGCTTCCCATTGCCTCCCCCTCCTCCCGGACTTGCCTTTGCTACCACAGCTGCCCACATCTTCTTCCCAGGCCTCTGCGCTGGTGTGAGGACTTCGTCCATGTCTGATGCCCCCGCTGATCTCTTGCGGGAGCTACCCTCTACACACATTTCTTCTGCAACCACATCTTCTTGATGGACCTCCACCACCACATTGCTCTCCTTTCGAACCTCACTCAAGTCTTCCTTACCCTGCTTCTGTTCATCCATCACCTTGTCATCACCTGACCTCACATCACTTTCCACACCATGCTCCGACTCTTCCAAAAAATCCTTCAGCACAGCCTCCAAAATCCCGTCCTGAGCTGACTCTGCATTATCTAACGGTCTGTCTGACAGCGATATTCCCTCCCCCCCCGTTTCCACTGGTAGTGTAACACACGTCTCCAAAACCACCTCTGCCCTGTCGACCTCCTCACTCCATAGGCCTGTACCCCGGCTTTCCACTTCACCCGTCATAACATCCGTGGCTTCTAATGGCGTATCCACAGAAGCTGTCTCCTGACGCCTAGGGCCCTGTCTCCTGGGGCATTGTGCCACCATGTGCTCATAAGAGTCACATAAACGGCACGTCTTCCTCTGCCCCGCATAGTGTACAAAAACCTGTGCTCTATGGTTATGCAATGTAACATATGATGGTATCGGCCTCCTCAGGGTCATTTTCAGTGTGAAGGATCCTTCCGGCATCCCCTCATAAGGGCCGTCCCTCCACATTCCCATGCTCGTCGAGTGTACAGTCCCATAACCACTGAACACATCTTGTAGGCTGTAGGCTGTTGCCTCAAAAGGTACATTCCTTACCTTCACCCAAGTAAAATACTTAGACACATTATGCAAGCATACTTCCACTGCCGTGTTGATACTCATCCGCCTTTCTTGAAATTCGTCGACGATGGTAGAATAGAAGTCAGCCCTCATGAACTTCACGAAGACCCTTGACATACCATTCAGTGCCACACCATACAGCTCTTCATTGGGGATGCCATAACAGTCCCTGATAATGTTTGGCAGGAGAACGTTCATCGTGGCGTTGCTTAAAGATCCTCTAACCAGCTCAATGCAGACAGTATTTATGCGCCGGTACAGTCGGTCCGCCATCTTGGTGCTAATGCTATGTTTTCCTCACCAGGTGGCGTGCAAGAGACCCTGTAGAAGCGTCCTCTCTCCCCGCAGGTCGAGAGACGAATGCCACAACAGCTATTTAGTAGAGTCAGTTGTGCACAATCTTAAGCAGAATGCTATACAAAATCACCTGACTTTCTATCCTGTTGTGCACATCCTTAAGCAAGGAAGCTACACAAAATCCCCAGATTTCTCATTATGCACGAGTCCTCATGAGGATTTGGAAACGTTAGCCTCGAGTTCGCCAGACCTGTCCTTCACGTTTCGCCCATCGAGAATCCCGTCCATCTGGGTTAAAGTACAGAGAATGCCTTAATTGGAACAGGGGAAACTATCCCTTTATTAGTACTAAATGCAGCACTAGTATACATACATGTCTGATGAACAAACCCTGATCATATTAGACTTTGCCAGATTAGACTAGACACTTCACTTTCATACAATCTTATTATAGTCGGACTTGTAAACTACTATTCTGGGACCATGAAATTGACTCATGTGAGGATATGCAACAAGGAGACCCACTGGCCCCTTTTCTTTTCTGTCGGGTCATCAATGAAGCCACAGAAACACTCTCCATTGAGTTTAGTATCTGGTTCATGGATGGTGGTACCCTAACTGGCACTACAGAATCTCTCCTAGAGGACATTAGAAAAATAAAAGATATTGAAGAGAGCCTGGGCCTATCTTTAAACTCCACTAAATGCAAAATAGCTTCTACTAACAGACAGATCATTGAGGATGTTAGTGCTATTTTGCGAGAAGCACATGTAATCAATCTAACTGATAGCACTGTTCTTGGTACTCCTCGTTGATCCAGTGCCAGAGATCTGATCCTAGAAAAGAAAATCTCAGACCTCAGGGTAATGGAAAGCTGATTGAAAGACAATGACAAATATGATGCTTACTACCTACTCACTAGGTGCCTATCCCTCCCAAAACATACCTACTTCTAGAGATGTTCCCCAGTCTTTAGCAGCCCGAAACTCAAGGAATATGGCTCCCTTTTAAGGGCCATGCTACAGTGTGTCTCACTTCCAGTCAGGATTGAGGGCCTTGGAGTAAGCAAATCCTCCTATATTGCTCTACGAGCTTTCTTATCCTTCTCCATAGCAACAGACTAGTTAATAAAACAAATCCTTCCAGACAAAACTGGTGACAGCAGAAATACAGGACCCTAGCTACACCAGTGCCAGTACTGAATGGGAGACTCGACATATATATGTGTATATAAGATGAAGGAATCTTACAGGAGACAAAAATCCCAGGAAGAACTAAAAGCCATAAAGGGAACTGAAAAAAACAAAATGCTTTTTCTCCTATGCCAAATCTAAGGTAAATACAACATCCAGGACTGGGCCTCTGCTTAGGCGAGATGGCACATCTACAAATAGGAACAAAGAAATGAGTGAGGTACTGAAGTCCCATTACGACTCAGTGTTCAGAGTGCCGTTACCGAGGCTATGGGTCGACAGTCTAGATAAATTCTTTTTGAACGAGAACCAAAATTTGTACATCTCAAAAATCTGATATTATCCTAACATCACAAGACTTTGAATAGGCAATAAATGACATGCCCATTAACTCTGCCCCAGGCTCAGACTCATGGAACTCCGTGTTCAGCAAGAACTGTAAGAAGCCCCTGTCACGTGTCTTCAGCATTTTATTGTTACAAAAAACGCGATTCTAAAAGCTTAGAGATCTCCAGTGAATACTAGAAAGGACTGCCCTTCTAGCATCCAGCCTGTTACTGGGTTTTCGTAACAAGTAGTCAGTATCCTTGTCCAATTATCCATTAAAATTCAGTATGGTTCAATAGCTTTTTAGGATTACAACTGGTAGGCTACTAACTAAAGAAATTAAAATTTAATAAATTTATTAAGTTTATAAGTTGTCTAGAGGTATATTATCAAAGTAAATTAAATCACAGCAATCAAAATAAAATCAATCTCTCGAGTTCAATATTATTGTGCTGAAAGCACATATCACATTTATAATTCTTAAGTACCGTCAGGTACATTAACATTTAATAAGATATTACAAATATGTACAAGTAAGTGTGTGTATGCGTGTAAGTGCTCTTAAGTAGTTAGCTATGTCTCAAGACTCGAATAAGACTTAAACAAGTGACTGACAAAGTCCTCAAATAAACTAACTTCTTAACCGACTGGCAACCCGAACAGTCTGCTTGAACAACAAAGAATGCTAAGCCCAATAGCAATGCAATATCAAGCGACTGCGACACAGAATCAGGAACAAGGAGATAATATAACGACACTAAGTAGGGACCATCAGCAGATCCTCCACATAAGTTACAAAACTCCCATAATACTGAATCTATGTTCAGCATAGGTAAAACTGTGACTGTGACAATACACAGGAACCAGTACAAAATTAAGTCAGAAGCTATAGCTCGGGACCTGAGATGTTCAGAGTGTCAATGTGACACACAACCTCAGTACAACGTCGAAAATCACGAAGTCTATACAATGTTCTGTGAACAAAGTTCTACAGAACTAACAAGAATAATGAGACAGACAATCTGTCCAACCAGCAAGCGAGTCTACAGCAAACTCAGACAGACAATCTGTCCAACCAGCAAGCGAGTCTACAGCAGACTCAATACTTCACGAGAGGTGAGGACACCTCCCCTCGATCACGTGATAGCTACGTGGACAACTGCAGCTCAGAAGCCGGCAGTATAACGAGCGACAAGCGATAATTACAGTAGTTTGACAATCAAGACTAACTGAGCACATTTTATGTACATCCTAACAACATAAGTCCAATAAGAATATAACCGTCAAATAATAATATAAAGTCATACATTTACGATTTAGCTATTATCGCAAATATAAGCAATATAAAATTAAATGAAAAGGTAATATACATTACATATATACATAATAATCATTGTAACCCATTCAGGGGTTGCAACATTATGGAGAGGGAGCATGGACACAGGGGTCATCCCACACACACTAAAAAAACAGACATAGCCCCACTCCACAAAGGTGACAGTAAAGATATTGCAAAGAACTACAGACGGATCGCACTAACATCCCATAACATAAAAATCTTTGAGAGGGATCTAAGAGGCAACATAGCCAACCACCTAGATACCCATCAGTTACACAACCCAGGGCAACACGGGCTTAGAGTAGATTGCTCCTTCCTGTCCCAACTACTGGACCACTATGTCAAGGTCCTGGATGCTATAGAGGATAAGCAAAATGCAGATGTAGTATACATAAACTTTGCAAAAGCCTTCGACAAGTGTAACAACGGTGTAATAGAGCACAAAATTCGTGATAAAAGAATAACAGGAAAAGTTGTTAGATGGATCTATAACTTCCTAACAAATAGAACACAAAGAGTAATAATAAACAGAGTAAAGTCAGAGGCAGCTACAGTGAAAAGCTCTGTTCCAAAAGGCACCGTACTCCCTCCCATCCTATTCCTCATTCTTATATCTGACATAGACAGAGATGGATAATAGTTCTTGTCATATTTTTAAGGATTTTAACTAAAAATAAGTAAAATAAAAATTAACTACTGTAGATCCAGTATGATGTTGAGACAGGAGTATCTTATACCCAGGATGGTTTTCTATGATGTTTCAGAAGAAATGATGTTGGTTATCTTGGGTGGTGGTGTTCGTCCGATGTTCTGGAATTCCTGTCACTACTTGGTCGTAGCACCACAAGGTGAGGAGCCGTAATGTCCCACTACGTCCTGTGGACAGGGATCTAGCTCCAATTTACTAACGTGGTTGACCAGGCCAGCAGCAGTGCTGATAATAAAGAAAATAACACTGGTTGCATAAGGGTTAGATAAGTATAACCCTGAAAAAAGACAAAGGTATCGTACTTCAGTGTCATTACTGGTAACCAGGTAAGTCGGTAACAAAGAACAAATACTCCTGGTAGATCCCCTTACCTGATCAGGAGAAGAGTGGAGGTGAAGGGATTCTCCAACTTTCAACCCATACCAGGAAACGTTGATACTACCAGGAGTAGAAATTTAAAGCAAATCAGACCAGAGGAACTGAAGTTTAGCCTCAGCTTGCTAGATGGCAGTGAGGGCGGGAACACGCTAGTGGTTACTGCGAGTCTGAACAACCATAACCCCGACTTACTTCCTTTGAGGATGACACCCGAATTCCCACGACAGTGACCTCCAGCGAAGACACCGCAAGACCCCGGGCGAACATCAACCAAACCTGCAAATGGGCCACCGAAAACAATTTGAAGTTCAATGAAGAGAAATTTCAACTACTCAGATATGGAAAACTTGACGAAATTCAAATTCGAACCATACAGTAGAGCGAAAAAGTAATGTGAAGGACCAGGGAGTGATACTGTCAGAGGATCTCGCCTTCAAAGACCACAACAATATATCTACCGCATCTGATAGAAAAATGATGGGATGGACATTGAGAACCTTTCAAACTAAGGAAGCCAAGCCCATGATGATTCTCTTCAAATCGCTTGTTCCCTCCAGGCTGGAATACTGTTGTATATTAACTGCCTCCTTCAAGACTGGCGATATTGCTGACCTGGAGAGTGTACAAAGAACTTTTACGCACACATAAGCACGCTAAAGCACCTAAATTATTGGGAACGGTTGAAGTCCCTTGATGTGTATTCCCTGGGACACAGGCGAGAGAGATACATGATAATATAAACTTAGAAAATCCTAGAGGGAATAGTACTAAACCTGCACACGACAATCACTCTCTATGAAAGCAAGAGACTCGGCAGGAGATGCAACATTCCCTAAATGAAAAGCAGGGGAGCAACAATTACACTGAGAGGCAGCATAATAAGTGTCAGGGACCCGAGACTATTCAACTGCCTCCCAGCATACATAAGGGGAGATTACCAATAGACCACAGGCTGTCTTCAAGAAGGCACTGAACAAGCACCTAAAGTGAGTACCTGACCAGCCGGGCTGTGGCTCGTACGTCAGCTTGCGTACGGCCAGCAGTAACAGCCTGGTAGATCAGAGACTGATCCACCATGAGGCCTGGTCTCAGACCGGGCCGCGGGGGCGTTGACCCCCGAAACCCTCTCCAGGTAATATATATATATATATATATATATATATATATATATATATATATATATATATATATATATATATATATATATATATATATATATATATATGCAATAAGATCACAGTAAACAGGTGATTTCAGAATATGCAAAACAACCACTCTGAAAGAATAGAGAAATTCCAAGCGCTTTCGTGACTACTAACATTTTCAAGGAATTTCTCTATTCTTTCAGTGTGGTTGTTTTGCATATATATATATATATATATATATATATATATATATATATATATATATATATATATATATATATATATATATATATATATATATATATATATATATATATATATTGTATATATATATATATATATATACATACATATATATATATATATATATATATATATATATATATATATATTTTATATATATATATATATATATATATATATATATATATATATATATTATAATATATATATATATATTTTATATATATATATGTCGTGCCGAATATGTAAAACTGGTCAATTAGCAAGAACTCATTTAAAATTAAGTCCTTTCTGAAATTTTCTCTTATACGTTTAAAGATATATTTTTTTCATTAATGTTAATGTAAAAATTTTTAATTTTGCTCCAAAAGAATCTTAGAAAACTTACCTAACCTTATTATAACAAGAACAATTTATTTTAGCCTAACCCAACTAAATATATTTTAGATTTGTTTACAATAATTTAATACTAAACAAACACAGTTAAATATATTTTTTTCGTTAGGTTCAGAATGATTTTGGCGAAATTATTGCATACACAAATTTTCACTTGTCCTATATGGCAAGATGAGCGTTGCTATTTAAGGCAAGATGGCAAGTTCTGCCTATTCGGCACGACATTTATATATATATATATATATATATATATATATATATATATAAACACTGATCTCTGGCTGAAGGAGACTCGAACCTACGAACCTTAGGACAAGGTACGCAGTGCTTTACCAATCTACCCACACTGGACAATACTTTGGCGTGTAGCTTGCGCTACACGTTTGATCCAAGGCAGCCAGCTTTCAGGGAGAAGGCTTACAGCTTTTCATCTCATCCCCTGCATATATATATATATATATATATATATATATATATATATATATATATATATATATATATATATATATATATATATATATATATATATATATATATATATATATATATATATATATATGTATATATATATATATATATATATGTCGTGCCGAATAGGGAGAACTTGCGATCTTGGCTTAAATAGCAACGCTCATCTTGCCATATAGGACAAGTGAAAATTTGTTTATGCAATAATTTCGCAAAAATCATTCTGAACCTAACGAAAAAAATATATTTCACTGTGTTTGTTCCGTATTAAATTATTGTAAACAAATCTAAAATATATTTAGTTGCAGTCATCATTTCTGCAAGCATTTTTGTGTTCTGTTATTCTAATGTCCAGAGTTCTGGCTGTTTCCCCTACATATACTTTGTCACACCCCACACATGGTATAGTGTAGACTCCTGCACTTGTGCCAGAATCATGCTTGGGTTTCTGTATCAGGTTCCTAATAGTAGTTGAATAGCTGGTAGATATTTTAGCCAGTTTTCTGTCAAACATTTTTGAAACATTAGTGGCAACGTTGCTGACCGGTAAAACGATGTAACTTGGAGGCTTTTCTTCATTTTGATAGGTGTTGGTCTTGCTGAGGATACGTGTCACACGTTTCCTGCAGTCACGTATGAAGTGTAGGGGAAAGTGTAGTGAACTAAAAGAGTTGGTGATGTATGTACATTCTTCTTCGAGGAACTGCGGACTGGAAATTCTGTAGGCTCTCAGAAAGAAGCCAATAACTACCCCTCTTTTAGTTCTTGTGTCATGGTGAGAGAAGAAATGTAGAAGATCGTTCTTGTAGGTAGGCTTCCGGTAGACTTTAAAAGAAAGTTTGTTTTCCCCTGTGCGTAAGAGAACGTCGAGAAAAGGTAATTGGTTGTCCTTCTCCTCCTCTAGTGTAAATTTAATAGTAGGTTCCAGAGTGTTGATGGTGTTGAGGATGCCCCGTACGTCAAGACGTACTATGAACTGCTCAGGGGGCTGTTCCATGGGCGGTTTGTTGAGGATAGCTTGTGCCTTGAGTCTGCAATCTCGGATGAAGAAAGATGGGAACTGAAGACGTGTAAAGGCTTGTGTTATGTAAGTGCATTCTTCTTCTAAAATACAAGGGCTGGAGATGCGAAGAGCTCTCAAGAAGAAGACAATGAGGACTCCTCTCTTAGTGCGGGTGTCTTCTTCTTGAGAGCTCTTCGCATCTCCAGCCCTTGTTTTCTAGAAGAAGAATGCACTTACATAACACAAGCCTTTACACGTCTTCAGTTCCCATCTTGCTTCATCCTAGATTGCAGACTCAAGGCACAAGCTATCCTCAACAAACCGCCCATGGAACAGCCCCCTAAGCAGTTCATAGTACTCCCATGTGGCGATGTTGCCACGAATACTCGCCGGGCACTTGCTATGAGTAACATCAACGTTTCCACCATAAACACCATAAACGCAGCCCCACACCTCTAACTTCTACAGCAGGCGTCTGCACTATCCCCTGTGGGTTCTGTCCCAAGAAATATATATATATATATATATATATATATATATATATATATATATATATATATATATATGGAGTGTGAGCAAAGTAACATTTATGAAGGGATTCAGGGAAACCGGCAGGCCGGACTTGAGTCCTGGAGATGGGAAGTACAGTGCCTGCACTCTGAAGGAGGGGTGTTAATGTTGCAGTTTAAAAACTGTAGTGTACCCTTCTATATATGTATGGTATACATGCATATATATATATACATGCACACACACACACACACACACACATATAATATATATATATATATGTATATAATATATATATATATATATATATATATATATATATGTATATAATATATATATATATATACATATATATATATAATATATATATAGGAGTACGCAGATCCTCCCAGATTGCTCTACCAGCTTTCCTATCCTCTTCCATTGCATCAAACGAGTTGATAAGACAAATTCTTCCTGACACCCTCAGTGACTCAGCAGGAATAGAAGACCCTAGCTATGTCAGTGCCATCACCGAATGGGAGACTCTTGCTGCTCCAGCACCAAACCCTAGTGCAGCACTGGCTCACAAACAGTCAAGCTGGGATAGCCCAATTGCTGACAAGGTGCTTGCCAACATGCTCATTGCTGCAACATCAGATAGGGAGATTGCCCGTCTCCAGGCTGTGAGTGCACCTCACTCCGGGGACTTCCTCCAAACAGTTCCCATATCGGCAATGGGAACGCGACTCGACCCTAAGACCCTCCGTATTGCAGTGGCTCTGCGCCTTGCTGCCCCAATTCACACAGAATATATGTGTATTTGCGGCGAAGTGCAAGCAGACCAATACGGTCTACATGGTCTTAACTGTTCCAAAACCAAGGGCTGGCATGCAAGACACAATGAGGTCAACGACATCATTAAGAGAACCCTTGCTACAGCTGGATGCCCTGCCGAGAGGGAGCCACGATCACTTGCAGCAAACAATACCCACAACCCAGCAAACCGCCCCGACGGGATCACCATCTATCCTAGGAAGAATGGCAAGCTCTTAGCATGGGACTATACCTGTGTGTCCACACTGGCTGACACCTATATCCATCACAGTGTGGGGCGACAGGGAGGAGTACAAGATCAGCAAGTACAGGGACATTAGCCAACAGTATCAATTTGTCCCAGTGGGATCAGAGACCTTGGGATCATGGGGAAAAAATGCCACACGTTTCCTTAGAGAATTGGGTTCCAGACTCATCGACACCACCAGGGACCCAAGGGCAGCCACTTTCATGTTCCAGCGCCTCAGCGTTGCCATCCAGAGGGGAAATGCTTGCTGCATACTTGGCTCACGTCCAGCCTCGGAGGAGCTGGAGGAAATTCATCATCTTTGATACATTGTGCCATTGTATTCATGTTTATGTTTTTTTCTGTAAATGTATTTTGTTTATTAATAAATGTTCACATAGAATAAAACATATATAGGGGGTGGTAGGAGAAGAAAATATTCAAACAGCTCCGGGGAGAACCTTGAGTTTTCTCTGAGGTACGTTTATTGTCTTCTCTGAGGATGAGGGTCCCCATTCCAGCTATAGAGGTGGTACTTCCCTATATATATATATATATATATATATATATATATATATATATATATATATATATATATATATATATATATATATATATATATATATATATATAAATATATATATATATATATATATATATATATATATATATATATATATATATATATATATATATATATATATATATATATATATATATATACATATATATCGTGCCGAATATGTAAAACTGGTCAATTAGCAAGAACTCATTTAAAATTAAGTCCTTTCTGAAATTTTCTCTTATACGTTTAAAAATATATTTTTTTTCATTAATGATAATGTAAAAATCTGTAATTTTGCACCAAAAGAAACTTAGAAAACTTACCTAACCTTATTATAACAAGAACAATTTATTTTAGCCTAACCCAACTAAACATATTTTAGGTTTGTTTACAGTATGACAGTGTCTTCCACTGCAGACACTGCAAGGCTCCAGGCGGACTTCAACCAAATCTTTCAGTGGACTGCAGAAAACAATATGAAGTTCAACGATGAGAAATTTCAATTACTCAGATATGGTAAACACGAGGAAATTAAATCTTCATCAGAGTACAAAACAAATTCTGGCCACAAAATAGAGCGAAACACCAACGTCAAAGACGTGGGAGTAATCATGTCGGAGGATCTCACCTTCAAGGACCATAACATTGTATCAATCGCATCTGCTAGAAAAATGACAGGATGGATAATGAGAACCTTCAAAACTAGGGAGGCCAAGCCCATGATGACACTCTTCAGGTCACTTGTTCTATCTAGGCTGGAATATTGCTGCACACTAACAGCACCTTTCAAGGCAGGTGAAACTGCTGACCTAGAAAATGTACAGAGAACCTTCACGGCGCGCATAACGGAGATAAAACACCTCAATTACTGGGAGCGCTTGAGGTTCCTTAACCTGTATTCCCTGGAACGCAGGCGGGAGAGATACATGATTATATACACCTGGAAAATCCTAGAGGGACTAGTACCGAACTTGCACACGAAAGTCACTCACTACGAAAGCAAAAGACTTGGGAGACGATGCAACATCCCCTCCAATAAAAAGCAGGGGTGTCACTAGCACGTTAAGAGACCATACAATAAGTCTCAGGGGCCCGAGACTGTTCAACTGCCTCCCAGCATACATAAGGGGGATTACCAACAGACCCCTGGCAGTCTTCAAGCTGGCACTGGACAAGCACCTAAAGTCGGTTCCTGACCGCCCGGGCTGTGGCTCGTACGTTGGTTTGCGTGCAGCCAGCAGCAACAGCCTGGTTGATCAGGCTCTGATCCACCAGGAGGCCTGGTCACAGACCGGGCCGCGGGGGCGTTGACCCCCGGAACTCTCGCCAGGTAAACTCCAGTAATTTAATACTAGACCAACACATTGAAATATATTTTTTTCGTTAGGTTCAGAATGATTTTGGCGAAATTATTGCATACACAAATTTTCGCCTGACCTATATGGCAAGATGAGCGTTGCTATTTAAGCCAAGATCGCAAGTTCTGCCTATTCGGCACGACATATATATATATATATATATATATATATATATATATATATATATATATATATATATATATATATATATATATATATATATATATATATATATATATATATATATATATGACACGCACATGCATATATATATATATACATACATCTAGGTTTTTCTCCTTTTTCTAAATAGCTCTTGTTCTTTTTTATTTCTTCTATTGTCCATGGGGAAGTGGAAAAGAATCTTTCCTCCGTAAGCCATGCGTGTCGTATGAGGCGACTAAAATGCCGGGAGCAATGGGCTAGTAACCCCTTCTCCTGTATACAATTACTAAAAAAGAGAAGAAGAAAAACTTTATAAAACTGGGTTGCTTAAATGTGCGTGGATGTAGTGCGGATGACAAGAAACAGATGATTGCTGATGTTATGAATGAAAAGAAGTTGGATGTCCTGGCCCTAAGCGAAACAAAGCTGAAGGGGGTAGGAGAGTTTCAGTGGGGGGAAATAAATGGGATTAAATCTGGAGTATCTGAGAGAGTTAGAGCAAAGGAAGGGGTAGCAGTAATGTTAAATGATCAGTTATGGAAGGAGAAAAGAGAATATGAATGTGTAAATTCAAGAATTATGTGGATTAAAGTAAAGGTTGGATGCGAGAAGTGGGTCATAATAAGCGTGTATGCACCTGGAGAAGAGAGGAATGCAGAGGAGAGAGAGAGATTTTGGGAGATGTTAAGTGAATGTATAGGAGCCTTTGAACCAAGTGAGAGAGTAATTGTGGTAGGGGACTTGAATGCTAAAGTAGGAGAAACTTTTAGAGAGGGTGTGGTAGGTAAGTTTGGGGTGCCAGGTGTAAATGATAATGGGAGCCCTTTGATTGAACTTTGTATAGAAAGGGGTTTAGTTATAGGTAATACATATTTTAAGAAAAAGAGGATAAATAAGTATACACGATATGATGTAGGGCGAAATGACAGTAGTTTGTTGGATTATGTATTGGTAGATAAAAGACTGTTGAGTAGACTTCAGGATGTACATGTTTATAGAGGGGCCACAGATATATCAGATCACTTTCTAGTTGTAGCTACACTGAGAGTAAAAGGTAGATGGGATACAAGGAGAATAGAAGCATCAGGGAAGAGAGAGGTGAAGGTTTATAAACTAAAAGAGGAGGCAGTTAGGGTAAGATATAAACAGCTATTGGAGGATAGATGGGCTAATGAGAGCATAGGCAATGGGGTCGAAGAGGTATGGGGTAGGTTTGAAAATGTAGTGTTAGAGTGTTCAGCAGAAGTTTGTGGTTACAGGAAAGTGGGTGCAGGAGGGAAGAGGAGCGATTGGTGGAATGATGATGTAAAGAGAGTAGTAAGGGAGAAAAAGTTAGCATATGAGAAGTTTTTACAAAGTAGAAGTGATGCAAGAAGGGAAGAGTATATGGAGAAAAAGAGAGAAGTTAAGAGAGTGGTGAAGCAATGTAAAAAGAGAGCAAATGAGAGAGTGGGTGAGATGTTATCAACAAATTTTGTTGAAAATAAGAAAAAGTTTTGGAGTGAGATTAACAAGTTAAGAAAGCCTAGAGAACAAATGGATTTGTCAGTTAAAAATAGAAGAGGAGAGTTATTAAATGGAGAGTTAGAGGTATTGGGAAGATGGAAGGAATATTTTGAGGAATTGTTAAATGTTGATGAAGATAGGGAAGCTGTGATTTCGTGTATAGGGCAAGGAGGAATAACATCTTGTAGGAGTGAGGAAGAGCCAGTTGTGAGTGTGGGGGAAGTTCGTGAGGCAGTAGGTAAAATGAAAGGGGGTAAGGCAGCCGGGATTGATGGGATAAAGATAGAAATGTTAAAAGCAGGTGGGGATATAGTTTTGGAGTGGTTGGTGCAATTATTTAATAAATGTATGGAAGAGGGTAAGGTACCTAGGGATTGGCAGAGAGCATGCATAGTTCCTTTGTATAAAGGCAAAGGGGATAAAAGAGAGTGCAAAAATTATAGGGGGATAAGTCTCTTGAGTGTACCTGGTAAAGTGTATGGTAGAGTTATAATTGAAAGAATTAAGAGTAAGACGGAGAATAGGATAGCAGATGAACAAGGAGGCTTTAGGAAAGGTAGGGGGTGTGTGGACCAGGTGTTTACAGTGAAACATATAAGTGAACAGTATTTAGATAAGGCTAAAGAGGTCTTTGTGGCATTTATGGATTTGGAAAAGGCGTATGACAGGGTGGATAGGGGGGCAATGTGGCAGATGTTGCAAGTGTATGGTGTAGGAGGTAGGTTACTGAAAGCAGTGAAGAGTTTTTACGAGGATAGTGAGGCTCAAGTTAGAGTATGTAGGAAAGAGGGAAATTTTTTCCCAGTAAAAGTAGGCCTTAGACAAGGATGTGTGATGTCACCGTGGTTGTTTAATATATTTATAGATGGGGTTGTAAGAGAAGTAAATGCGAGGGTCTTGTCAAGAGGCGTGGAGTTAAAAGATAAAGAATCACACACAAAGTGGGAGTTGTCACAGCTGCTCTTTGCTGATGACACTGTGCTCTTGGGAGATTCTGAAGAGAAGTTGCAGAGATTGGTGGATGAATTTGGTAGGGTGTGCAAAAGAAGAAAATTAAAGGTGAATACAGGAAAGAGTAAGGTTATGAGGATAACAAAAAGATTAGGTGATGAAAGATTGAATATCAGATTGGAGGGAGAGAGTATGGAGGAGGTGAACGTATTCAGATATTTGGGAGTGGACGTGTCAGCGGATGGGTCTATGAAAGATGAGGTGAATCATAGAATTGATGAGGGAAAAAGAGTGAGTGGTGCACTTAGGAGTCTGTGGAGACAAAGAACTTTGTCCTTGGAGGCAAAGAGGGGAATGTATGAGAGTATAGTTTTACCAACGCTCTTATATGGGTGTGAAGCGTGGGTGATGAATGTTGCAGCGAGGAGAAGGCTGGAGGCAGTGGAGATGTCATGTCTGAGGGCAATGTGTGGTGTGAATATAATGCAGAGAATTCGTAGTTTGGAAGTTAGGAGGAGGTGCGGGATTACCAAAACTGTTGTCCAGAGGGCTGAGGAAGGGTTGTTGAGGTGGTTCGGACATGTAGAGAGAATGGAGCGAAACAGAATGACTTCAAGAGTGTATCAGTCTGTAGTGGAAGGAAGGCGGGGTAGGGGTCGGCCTAGGAAGGGTTGGAGGGAGGGGGTAAAGGAGGTTTTGTGTGCGAGGGGCTTGGACTTCCAGCAGGCATGCGTGAGCGTGTTTGATAGGAGTGAATGGAGACAAATGGTTTTTAATACTTGACGTGCTGTTGGAGTGTGAGCAAAGTAACATTTATGAAGGGATTCAGGGAAACCGGCAGGCCGGACTTGAGTCCTGGAGATGGGAAGTACAGTGCCTGCACTCTGAAGGAGGGGTGTTAATGTTGCAGTTTAAAAACTGTAGTGTAAAGCACCCTTCTGGCAAGACAGTGATGGAGTGAATGATGGTGAAAGTTTTTCTTTTTCGGGCCACCCTGCCTTGGTGGGAATCGGCCGGTGTGATAATAAATAAAATAAAATAAATATATACATATATATATATATATATATATATATGTATATGTATATGCATATATATATATATATATATATATATATATATATATATATATATATATATATATATATATATATATATATATATATATATATATGTCGTGCCGAATATGTAAAACTGGTCAATTAGCAAGAACTCATTTAAAATTAATTCCTTTCTGAAATTTTCTCTTATACCTTTAAAGATATATTTTTTCATTATTGTTAATGTAAAAATTTATAATTTTGCACCAAAAGAATCTTAGAAAACTTACCTAACCTTATTATAACCTTATTATATTATAGATTTGTTTACAATAATTTAATGTTAAACAAACATATATATATACATATATATATATATATATATATATATATATATATATATATATATATATATATATATATATATATATATATATATATATATATATATATATATATATATATATACATATGTATCTATTATATATATATATATATGGAGGAGGGAATATTTTGAGGAATTGTTAAATGTTGATGAAGATAGGGAAGCTGTGATTTCGTGTATAGGGCAAGGAGGAATAACATCTTGTAGGAGTGAGGAAGAGCCAGTTGTGAGTGTGGGGGAAGTTCGTGAGGCAGTAGGTAAAATGAAAGGGGGTAAGGCAGCCGGGATTGATGGGATAAAGATAGAAATGTTAAAAGCAGGTGGGGATATAGTTTTGGAGTGGTTGGTGCAATTATTTAATAAATGTATGGAAGAGGGTAAGGTACCTAGGGATTGGCAGAGAGCATGCATAGTTCCTTTGTATAAAGGCAAAGGGGATAAAAGAGAGTGCAAAAATTATAGGGGGATAAGTCTGCTGAGTGTACCTGGTAAAGTGTATGGTAGAGTTATAATTGAAAGAATTAAGAGTAAGACGGAGAATAGGATAGCAGATGAACAAGGAGGCTTTAGGAAAGGTAGGGGGTGTGTGGACCAGGTGTTTACAGTGAAACATATAAGTGAACAGTATTTAGATAAGGCTAAAGAGGTCTTTGTGGCATTTATGGATTTGGAAAAGGCGTATGACAGGGTGGATAGGGGGGCAATGTGGCAGATGTTGCAAGTGTATGGTGTAGGAGGTAGGTTACTGAAAGCAGTGAAGAGTTTTTACGAGGATAGTGAGGCTCAAGTTAGAGTATGTAGGAAAGAGGGAAATTTTTTCCCAGTAAAAGTAGGCCTTAGACAAGGATGTGTGATGTCACCGTGGTTGTTTAATATATTTATAGATGGGGTTGTAAGAGAAGTAAATGCGAGGGTCTTGGCAAGAGGCGTGGAGTTAAAAGATAAAGAATCACACACAAAGTGGGAGTTGTCACAGCTGCTCTTTGCTGATGACACTGTGCTCTTGGGAGATTCTGAAGAGAAGTTGCAGAGATTGGTGGATGAATTTGGTAGGGTGTGCAAAAGAAGGAAATTAAAGGTGAATACAGGAAAGAGTAAGGTTATGAGGATAACAAAAAGATTAGGTGATGAAAGATTGAATATCAGATTGGAGGGAGAGAGTATGGAGGAGGTGAACGTATTCAGATATTTGGGAGTGGACGTGTCAGCGGATGGGTCTATGAAAGATGAGGTGAATCATAGAATTGATGAGGGAAAAAGAGTGAGTGGTGCACTTAGGAGTCTGTGGAGACAAAGAACTTTGTCCTTGGAGGCAAAGAGGGGAATGTATGAGAGTATAGTTTTACCAACGCTCTTATATGGGTGTGAAGCGTGGGTGATGAATGTTGCAGCGAGGAGAAGGCTGGAGGCAGTGGAGATGTCATGTCTGAGGGCAATGTGTGGTGTGAATATAATGCAGAGAATTCGTAGTTTGGAAGTTAGGAGGAGGTGCGGGATTACCAAAACTGTTGTCCAGAGGGCTGAGGAAGGGTTGTTGAGGTGGTTCGGACATGTAGAGAGAATGGAGCGAAACAGAATAACTTCAAGAGTGTATCAGTCTGTAGTGGAAGGAAGGCGGGGTAGGGGTCGGCCTAGGAAGGGTTGGAGGGAGGGGGTAAAGGAGGTTTTGTGTGCGAGGGGCTTGGACTTCCAGCAGGCATGCGTGAGCGTGTTTGATAGGAGTGAATGGAGACAAATGGTTTTTAATACTTGACGTGCTGTTGGAGTGTGAGCAAAGTAACATTTATGAAGGGATTCAGGGAAACCGGCAGGCCGGACTTGAGTCCTGGAGATGGGAAGTACAGTGCCTGCACTCTGAAGGAGGGGTGTTAATGTTGCAGTTTAAAAACTGTAGTGTAAAGCACCCTTCTGGCAAGACAGTGATGGAGTGAATGATGGTGAAAGTTTTTCTTTTTCGGGCCACCCTGCCTTGGTGGGAATCGGCCGGTGTGATAATAAAAAAAAATATATATATATATATATATATATATATATATATATATATATATATATATATATATATATATATATATATATATATATATATATATATATATATATATATATATATATATATATATATATATATATATATATGCAAAACAACCACTCTGAAAGAATAGAGAAATTCCAAGCGCTTTCATGACTACTCACATTATCAAGGAACTATGAAAGTGAAGCATCCAAGGAAGCTATATAAGGGGTCGGCCAGCACCTCACTATCAGATCCCACAATGGTTAAACCTGTTTACTGTGATCTTATTGCATATATATATATATATATATATATATATATATATATATATATATATATATATATATATATATATATATATATATATATATATATATATATATATATATATATATATATATATATATATATATATATATATATATATATATATATATATATATATATATATATATATATATATATATATATATATATATATATATATATATATATATATATATATATATATATATATATATATATATATATATATATATATATATATATATATATATATGCATATGCAAGGAATTCGCAAGAGCAGGCGACATATGCTTGTGAATATTTCGCCTGCTCTTGCGGATTCCTTGCATTGTTAATATCTCTAGTAAGGCTGATGCATGCAGGGGATGAAATGAAAAGCTGTAAGCCTTCTCCCTGAAAGCTGGCTGCCTTGGATCAAAGTCTAGCGCAAGCTGGACTCCAAGGTATTGGTCCAGTGTGGGTAGATTGGTAAAGCACTGCGTACCTTGTTCCAAGGATCGTAGGTTCGAGTCTCCTTCAGCCAGAGATCAGTGTATATATGTATATATATATATATATATATGTATATATATATATATATATATATATATATATATATATATATATATATATATATATATATATATTCAACAAGTCGGCCGTCTCCCACCGAGGCAGGGTGACCCAAAAAAAGAAAGAAAATCCCCAAAAAGAAAATACATTCATCATCATTCAACACTTTCACCTCACTCACACATTATCACTGTTTTTGCAGAGGTGCTCAGAATACAACAGTTTAGAAGTATAAAGATTCACAACATATCCCTCCAAACTGCCAATATCCCAAACCCCTCCTTTAAAGTGCAGGCATTGTACTTCCCATTTCCAGGACTCAAGTCCGGCTATATGAAAATAACCGGTTTCCCTGAATCCCTTCACTAAATATTACCCTGCTCACACTCCAACAGATCGTCAGGTCCCAAAGTACAATTCGTCTCCATTCACTCCTATCTAACACTCTCACGCACGCTTGCTGGAAGTCCAAGCCCCTCGCCCACAAAACCTCCTTTACCCCCTCTCTCCAACCCTTTCGACGACGACCCCTACCCCGCCTTCCTTCCCCTATAGATTTATATGCTTTCCATGTCATTCTTCTTTGTTCCATTCTCTCTAAATGACCAAACCACCTCAACAACCCCTCTTCTTCCCTCTGTCTAATACTTTTATTAACTCCACACGTTTTGCTAATTTCCACACTCCGAATTTTCTGCATAATATTTACACCATTCATTGCCCTTAGACAGGACATCTCCACTGCCTCCAACCGTTTCCTCGCTGCTGCATTTACCACCCAAGCTTCACATCCATATAAGAGTGTTGGTACTACTATACTCTCATACAATCCCTGCTTTGCCTCCACAGATAACGTTTTTTGACTCCACATATACCTCAACGCACAACTCACCTTTTTTCCCACATCAGTTCTATGATTAACCTCATCCTTCATAAATCCATCCGCCGACACGTCAACTCCCAAGTATCTGAAAACATTCACTTCTTCCATACTCCTCCTCCCCAATTTGATATCCAATTTTTCTTTATCTAAATCATTTGATACTCTCATCACCTTACTCTTTTCTATGTTCACTTTCAACTTTCTACCTTTACTCACATTCCCAAACTTGTCCACTAACCTTTGCAATTTTTCTTTAGAATCTCCAATAAGCACACTAGCATCACCAAAAAGTAACTGTGTCAATTCCCATTTTGAATTTGATTCCCCATAATTTAATCCCACCCCTCTCCCGAGCACCCTAGCATTTACTTCTTTTACAACCCCATCTATAAATATATTAAACAACCATGGTGACATTACACATCCCTGTCTAAGACCTACTTTTACCGGGAAGTAGTCTCCCTCTCTTCTACACACCCTAACCTGAGCCTCACTATCCTCATAAAAACTGTTTATAGCATTTAATAACTTACCACCTATTCCATATACTTGCAACATCTGCCACATTGCTCCTCTATCCACTCTATCATATGCCTTTTCTAAATCCATAAATGCAATGAAAACTTCCCTACCTTTATCTAAATACTGTTCACATATATGCTTCAATGTAAACACTTGATCTACACATCCCCTACCCACTCTGAAATCTCCTTGCTCATCCGCAATCCTACATTCTGTCTTGCCTCTAATTCTTTCAATTATAACCCTACCGTATACTTTTCCTGGTATACTCAGTAAACTTGTTCCTCTATAATTTTTACAATCTCTTTTGTCCCCTTTCCCTTAATATAAAGGGACTATACATGCTCTCCGCCAATCCCTAGGTACCTTCCCCTCTTTCATACATTTATTAAACAGAAGTACCAACCACTCCAACACTATATCCCCCCCTGCTTTTAACATTTCTGTCATGATCCCATCAGTTCCAGCTGCTTTACCCCCTTTCATTCTACGTAATGCCTCACGCACCTCCCCCACACTTACGTTCTGCTCTTCTTCACTCCTAAAAGATGGTATACCTCCCTTGCCAGTGCATGAAATTACCGCCTCCCTTTTTTCTTCAACATTTATAAGTTCCTCAAAATATTCTCGCCATCTACCTAATACCTCCATCTCCCCATCTACTAACTCCCCTACTCTGTTTTTAACGGACAAATCCATACTTTCCCTAGGCTTTCTTAACTTGTTTAACTCGCTCCAAATTTTTTTTCTTATTTTCATTAAAATTTCTTGACAGTGCCTCTCCCACTTTATCATCTGCTCTCCTTTTGCACTCTCTCACCACTCTCTTCACCTTTCTTTTACTCTCCATATACTCTGCTCTTCTTATAATACTTCTGCTTTGTAAAAACCTCTCATAAGCTACCTTTTTCTCTTTTATCACACCCTTTACTTCATCATTCCACCAATCACTCCTCTTTCCTCCTACCCCCACCCTCCTATAACCACAAACTTCTGCCACATATTCTAATACTGCATTTTTAAAACTATTCCAACCCTCTTCAACCCCCCCCCCCCACTACTCATCTTTGCACTAGCCCACCTTTCTGCCAATAGTCGCTTATATCTCGCCCGAACTTCCTCCTCCCTTAGTTTATACACTTTCACCTCCCTCTTACTTGTTGTTGCCACCTTCCTCTTTTCCCATCTACCTCTTACTCTAACTGTAGCTACAACTAAATAATGATCCGATATATCAGTTGCCCCTCTATAAACATGTACATCCTGGAGCCTACCCATCAACCTTTCCTACCCATAAACTACTTTCATTACGTGCTACATCATACCTTGTATATTTATTTAACCTCTTTTTCATAAAATATGTATTACTTATTACCAAATCTCTTTCTACACATAGCTCAATTAAAGGCTCCCCATTTACATTTACCACTGGCACCCCTAATTTACCTACTACTCCCTCCATAACATTTTTACCCACTTTAGCATTGAAATCCCCAACCACCATTACTCTCACACTTGATTCAAAACTCCCCACGCATTCACTCAACATTTCCCAAAATCTCTCTCTCTCTCCTCTACACTTCTCTCTTCTCCAGGTGCATACACGCTTACTATAACCCACTTTTCACATCCAATCTTTATTTTTCTCCACATCATCCTTGAATTAATACATTCATAATCCCTCTTTTCCTGCCATAGCTTATACTTCAACATTATTGCTACTCCTTCTTTAGCTCTAGCTCTATTTGAAACCCCTGACCTAATCCCATTTATTCCTCTCCATTGAAACTCTCCCACCCCCTTCAGCTTTGTTTCACTTAAAGCCAGGACATCCAGCTTCTTCTCATTCATAACATCCACAATCAACTCTTCCTTATTATATATATATATATATATATATATATATATATATATATATATATATATATATATATATATATATATATATATATATATATATATATATGTCGTGCCGAATAGGCAGAACTTGCCATCTTGGCTTAAATAGCAACGCTTATCTTGCCATATAGGACAAGTGAAAATTTGTGTATGCAATAATTTCGCCAAAATCATTCTGAAAATAACGAAAAAAATATATTTCACTGTGTTTGTTTACTATTAAATTATTGTAAACAAACCTAAAATATATTTAGTTGAGTTAGGCTAAAATAAATTGCACTTCTTATAATAAGGTTAGGTAAGTTTTCTAAGTTCCTTTTGGTGCAAAATTATAAATTTTTACATCAACATTAATGAAAAAATATACCTTTAAACGTATAAGAGAAAGTTTTAGAAAGGACTTAATTTTAAATGAGTTCTTGCTAATTGACCAGTTTTACATATTCTGCACGACATATATATATATATATATATATATATATATATATATATATATATATATATATATATATATATATATATATATATATATATATATATATATATATATATATATATATATATATATATATAATTATTTTATACATTTAATGATATATTTTTTCATTGATGTTAATGTAAAAATTTTTACTTTTGTACCATAAGAACCTTAGAAAGCTTACCTAACCTTATTTAAACTAGCGCAATTTAATTTACCCTAATCCTGCTATATTTTCAATAAGTTTGCAATAATTTAATAATAAACAAACATAATGAAATATATTTTTTCTTAGGCTCTGAATGATTTTTGCGAAATTATTGCATACACAAATTTTTGCTTCCCCTATTCGGCAAGATGAACTTTGCTTTTTAAGCCAATATCGCAAGTTTTACGTATTTGACAAGGACCTGTCAAACATAGTTTATATTTTTCCCAAGATTTATTATATCAAACATATCATAAATTCTTCCAAATTTGATTAATTATGAACCTAATATAACATAAGAACATAAGAAGGAACACTGCAATAGGCCTACTGGCCTATGCGAGGCAGGTTCACTTCTCCCACCGGCTTAAGCCAATGCCTTGATCTAGTGAGGTTAGAGCAGTGCATCCGACCTAGTAGCACAAGCTAGTCAGTGATTATCAAATGGTATACAATACCGACAGGTTGGTAGGTAAGACACTTAGGCAACATTTAGGCAACTTTATTCCGAAACGTTTCCCCTACACAGTAGGCTTCTTCAGTCGAGTACAGAAAGTAGGCAGGAGCAGTAGAGATGTGAAGACGATGTAATCAGTCCATCACCCTTGAAGTCGTAGATTTGAGGTTGTCAGTCCCTCAGCCTAGAGAAGTTCTGTTCCAAAGTCTGGAACTCACTGAAGATGAAGCGACAGTGTTGTGACTTAAATACTGTCGGAAGGAGAAGTGCAGAGTAGTAGTAGTGAGAATGTAGCCACTGAGAGGTCACGTCTCTCTCAGATTAAACAATTCTCACTTGAAAAAGTTGTCCAAGGTGTTTTCTCTTCTGTACCAAGATTCCATTGTGTTGCAGTGTCTGACAGAGAGATTATCAAACGGTATACAATACCGACACAACGTCTTAGCTACTATGACGGTACTCGGGAGTTTGTTCTGAAGCTATGTTTATGTTGATGAAATCTGAGTTCAAGGCTTTACCCAGTTTGACCGTAGTAAAGCTTATCACATTTTTTACAAAGAATCTTTTAGAATCAACCTATATGTATGGAATATTAAAAGTACACAAACGCGGTAACCCAGCCGCTCTTAATATTAGTCTCATATTATTAGTCTCTAATTGTATCAGGATTTTTAAATATAACTTTCAGTTTAAAACTCTTAAGTCGAAAAAGTATACTAAAAATTTTTCATGGTAAGGAAGAACCAATTTTTTTTTTCGTTGAATATGTTGGGGAATTTAGATCATTAGCTATTTCATAAATCTTCAAGATTTCTTCATCTATGAACTCTGGGCTGCAAGTATGCAGAACTGTCAAAAACATTGATGAGAATACAGAAAGTTTAACTCTATGGTTTTCTGAATATTTTGAATATACAATCATGGTTCCTCTTAATAATTAAAAACACATCATCACTATATCTGTGCCACTTGCCTCTTTTCGGAAAGATTTTGTTAAGCAATCTTTTTTCAAAATATTCCATATACAAATTACTAAGGACAGGTGACGGAGGATTTTCCATTGCCACACCAAACTTCTGACAGTAAAACTCACCATTAAACACAAAGATTGCAAGGTTTAATAAGCTAAATGGTAAATGATAATTAACAAATTCTTCGAAAAATAAGCATAATTAATCACCAACTGGAACTTTTGTGGACGAAGAAATAACATTATATCTAACCATATTGCAATTATATATATTGTATCATTACAATTCTGAACAATTCTTTAAGAAATACAGATTATTTCTTCTTCTTGGAAGTATTCCCAGAGACATTTTTTTCTAAATTGTTCGTATTATTGTTTATTTTTCTGTTATTAAGTGTTAAGTTCATAGTTTTGTGCGGGAATCGTTTAAGAAATGAGGAGTTTTGTTTTCCATGTGTCCAAAACGTCCACACCCACATATGTGTCCAAAACGTCCACACCCACATATGTGTCCAAAACGTCCACACCCACATATGTGTCCAAAACGTCCACACCCACATATGTCCAAAAAGTCCACACCCACATATGTGTTCAAAACGTCCACACCCACATATGTGTCCAAAACGTCCACACCCACATATGTGTCCAAAACGTCCACACCCACATATGTGTCCAAAACGTCCACACCCACATATGTGTCCAAAACGTCCACACCCACATATCTCCTTTTCTAAAAATTTCTTAACATTAAGAGAGAATTTAATGCCATTTAAACAATGCTTAAAGAGATAAGATCAAAATACTAAAAAAAGTATGCAAAGGATCCACGAAAAACATACATCATCCCATAATTTTTGGAAAGCGGAGCCCCAAGTCTCTAAGATAACTGATGGT
The DNA here is from genome assembly GCF_038502225.1 of Cherax quadricarinatus. Taxonomy (NCBI): domain Eukaryota; kingdom Metazoa; phylum Arthropoda; class Malacostraca; order Decapoda; family Parastacidae; genus Cherax; species Cherax quadricarinatus. Next base: position 31,639,099 of record NC_091325.1, on the reverse strand, counting down.
CTATTGTATGTCATTGATGGTACGGTATCAAACATTGATCTTGGTGGTATTTTGGTTCAAAATAACCAAAATACGGTTTGGTTGGAACAAAATATTGCATATAATGATTTGTTGGACCAAAACAATTTAAATGATGTATTTGCTGGAACAAAACAGTAGCAGTTCTGCCTAGCGTAAATGTATATCACACACATTGCAAAATATTGTATATGGTAATACTTTTGGGTACAATATATTATTTAATTAAATGGCCTGTGTACAAGTTCTTTATAATCGTTTGTAGAATAAAATTCACAGTACCATACCTGAAATAATTCACAAAAAACATCACCACTTGCAAATTGTACAAGATAATGCTTTGGTTCATCATGGACACCTAATCATTACTTGTTAAGTGGTAAAAGCAGACAGAAACCTGGTCAGACTTCGTTAACAATGAGTTCGTTAGTTACGAATATGATGTCGTTTTTTAGGTGACATTTTTTGTCGTTCTTAGAAAGGTAAGTTATGAATTTAATATCGAGAAAGCAGTCTATGCTTATTGACTAATTATTAACGACTCATTTTGTCGTAACTTTTAAAGGTATTTTTGTAAGAATGTATTAATTAACTTGTGATATCAGGATGAAGGGAAATATTAAAGCTCTTATTGTTTTGGATTCCTTGAACTGGTATACTCAGCCAAGGTATGACTGGGCACTAAATTCTCGTTCGTATGAAACTGAGGGGCAGGGCCAGGAGCTAAGATTCGACCTAAGTAACAACACCTCAGTAAGTACAACTTTGTGTGCGTGTGCACTCGCCTAGCTCTAGTTTCGGTTTCTGTTCCTTTCTTTAAACTACGTTTTTATCCAGGATTCTCCTTAAGGGGCCTGTAGGGCAAATTTCCGCGCGCGCTCACCGAAAAATCGAGAAAATATGGAAATTGAGTTATATATACTGACTATTCAAGGCTATAGACTCTGTGAAGAACTAGTCGTTGGGTTGTCACCAACGCCTGTGACCCCCCCCCCCCCTCCGCCATCATCAGCAACGGCTACAATTTCTACAAGACGGTGTCAACCTCAACCAGACACCCCAGTATAACTGTACATATTAGCGTTGAATTCAAATGTCATTTTTCCATTTCATTTTTCATTTTTCTGTCAAATAGGATACACCTTCATATATCAATGTTTTATCTTTGCATTACTAAATAATAAAGTGTTTATCTTTGTGAATTATTTCTTTTTGTATTCATTAATTTTCCTGAGGAGGAGCCAGCCTTGGTAATACTGTCTGAAGTTGTTACAGGGCTGAGTAAGCCTTCACACAGGCTTCCCCTTAAACATTGTCGGTTTCTGTTCCCCTCTTTAAACTACTTTTTATCCAGGCTTCTCCTTAAACAATGCCGGTTTCTGTTCCCCTCTTTAAACTACGTTTTATCAAGGCTTCCCCTTAAACATTGTCGGTTTCTGTTCCCCTCTTTAAACTACGTTTTATCCAGGCTTCCCCTTAAACATTGTCGGTTTCTGTTCCCCTCTTTAAACTACGTTTTATCCAGGCTTCACCTTATTAAACATTGTCGGTTTCTGTTCCCCTCTTTAAACTACGTTTTATCCAGGCTTCCCCTTAAACATTGTCGGTTTCTGTTCCCCTCTTTAAACTACGTTTTATCCAGGCTTCTCCTTAAACTTGCTCTAGGAAATTCGTCTATCACTTTATAACATCTATGTGGCTCTCATATATCTTGAGCATACATATAGCGCCTTCCTTGGTCTCTGCTTGAAAATAGTGATTTTTTGCCTGCTATAGCTAATTTTTCGAATATGCTACATCACAACCATGGTACCTCTCGTGATGGGACATAGATCTTAATTCGCAAATTCACATTATGGTTGCTTGAATTTGAAAAAAAATATAATAATAAGGATAGAGTGTAAAACATAGAACAGAGATGAAAGGGAAAAAAACTGGTAAGAAATGGGGAAAGCCGGCATAACCTGTTCTAAGAACTATAAATGATACAGTGCCAGAACAGGTGCCTCAGAATACTTATCATAAACATTGGTAAATAATAATACAATGAGCAGTATATAACACAGTTAAGGAAGAGAGAGATCTACTGTAAAACTACGAACTTTGGTACGATCAGCGTGGAAAAATAATTAGCTTACTTTTTCTATAAGTTCTAATTGATTTTTTTAAAGGGTTATGTCACTGACATATACTTAATGGGTGAAGTGTAGGAAGAAAATGTATGAGAAGCTCATTGGAGCTAGTGATCACGTGGTTCTAAGCTTTGAATACATAATGGAGTTACAAGTGGAGAGGGTGACGGGAGTTGAATGGGAAAAGCCAAACTATAAAAGTGGGACTACACAAGTATGAGGAACTTCCTGTAGGAGGTTCAGTGGGACAGAGAATTGGCAGAAAAGTTGGTAAATGATATGATGAACTTCGTAACAACAAAATGCAAGGAGGCAGAGAAAAATTTTGTTCCCAAGGGAAACAGATATATTGGGAAGACCAGGACGAGCCCTTGGTTTACCCAAAGGTGTAAGGAGGCAAAAACTAAGTACACTAAAGAATAAAAAAAGTACAGAAGGCAAAGGACCCAGGAAAATAATGAGATTAGTCGAAGAGCCAGAAACAAGTATGCACCGATAAGGAGAGAAACCCATCGACAGTACGAAAACAGCATAGAATCGAAAGTCGATTCTGACCCGGAACTGCTTTACAGCCACACTAAAAAGAAGACAACAGTCAGAGTCAGGTAGTCAGGCTGAGGAAAGAAGGTGGGGAGCTGACAACATATGGTCAAGAGGTATGTGAGGAGCTCGACATGAGATTTAATGAAGTATTTACAGGAAGGATTCTGGGAAGACAGAACAGAGGGTGACACCAACAAAGGTTATTCCAAAATGTGTTGGATGAAATACACACAACTGAGGAGGAGGTGAAGAAGCTACAAAGTAGCCTTGATACCTCAAACGCGGTGAGACCGGACAACATCTCTCCGTGAGTCCTTAGAGAGGGAGCAGAGATGCTGTGTGTTACAGTAACCACAATTTTCAACACATCCCTTGAAACTGGGCAACTACCTGGGGTATGGAAGACGGCAAATGTAGTCCCCATTTTTAAGAAAGGAGACAGTAACGAGATAATGAAATATAGACCAGTGTCACTGACGTGTATATTATGCAAAGTCATTGAGAAGATTATCAAGAGGAGAGTGGTGGAGCACCTGGAACAGAACAAGATTATAAACAACAACCAGCACGGATTCTTAGACGGCAAATCCTGAGTCACAATCCTTCTGAAGTTTTATGACAAAGTAGCAGAAGTAAAACACGAGAGAGAGGGGTGGGTTGATTGCATGTTCTTGGTCTGCAAGAAGGCCTTCGACACAGTTCATCTCAAGAGATTAGTGCAGAAGCTAGAGGATCATGCGCTAATAACAGGAAGGGCACTGCAATGGATCAGAGAATACCTGGCAGTGAGGCAACAACGAGTAATAGTACGTGATGATGTATCACAGTGAGCGCCTGTGACGAGCGGGGTCCTACAGGGGTCAGTCCTAGGACCAATGCTATTTTTAGTTTATATGAATGACGTGATGGAAGGGATAGACTCGGAAGTGTCCCTGTTCACAGATGTTGTAATGTTAATGAGGAGAATTAAATCAGATGAGGATCAGACAAGACTTCAAAGAGACCTGGAGAGGCTGGCCTCGTGGTCCAGCAACTGGCTTCTCTAACTGAACCTCGCCAGATGCAAAGTCATGAAGATCGGGGTTGGCCAAGAAGACCTCAGACAGAGTATAGGCTAGGTGGCCAAAGACTGTAAATTTCACTCACGAAATTGTAATGACACGATTGCAGACAAACCATACCACGGAAGGGATAGAACCCGCGACGGTCTGGAGTTTTGAGACTCTCTGATCGCGGGTTCTATCCCTGTCCGTGGAATGGTCTGTAAACTTTACTAAAGGAGAAAGATCTTGGGATGAGTATAACACCGAGCACGTCATCGGAAGCACATATCAAACAGGTAACTGCAACAGCATGTTGGCACCTGGCGAACCTGAGAAAAGCTATCGGATACCTTAGTAAGGACCCGTTCAAGACACTGTACACCGTGTACGTTAAGCCCATACTGGAATATGCAGCACCAGTTTGGAACCCACACCTTGTAAACCATGTCAAGAAATTAGAGAAAGTGCAAAGGTTTACAACAAGGTTAGTTCCAGAGCAAAAGGGAATGTCTTACGAAGAATCGTTAAGAGAAATCGGAGGGTTAGGAGAGACATGATAACGAACATACAAAAATACTGCGAGGAATCGATAAGATGGACAGAGACAGGATGTTTCAGAGATGGGACACAGAAACAAGGGGTCACTCTTGGAAGTTGAAGACTCAGATCAGTCAAAGGGATGTTAGGAAGCAGTACTTCAGTTATAGAGTGGTCAGGAAGTGGAACAGTCTAACAAGTGATGTAGTGGAGGCAGGAACCATACATAGCTTTAAGACGAGGTATGATAAATCTCATGGAGCAGGGAGAGGACCTAGTATCGTTCAGTGAAGAGGCGGGGCCAGGAGCTGAGTCTCGACCCCTGCAACTACAATTATGTGAGTACAATAAGGTGAGGTGAGTACACACACACACACACACACACACACACACACACACACACACACACACACACACACACACACACACACTATATCTGAAAGTTAACATCACTTCAGAGATCCATTTCTGATAAGGTTGAAAAGAATGATTCTGCCTACTGCCTCTTTTCTCTCTCTCTCATTTACACGATGTCTTTACAAAGTTAGTTTACGAGTTTCTACATTGATTCACAAGCAAAGAACTGTTACCTACCTCACTTCATTTAAAAGCTTCATGCTGTTAGAAACATACAAATATGGAATATGATAAAGTTAGAACCACCTGTGAGCCAGCACTTTCATTTGGTCGTTTGATTTATTTTATTGATGTTATTATGGTGTTGCGAACATGTTCCAGACACCCGTCATTTTAAAAATGAATGACCTTATTCTCGCCCTTGTTTTTATCTTCTACGCGTCCTAAAAGTTTAATTTTGTTTATAAGAATAGTGCGTTCTATTCTAGTTCCGACTAATGTTGCATTTGTATATTATGGAAAATACTTTCTACATTGTGTTTCTTAAAGATATTTGCCCAAATTGAGGACCCTCTGTATAAGAGTCAAAATTTCTGCATTAACATAAATGAAAAAAATATATCTTTAAACTTATAAGAAAAAAATTATAAATTACTTAATTTTAAATTAGTTCTTGCAAAATGACCAGTTTTACCTATTCAACACGACATAGCAACGCTCATCTTGCCATATAGGACAAGCGAAAATTTGTGTATGGAATAATTTCGCCAAAATCATTCTTAACCTAACGAAAAAATATATTTAGCTGTGTTTGTTTAGTATTATATTATTGTAAACAAATCTAAAATATATTTAGTTGGGTTAGGCTAAAATAAATTACTCTTGTTATAATAAGGTTAGGTAAGTTTTCTAAGATACTTTTGGAGGATAGATGGGCTAATGAGAGCATAGGCAATGGGGTCGAAGAGGTATGGGGTAGGTTTAAAAATGTAGTGTTAGAGTGTTCAGCAGAAGTTTGTGGTTACAGGAAAGTGGGTGCAGGAGGGAAGAGGAGCGATTGGTGGAATGATGATGTAAAGAGAGTAGTAAGGGAGAAAAAGTTAGCATATGAGAAGTTTTTACAAAGTAGAAGTGATGCAAGGAGGGAAGAGTATATGGAGAAAAAGAGAGAAGTTAAGAGAGTGGTGAAGCAATGTAAAAAGAGAGCAAATGAGAGAGTGGGTGAGATGTTATCAACAAATTTTGTTGAAAATAAGAAAAAGTTTTGGAGTGAGATTAACAAGTTAAGAAAGCCTAGAGAACAAATGGATTTGTCAGTTAAAAATAGGAGAGGAGAGTTATTAAATGGAGAGGTAGAGGTATTGGGAAGATGGAAGGAATATTTTGAGGAATTGTTAAATGTTGATGAAGATAGGGAAGCTGTGATTTCGTGTATAGGGCAAGGAGGAATAACATCTTGTAGGAGTGAGGAAGAGCCAGTTGTGAGTGTGGGGGAAGTTCGTGAGGCAGTAGGTAAAATGAAAGGGGGTAAGGCAGCCGGGATTGATGGGATAAAGATAGAAATGTTAAAAGCAGGTGGGGATATAGTTTTGGAGTGGTTGGTGCAATTATTTAATAAATGTATGGAAGAGGGTAAGGTACCTAGGGATTGGCAGAGAGCATGCATAGTTCCTTTGTATAAAGGCAAAGGGGATAAAAGAGAGTGCAAAAATTATAGGGGGATAAGTCTGTTGAGTGTACCTGGTAAAGTGTATGGTAGAGTTATAATTGAAAGAATTAAGAGTAAGACGGAGAATAGGATAGCAGATGAACAAGGAGGCTTTAGGAAAGGTAGGGGGTGTGTGGACCAGGTGTTTACAGTGAAACATATAAGTGAACAGTATTTAGATAAGGCTAAAGAGGTCTTTGTGGCATTTATGGATTTGGAAAAGGCGTATGACAGGGTGGATAGGGGGGCAATGTGGCAGATGTTGCAAGTGTATGGTGTAGGAGGTAGGTTACTGAAAGCAGTGAAGAGTTTTTACGAGGATAGTGAGGCTCAAGTTAGAGTATGTAGGAAAGAGGGAAATTTTTTCCCAGTAAAAGTAGGCCTTAGACAAGGATGTGTGATGTCACCGTGGTTGTTTAATATATTTATAGATGGGGTTGTAAGAGAAGTAAATGCGAGGGTCTTGGCAAGAGGCGTGGAGTTAAAAGATAAAGAATCACACACAAAGTGGGAGTTGTCACAGCTGCTCTTTGCCGATGACACTGTGCTCTTGGGAGATTCTGAAGAGAAGTTGCAGAGATTGGTGGATGAATTTGGTAGGGTGTGCAAAAGAAGAAAATTAAAGGTGAATACAGGAAAGAGTAAGGTTATGAGGATAACAAAAAGATTAGGTGATGAAAGATTAAATATCAGATTGGAGGGAGAGAGTATGGAGGAGGTGAACGTATTCAGATATTTGGGAGTGGACGTGTCAGCGGATGGGTCTATGAAAGATGAGGTGAATCATAGAATTGATGAGGGAAAAAGAGTGAGTGGTGCACTTAGGAGTCTGTGGAGACAAAGAACTTTGTCCTTGGAGGCAAAGAGGGGAATGTATGAGAGTATAGTTTTACCAACGCTCTTATATGGGTGTGAAGCGTGGGTGATGAATGTTGCAGCGAGGAGAAGGCTGGAGGCAGTGGAGATGTCATGTCTGAGGGCAATGTGTGGTGTGAATATAATGCAGAGAATTCGTAGTTTGGAAGTTAGGAGGAGGTGCGGGATTACCAAAACTGTTGTCCAGAGGGCTGAGGAAGGGTTGTTGAGGTGGTTCGGACATGTAGAGAGAATGGAGCGAAACAGAATGACTTCAAGAGTGTATCAGTCTGTAGTGGAAGGAAGGCGGGGTAGGGGTCGGCCTAGGAAGGGTTGGAGGGAGGGGGTAAAGGAGGTTTTGTGTGCGAGGGGCTTGGACTTCCAGCAGGCATGCGTGAGCGTGTTTGATAGGAGTGAATGGAGACAAATGGTTTTTAATACTTGACGTGCTGTTGGAGTGTGAGCAAAGTAACATTTATGGAGGGATTCAGGGAAACCGGCAGGCCGGACTTGAGTCCTGGAGATGGGAAGTACAGTGCCTGCACTCTGAAGGAGGGGTGTTAATGTTGCAGTTTAAAAACTGTAGTGTAAAGCACCCTTCTGGCAAGACAGTGATGGAGTGAATGATGGTGAAAGTTTTTCTTTTTCGGGCCACCCTGCCTTGGTGGGAATCGGCCGGTGTGATAATAAAAAAAAAAAAAAAAAAAATATATATTATATTTATATATATATTTATATATATATATATATATATATATATATATATGCCAGCCATGGAGCAGAGAAAGAATGCAAGTCAAGAAGCTGAGAGTTAGTGTGAGTCAAAGAGGAGAGAGACAGGTCAGTCAGGGAGAAGAGTGGTCAGTGGTAAGTGGTGATGAGAGGTAGTACCTGTGCTGAGGTGTTTCGGGAGATTAGTATGAGTGCTCTGGTGCACCATGGCTTGCTTCTGTGGTCTCTTACAGTCTGAGTTAAGGTGTTGCGAAAGGAGATTCTACTTCTCAAGGAGGAAAATAAGAAACTAAAAATTCGCCTTGAATGTAAGGTAATTGGGTTTAGTGAATGGAAGTAAGTCAGTAAGATACCGGCAGTGAGGAGTAGACTGGCAGCCGTAAAAGTGTGCTAGAAGCTTCCAGAATTGGAAGCAACAAGCATTTTTTTGCAGCAGGGTAAATAGCTTGGTCAACTCTGTCGTAATGGGACAATTATTGAGTTGTCTAGGACTTTAAACTCTTGGAGGATAGAGGCATGGGTGTGTGTGTTGGAAATAAGTAAGAGCGTAAGAAAAACATGAATAAGCTAAAATTAATTGAACGTGCAGGAAACATAGTGGATCGTATCAAGAAAGTTACTAGACTCAGGATTTTCTGTCAAATTACTCCAGTCAATTTGTCTAAAGTTAAAATCTTCCATTAACTCAACATTTTCGTATGTAGATGCCTTGTGAATTACGTCATATAGAAATTTACTGCATTTCCTATCTAGGTCTGAGGACCTATAAATCACTCCCAAGATTAGTTTTCCACGTCCCTCCAGAAACTGTAGTCAAGCAGATTCAGTTTCCGTCACTTCTACTTTCATTTCTTATTTAATGCAACAGTTTAAATTATCTCCGACATACATCGCCAAAGGATGACTACATTCTTGTTCATTGCTTCTTCTCTGTATTATGTGAACTTCTAATGAACAGTGATAAGTAAATTATTTGCTGAGTTATGAGTCACAGCCTACAACTTTGAGCGAGAAAAAGAGGATTTAACCGTTGTTGTTGCTATCGGGGTTAAGACAGCTTCTGTCTCTGGTAACATATAGTAGCCATCGCCGATGGAGGTTCGGGACAAGGAATCGTCGCTCCTGTTTCTTTGGTGCCCAAGGTCGAGAACTGTCGAGAGAAAACAGCCACACTGCCAATGACCCCCATCTCTCAATTCACACTTGCCAAGTAAAGGGCCAAGAACATGCAATGTTGACGTTCATGTGGTCATCGATTTTTCGGTTCCTTGCCTGCCTAGTATTCCCTAGTCACCAGAAGATTCCAAAAGCCATAGAATATCTAAAAAAATTCTGTTCTGTTTTAAATTTTCCATGATTCACACTGCGATATATATATATATATATATATATATATATATATATATATATATATATATATATATATATATATAAACACTGATCTCTGGCTCAAGGAGACTCGAACCTACGATCCTTGGAACAAGGTACGCAGTGCTTTACCAATCTACCCACACTGGACAATACCTTGGAGTCCAGTGTGTGAAGACTGGTAAAGCACTGCGTACCTTGTTCCAAGGTTCGTAGGTTCGAGTCTCCTTCAGCCAGAGATCAGTGTTTGTGTATATTTCGCCTGCTCTTGCGAATTCCTTGCATATATATATATATATATATATATATATATATATATCACAAGCAACGGGGGATGGAAATCTTCAGCTAAAGTACCTTCACACTTCTCAGTGCTGTACAAACTCGATAGTTATTTAGTGGAGACAATTGTGCGCAGCCTTAAACAACAATATTATACAAAAGCCTTGTATTGCTCCTTATGCCAGGCGGTATCATGATGTTTGGGTGTTGTTCGACCAGAGTCTGCAAACTGAACATCGCGGTACACCAGTCGCGCCCGTTGTGGACACCTTGTTATGTCCGTCGCGAACGTCGATATTTAATATGTTAGGTCTGCCTTCAGTATAACTCACTCAGCTATTACTGCATACAGATATCGTAATGCTACCGGTGCTCTAGGTAGTGTGCTGCAATACAGGCTGCAACCTGAGCGATATAATATCTGTAGTAAGAAAGTAGGTATATGGGTTCATTTACGTATGTGGGAATATGTGCGATCATCCTGGAACAGCTCAAAAGTAATGTGGAGTGACCTATTGAGGCCCTAATTCGTCTAGGTACAGTGGTACAAAGTACACAAGGTACACATAGGTGGTTGCCCACTTGTTCGTGGGGACAATAATATAAAATACTGCTCGTTGAACTAGTACACCAAACGGACTAGAATGAAATTAGCGTAGAGTCACCCACACCAACATATGTCCTTGGGTAGCGAGTACAATACTCAGTTCCGCTGGATGCGCTACTCTTAAGGATTGTGTGGTCCCGTGGGTAAAGGCGTCATAACTTTTCGCCTACCATGAGGCAGACCAAAGCAGCATGGGTTCGAGTCCTTGGCTAGTTGCAGTGTTGTTTCTGATATATATATATATATATATATATATATATATATATATATATATATATATATATATATATATATATATATGTCGTGCCGAATAGGCAAAACTTGCGATCTTGGCTTAAATAGCAACGCTCATCTTGCCATATAGGACATGTGAAAATTTATGTATGCAATAATTTCGCCAAAATCATTCTGAACCTAACGAAAAAAATATATTTCACTGTGTTTGTTTAGTATTAAATTAGTGTAAACAAATCTAAAATATGTTTAGCTGGGTTAGGCTAAAATAAATTGCGCTTGTTATAATAAGGTTAGGTAAATTTTCTAAGTTCCTTTTGGTGCAAAATTATAAATTTTTACATCAACATTAATGAAAAAAGTATATCTTTAAACGTTTCAGAGAAAATTTTAGAAAGAACTTAATTTTAAATGAGTTATTGCTAATTGACCAGTTTTACATATTCGGCACGACATATACATATATATATATATATATACATATATATATATATATATACATATATATATATATATATATATATATATATATATATATATATATATATATTATTTTATTATATTTTTTTATTATCACACTGGCCGATTCCCACCAAGGCAGGGTGGCCCGAAAAAGAAAAACTTTCACCATCATTCACTCCATCACTGTCTTGCCAGAAGGGTGCTTTACACTACAGTTTTTAAACTGCAACATTAACACCCCTCCTTCAGAGTGCAGGCACTGTACTTCCCATCTCCAGGACTCAAGTCCGGCCTGCCGGTTTCCCTGAATCCCTTCATAAATGTTACTTTGCTCACACTCCAACAGCACGTCAAGTATTAAAAACCATTTGTCTCCATTCACTCCTATCAAACACGCTCACGCATGCCTGCTGGAAGTCCAAGCCCCTCGCACACAAAACCTCCTTTACCCACTCCCTCCAACCCTTCCTAGGCCGACCCCTTCCCCACCTTCCTTCCACTACAGACTGATACACTCTTGAAGTTGGGAAAAAATTTCCCTCTTTCCTACATACTCTAACTTGAGCCTCACTATCCTCGTAAAAACTCTTCACTGCTTTCAGTAACCTACCTCCTACACCATACACTTGCAACATCTGCCACATTGCCCCCCTATCCACCCTGTCATACGCCTTTTCCAAATCCATAAATGCCACAAAGACCTCTTTAGCCTTATCTAAATACTGTTCACTTATATGTTTCACTGTAAACACCTGGTCCACACACCCCCTACCTTTCTTAAAGCCTCCTTGTTCATCTGCTATCCTATTCTCCGTCTTACTCTTAATTCTTTCAATTATAACTCTAACATACACTTTACCAGGTACACTCAACAGACTTATCCCCCTATAATTTTTGCACTCTCTTTTATCCCCTTTGCCTTTATACAAAGGAACTATGCATGCTCTCTGCCAATCCCTAGGTACCTTACCCTCTTCCATACATTTATTAAATAATTGCACCAACCACTCCAAAACTATATCCCTTATATATATATATATATATATATATATATATATATATATATATATATATATATATATATATATATATATATATATATATATATATATATATATATATATATATAATCTGTAAGGCATGATATAGCACGTAATGAAAGTAGTTTGTTAGATTATGTATTGGTGGATAAAAGATTGATGGATAGGCTTCAGGATGTACACGTTTATTGAGGGACAACTGATATATCGGATCATTATTTAGTTGTAGCTACAGTTTGAGTAAGAGGTAGATGGGATAAAAGGAAAATGGCAACAACAAATAAGAGGGAGGTGAAAGTGTATAAACGAAGGGAGGAGGAAGTTCGGGTGAAATATAAGTAACTATTGGCAGAAAGGTGGGCTAATGCAAGTATGAGTAGTGGGGGGGGGGTAGAAGAGGGTTGGAATAGATTTAAAAATGCAGTATTAGAATGCGGGGCAGAAGTTTGTGGTTAAAGGAGGGTGGGTGCAGGAGGAAAGAAGAGTGATTGGTGGAATGATGAAGTAAAGGGTGAGGCACTGTCAAGAAATTTTGATGAAAACAAGAAAAAAAAATTGGAGTGAGATAAACAAGTTAAGAAAGCCTAGGGAAAGAATGGATTTGTCAGTTAAAAACAGAGTAGGGGAGTTACTAGATGGAGAGAGGGAGGTATTGGGTAGATGGCGGGAATATTTTGAGGAACTTTTAAATGTCGACGAAGGAAGGGATGCGGTAATTTCATGCACTGGCCAGGGAGCTATATCAACTTTTAAGAGTAAAGAAGAGCGGAATGTGAGTGTGGGGGAGGTACGTGAGGCATTACGTAGAATGAAAGGGGGTAAAGCAGCTGGAACTGACGGGATCACGACAGAAATGTTAAAAGTAGGTGTTACATAGTGTTGGAGTGGTTGGTATTCTTGCTTAATAAATGTACGAAAGAAGGGAAGGTACCTAGGGATTGGCAGAGAGCATGTATAGGCCCCTTATCTAAAGGGAAAGGGGACAAAAAATATTGTAAAAAATATAGGGGAATAAGTTTACTGAGTATACCAGAAAAAGTGTTTGGTAGGGTTATTATTGAAAGAATTATAGGTAAGAAAGGGAGTAGATTGCAGATGAGCAAGGAGACATTCGAGTGGGTAGGGGATGTGTAGATAAAGTGATTACATTGAAGCATGTATGTGAAAAGTATTTAAATAAATGTAGGAAAGTTTTCATTGCATTTATGGATTTAGAAAAGGCAGATTATAGAGTGGATAGAGGAGCAATGTGGCAGATGTTGCAAGTATATGGAATAGGAAGTAAGTTACTGAATTATGTAAAGAATTTTTATGAGGATAGTGAGGCTCAGGTTAGGGTGTGTAGAAGAGAGGGAGAATACTTCCCGGTAAAAGTAGGTCTTAGACAGGGATGTGTAATATCACCATGGTTGTTTAATATATTTATAGATGGGGTTGTAAAAGAAGTAAATGCTAGGGTGTTCGGGAGAGGGGTGGGATTAAATTATGGGGAATCAAATACAAAATGGGTGTTGGCACAGTTACTTATTGCTGATGATACTGTGCTTATGGGAGATTCTAAAGGAAAGCTGCGAAGGTTAGTGGACGAGTGTGGAAGTGTGTGTAAAGGTAGAAAGTTGAAAGTGAACAAAGATAATAGTAAGGTGATTACCTGGAGGTTACCTGGAGGTTATTCCGGGGATCAACGCCCCCGCGGCCCAGTCCATGACAAGGCCTTCCGGTGGATCAGAGCCTGATCAACCAGGCTGTTACTACTGGCCGCTCGCTGTTCAGCGTTGAGCCACAGCCCGGCTGATCCGGCACTGACTTTAGGTATCTGTCCAGCTCTCTCTTGAAGGCAGCCAGGGGCTTATTGGTAATTGCCCTAATGCTTGATGGGAGGCTGTTGAACAGTCTTGGGCCCAGGACACTTATGGTGTTTTCTCTTAGTGTACCAATGGCGCCCCTACTTTTAATTGGGGGTATTTTGCATCGCCTGCCCAATCTTTTACTTGCGTAAGGAGTGATTTCTGTGAGCAGATTCGGGACCATTCCTTCAGGATTTTCCAAGTGTAGATTATGATATATCTCTCCCTCCTGCGTTCCAACGAGTACAAGTCAAGTGCTTCCAAGCGTTCCCAGTAGTTAAGGTGCTTGCCAAACTTATACGTGCAGTAAAGGATCTATGTACACTCTCTAGACATGCAATTTCACCTGTTTTGAATGGAGATGTTAATGTACAGCAGTATTACAGCCTAGAGAGAACAAGTGATTTGAAAAGGGTCATCACTGGCTTGGCATCTCTCGTTTTGAACGATCTTATTATCCATCCTATCATTTTCTTTGCACTTGTGATCGTGGCACTGTTGTGATCCTTGAAAGTGAGATCCTCAGACATTGCTACTCTCAGGTCCCTACCATTATTTTTCCGCTCTATTGCATGGCCAGAGTCTGTAGTATACTCTGTTCTAGTTATTATCTCCTCCAGTTTTCCATAACGGAGTAGTTGGAATTTGTCCTCATTGAACATCATATTGTTTTCCGTTGCCCACTGGAAAACTTTGTTTATATCTTCTTGGAGGTTAACCGCGTCCTCAGCAGATGACAGCCTCATGCAGATCCTAGTATCATCCGCAAAGGATGGTACGGTGCTGTGATGTATATCTCTGTCTATGTCTGATATGAGGATAAGGAATAAGATGGGGGCGAGTACTGTGCCTTGTGGAACAGAGCTCTTCACTATGGCAGCCTCCGATTTAACTCTGTTGACCACTACTCTTTGTGTTCGATTTGTTAGGAAGTTGAAGATCCATCTCCCCACTTTCCCAGTTATTCCTTTAGCACGTATTTTGTGCGTTATTACGCCATGATCGCATTTGTCAAACGCTTGTTAAAAATCTGTGAGGATGTCAAACAATTTAGCTAAAGAAAAATTGGATATCACATTGGAGAGAGGGAGTATGGAATAAGTGAATGTTTTTAGATATTTGGGAGTTGACTTTTCAGGAGATGGGTTTATGAAAGATGAGGTTAACCATAGAACTGAAGAATGAAAAGAGATGAGGGGTGCGATGAGGTATTTGTGGAGACAAAAATCGTTATCCATGGAGGCAAAGAATGGAATGTACGAAAGTATAGTGGTACCAACACTCATCTATGGGTGTGAAGCTTGGGTTGTAAATGCCGCAGCGAGGATGCGGTTAGAGGCAGTGTGGTGTAATTATTATGCAGAGAATTCGGAGTGTGGAAATTAGGTGTGGAGTTGCTAAAAGTATTAGTCAGAGGGCTGAAGAGAGGTTGTTGAGGTGGTTTTTAGAGAGAATGAATCAAATTAGAATGACTTAGAAAGAGTGTAAATCTGTAGGGGAAGGAAGGCGGGGTAGGGGTCGTCGTCAAAAAGGTTGAAGGAAGGGGGTAAAGGAGGTTTTGTGGGCGAGGGGCTTGGACTTCCACCAAGCATGTGTGAGCTTGTTTGATAGGAGTTAATGGAGAAGAATGGTTTTTGGGACCTGACGAACTGTTGGAGTGTGAGCAGGGTAATATTTAGTGAAGGGATTTAGGGAAACCGGTTATTTTTATATAGACGGACTTGAGTCCTGGAAAAAAGAAATACAATACCTGCACTTTATTAAAGGAGGGGTTTGGGATATTCACAGTTTGGAGGGTAAGTTATACATGCTTCTAAACTGTTGTATCTGGGCGCCTCTGCGAAGACGGTGATTATGTGTGAGTGAGGTGAAAGTGTTGAATGAAGAAAGTATTTTCTTTCTTTTTGGGTCACCCTGCCTCGGTGGGAGACGGCCGAACCAAAAAGAAAGAAAGAACTCTGATCATTCAAGACTTTCACCATCACTCGTACATAGTCACTGCCTTTGCAGTGGCGCCCAGATACGATAGTTTAGATGTCCCTCCAAACGCCAATATCCCAAACTCCTCCTTTAAAGTGCAGGCATTGTACTTCCCATTTACAGGACTCAGATCTAGCTAGCCGGTTTCCCTGAATCCCTTCATTAAATATTACCCTGCTCACACCCCAACAGCTCGTCAGGTCCAAAAAACCATTCGTCTCCATTCACTGCCATCAAACACGCCCAGACACGCTTGCTGGAAGTTCAAGCTCATTGCCCACAAAACCTCCTTTACCCCCTCCCTCCAACCTTTTCAAGGACGACCCCTACCCCACCTTCCTTCCCCTACAGATTTATACGCTCTCCAAGTCCTATTTTGTGCCATTCACCCTAAATGACTACACCACCTCAACAACTCCTCCTCAGCCCTCTCGATAAAAGTTTTGATAATCCTGCACGTTCTCCTAATTTCCAAATTACGAATTCTCTGCATTATATTCACACCACACAATGCCCTCGGACATGACATCTCCACTGCCTCCAGCCTGCTCCATGTTGCAACATTCCCAACCCACGTTTCACACCCATATAAGGGCGTTGGTATAAATATACTCTCATACATTTCCGTCTTTCTTTCCATGGACAAAGTTGTTTGTTTCCTCTGACTTCTAAGTGCACCACTCACCTTTTTCCCCTCATCAATTCTATGATTCACCTTAACTTTCATAGACCCATCTGCTGACACGTCCACTCCTAAATATCTGAATACATTCACCTCCTTTATACTCTCTTCCTCCAACCTGATATCCAATCTTTTGTCACATATTTTTTTTTGTTATCCTCATCATCTTACTCTTTCTAATATTCACTTTTAATTTCCTTCTTTTAAATACCCTACAAAACTCATCCACCAACCTCTGCAACTTCTCTTCAGAATCTCTCAAAAGCACAGTGTCATCAGTAAAGAGCAACTGTGACAACTCCCACTTTGTGGTAGATTCTTCATCTTTTAACCCCAAATATCTTGCCTGTTGGCAAGATGTTTGGCAAGATGTTGAAGCATTCACTTCTTTTACAATCCCATCTATAAATATCTTGAACAACCACGGTGACATCACACACCCTTGTCTAAGGCCTACGTTTACTGGGAAATAATCTCTCTCTCTCCTATATACTCTAACTTGAGCCTCACTATACTCGTAAAAACTCTTCACTGCTTTCAGTAACTTACCTCCTACACCATACACC
>NC_091325.1:31489606-31617106 GCF_038502225.1 Cherax quadricarinatus | reverse complement strand
CCGTCCTGCCCAGCCTCACCTGACTACATCACACTGTATAGTAACAAGGGGGAGGCAGACCTCAATCCCACCCAGCCTCGCCTGACTACATCGCCCTGTATAGTAACCAGGGGGAAGCAGACCCCCGTCCTGCCCAGCCTCGCCTGACTACATCACACTGTATAGTAACCAGGGGTAGGAAGACCCCCGTCCCGCCCAGCCTCGCTTGACTACATCACACTGTATAGTAACCATGGGGAGGCAGACCCCCGTCCCGCCCAGCCTCCCCTGACTGCATCACACTGTATAGTAACCAGGGAGAGGCAGACCCCCGTCCCGCCCAGCCTCGCTTGACTACATCGCACTGTATAGTAACCATGGGGAGGCAGACCAGCCTTCCCTGACTGCATCACACTGTATAGTAACCAGGGAGAGGCAGACCCCCGTCCCGCCCAGCCTCGCTTGACTACATCACACTGTATAGTAACCAGGGGGAGGCAGACTCCCGTCCCGCCCAGCCTTGCTTGACTACATCACACTGTATAGTAACCAGGGGGAGGCAGACCCCCATCCCGCTCAGCCTCGCTTGACTACATCACTCTGTATAGTAACCAGGGGGAGGCAGACCCCCGTTCCGTCCAGCCTCGCTTGACTACATCACACTGTATAGTAACCAGGGGGAGGCAGACCCCCATCCCACACAGCCTCGTCTGACTGCATCACACTGTATAGTAACCAGGGGGAGGCAGACACCCGTTCCGTCCAGCCTCGCTTGACTACATCACACTTAATTAAACAAACCATATCAACAATGAATGTTTTCATCAAATACTGAGCAACTATTGGGGAGGTAATCATGCGTATTGCAACTTCCTCTTTGCAACATTTAGGACGTGTACATTAGCAGTAGTTTTTTTTATCTGTGTATTACTGCAAAATTTCCTGCGAGTACGATACTGCCGTGTTTGTCACGAGTACATTACTGCAGTATTTATTACGAGTATATTACTGCAGTGCTTATTACGAGTACATTACTGCAGTATTTATTACAAGTACATTACCGAAATAATTATTATGAGTACATTAATTCAATGACTACTAATGACTACTACTGAGTAATATTAGATCAGTCCATCTTAAACAATAATAAGGAAATATTACAGAAAATAGAAATAGAAAGAGTCATTAGAAGGAGAAATATGCTTTTTATTGATTGTAAGAAGTGTGTAAGAATGTAAGAAGTGTGGAAGATTGTATGTAGAAGAGTGCATGATTGTAAGCAGAAGTGTGTAAAATTGTATATAGAAGGGTGCAAGATTGTAAGTAGAAGTGTGTAAGATTGTAAGTAGAAGTGTGTAAGATTGTAAGTAGAAGAGTGCTTGATTGTAAGCAGAAGTGTGTAAGATTGTATATAGAAGGGTGCAAGATTGTAAGTAGAAGAGTGCAAAATTATAAGTAGAAGTGTGTAAGATTTGCTGAAAACCTTGTGTCTCGATTGAAAATACCTACCTACGTTTTGTGTTGAGCTCCTAACTTACTTCCTTGTCGTTCCTTGTGAGCTCCTCTCCTTCCTTCCTCAGGCTGATCACTTGGTCGTTGATTTTGTTTTCCTCCTCATGTGGCTGTACAACAAATTTTGGTCATTTTGGGTAAATTCTCATTTTGCCACAGGGCCTCTCTCCTTATTCATGCATATTCGTTTTTGGCTGTTCTACTCAGATCCTTGCTTTCCTGAGTCCTTTGTCTTCTATACATGCTGTAGTACACTTGGCTTTCTCCTTTCTACATCTCCTGGTAAACCATGGGCTCAGTCTGGTCTTCCCATTGTTTCCATTGCCCATGGGTACGAACTTCAGTATGCTGAGGTTAGTGGTCAGTACGCTGCAGTCAATGGTCACGTGAGGTCATCCTGTCCTAAGCTGTCTGGAAATTAGCATGGGGTGTTACCGAGCACCATGGCTTGCTGTAGTGCTATAGAATCTCAAGTTTAAGTGTTGAAGAAGGACGTTCTACTTCTTCAGGAGGAAAATAGGAGGCTTATGCTTTGCCTAGATGGGTTTGGGAGTGAGTGTGAGATGGTTGGAGCTGGTAAGGAGGAAAAGGTTACCAGCAGTTAGTTGGAGAGCGGCACCTGCTTTAAGTGGCAAGTGGATCACAATTCAGGAAGGAGGATAAGGAAGGTTAACAGAGAAGATGTGAAGGTAGGAAATTGATACTCTGTTCTCCAGGACGAGTTTAATTCAGTGGTTAGTTAGGTTAAAGGTACCACTGCTAATCAAGGTAAGAGTATTCTGACTGAGGGAGATTCTCAGGTAAGATATATGGACCGTGCTTTTTGCAGCAGGTCAGAGAGTGTGCCTCCCAGGATCTGGTGCTAGTGACATAGTCAAGTAATGGGAACAAGCCCATTATCTGTCTCAGTGCTCGTGGAAATGATTTCGGGAAGGGCATGAGACAGGTGCTGCTGGATAACTACAGGTCAGCCATAGATGTAGTCAGGTCTAAGGGACAGATTCTAATCATATGTAGCACCTTGCCTAGAAGGGTAGTGGGCAATGAATGGATGTCTAGGCCAAATGGTATAAATTGCTGTCTAGACAAGTACTGCATGGAATGCGCAGTACCTGAGACAGATTCTATGGAAAACATGATATTAATGCAAGGGATGGGGTTCATCTATCTGGGGCTGGAGTGGTTGCATTAGCCAATTCGATTGAGGGGGTCATTTATGACTTGTCTAGGACTTTAAACTTTTAGATTATAGAGGTATGGGTGTTTGTGGGAAACAATCAGGCTGCAGTACTAGCATTGAAAACAGTATATATTATCAGGATGCCCCAGGGACATGTTTAAAGACAATATTCGCAATAAAGTTGCTAGTAAAGGCAAAGCAATTGTTCAACAAAGAGAGATAGTAGAGGGCAACAAGTGACTAGCTCCCTTAAGGTTTACTATACAAATAGTAGGAGTCTAAGAAATAAGATATATGAGCTAAGATTACTTGCAAGTACACATAATATAGATATTATTGCTATAACAGAGACCTCGCTCAACTTGAAAGATAGAGGAATGCCTTCTGAATGCAACATACAGGATTATAAACTATGCCACACTGATAAAGTCAACAGGAAGGGAGGTGGAGTGGCTGTGTATGTCAGACATAATTTAAATTGTTGTGTTAGACAAGATATAAGATTAGAAACATCAGGCACAGAATCTGTTTAGCTACAGTTTCTCGAGGGTGTGAAAAAATAATTATGGGTGTAATTTACAGGCCCCCAAACCTCGATTGGGAGTGCAGTAAGCTGTTATGGGACGAAATTCATAAGGCTTCTAAATATCAAAATATTGTGTTGATGGGAGACATTAACTTCAGACAAATTGATTGGAAGAATGTGAGAGGAAATCTTGAGTCTAGTGACTATCTTGATACGGTTCAAGACTGCTTTTTGAAACAGTTTGGGACAGAACCAACTAGAGGAAACAACCTGCTTGACTTGGTTCTTGCCAACAAAGAATCACTAATTAATAATCTTGAGGTTAATGATGAGCTTGGGGAAAATGATCACAAACCACCCAGATAACTGCAATTAAGTCTCTGTCCCAGACTTCCGCTTGGCTGATTTCATGGGTGAGCTAGATTGGGATGACCTGACTATGGGTCAGGTAGGTGGAGTTGATTGCCAATATGACGTATTTCAGAGCATAGTTCTAGCTGCCCAGACAACTTTTGTTCTGAGTATGGAAATTAAATCTAACAAAAATGATCCCAAATGGATAAAAAAATAGATTAAACATCTCATTGGTAAAAAGAGAGGCATATATAGGCATGCCAAAGAGGGGATGGACAATTATGAAATCAATATATTCAATTAAAGAGAGAAACAGAAAAAAGGATTAAGAAAAGCAAAAAGAGATTATGAGGTTAAAGTCGCAAGGAATTAGAAGACTAACCCAACAGGATTCTCTCAGGTATACTGAAGTAAGATCAGGAACAAGATAGGCCCACTTAAGAGTAACTCAGGTTAGATCACTGACAGTGATAAGCAAATGTGTGATCTTTTCAACACTTACTTCCTCTCAGTTTTTACTCAGGAAAATACTAGTGAAATTCCAGAAATAATAAATTATGTAGAACAGGACGATAATAAACTATCACGATTGGGGTAACTAGTGACTTGGTCTTCAGACAAATAGAGAAATTAAAACCTAACAAATCCCCAGGCTCTGATAAACTGTTTGCAAGGGTTATAAAGGAATGTAAAGAGGAACTTAGCTAACCTTTGGCTAATCTTTTCAACTTATCACTACAAACTGGCATAGTGAAAGACAAGTGAAAAATGGCAAATGTATGACCTATTTACAAAGCAAGTGACAGGTCATTAGCTTCGAACTATTAACCAATAAGCCTTACCTCCATAGTGGGAAAATTTAGAGAATCAATAATCGCCGAGGCAATTCGTAGCCATCTTGAAAGGCATAAATTGATTAATGAATCTCTGCACGGTTTACATAAATGACATAGACGAGGGAATAAACTGTGACATAAGCAAATTTGCTGATGACACCAAAATAGGCCGTCCACTTCTTTCTACTGAGGACATTAGAGCACTCCAAGACGATTTGAATAGACTGATGCAGTGGTCAAATAAGTGGCAGATGCAGTTTATTATAGAAAAATGCAAAGTTCTAAATGTTGGACAAGAAAATGACCATGCCACATATAAACTAAATAATGTAGATCTTAATATTACTGACTGCAAAGAGGATTTAGGAGTTCTGGTTAGCAGTAATCTGAAACCAAGACAACATTGCTTAAGTATCCGCAGTAAAGCTAACAGAATCCTTGGTTTCATATCAAGAAGTGCAAATAATAGAAGTCCTCACTCAGGTTGTTCTTCAACTCTATATATCTCTCGTTAGGCCTCATTTAGATTACGCTGCACAGTTCTGGTCACCGTATTACAGAATGGATATAAATTCTCTGAAAAACGTACAGAGGAGGACTACAAAATTGATACCTGTATCAAACATCTTCCCTATGAGGATAGACTGAGGGTCCTGAATGTGCACTCTAGAAAGGCGTAGAATTAGAAGGGATATGATTGAGGTTAGTAAATGAAAAACAGGAATTAATAAAGGGGATGTAAATAGCGTGCTAATAATATGTAGCCTAGTCAGGAATCTCAGCAATGGTTTTAAGTTTGAAAAATCCCGATTCAAGAAAGATACAGGAAAGCACTGGTTTGGTAACCGAGTTGTGGATGAGCGGAACAAAGTCCCGAGTACAGTCATAGAATCTAAGGCGTTGTGTAGTTTTAAAAATAGGTTGGATAAATACATGAGTGGGTGTGAGTTGGACCTGACTAGCTTGTGCTGCTAGGACACGCTGTGCTCCTCCCTTAAGTGAATGTGACTGATCTGACTAGGTTAAGGCGTTGGCTTAAGCTTGTAGGAGAATTGGACCTGCCTTGCATGGGCCAGTAGGCCTGCAGTGTTCCTGCTTTCGTATGTTCTTATGTAGTCATCTGCTTTCTCTCTCTCACTTCCTCTCATTTCCTCGAAATTCCAATGATTTCTGATGAGTAGTGCATCTCCTCCTCCAGGTCTGTAGATGAATGGTTCAGAGAACCGACATGTTGATAAATTAGACACATGTGCAACTCTTGGGTATCTTTATTGAGGAAACGTTTCGCCACACAGTGGCTTCATCAGTCCATACAAAGGAGAATCTTGAAGAATAGGAGGAGAATGAGGTAATCAGTCCCTCAACCTTGAGTCGATGTGGTCAGTCCATCAATCTTGAATAGAATACGGCATACGTGCTGAGAAGGAGCTTATAAACCGTTGGCAGGAGAGGTGAAGCAGTCAGAGGCAGTGTAACACTTATTCAATGTTGAAGTAGGTCGTGCCCAAGAATTAGGCAAGCGAAGAATTCCCAAGTATTAAGATCCCAAGAAGATGCAGTGTCTGACAGGTTTGTAGATGAATGGTTCAGAGAACCGACATGTTGATAAATTAGACACATGTGCAACTCTTGGGTATCTTTATTGAGGAAACGTTTCGCCACACAGTGGCTTCATCAGTCCATACAAAGGAGAATCTTGAAGAATAGGAGGAGAATGAGGTAATCAGTCCCTCAACCTTGAGTCGATGTGGTCAGTCCATCAATCTTGAATAGAATACGGCATACGTGCTGAGAAGGAGCTTATAAACCGTTGGCAGGAGAGGTGAAGCAGTCAGAGGCAGTGTAACACTTATTCAATGTTGAAGTAGGTCGTGCCCAAGAATTAGGCAAGCGAAGAATTCCCAGGTATTAAGATCCCAAGAAGATGCAGTGTCTGACAGGTTTGTAGATGAATGGTTCAGAGAACCGACATGTTGATAAATTAGACACATGTGCAACTCTTGGGTATCTTTATTGAGGAAACGTTTCGCCACACAGTGGCTTCATCAGTCCATACAAAGGAGAATCTTAAAGAATAGGAGGAGAATGAGGTAATCAGTCCCTCAACCTTGAGTCGATGTGGTCAGTCCATCAATCTTGAATAGAATACGGCATACGTGCTGAGAAGGAGCTTATAAACCGTTGGCAGGAGAGGTGAAGCAGTCAGAGGCAGTGTAACACTTATTCAATGTTGAAGTAGGTCGTGCCCAAGAATTAGGCAAGCGAAGAATTCCCAAGTATTAAGATCCCAAGAAGATGCAGTGTCTGACAGGTTTCTAGATGAATGGTTCAGAGAACCGACATGTTGATAAATTAGACACATGTGCAACTCTTGGGTATCTTTATTGAGGAAACGTTTCGCCACACAGTGGCTTCATCAGTCCATACAAAGGAGAATCTTGAAGAATAGGAGGAGAATGAGGTAATCAGTTCCTCAACCTTGAGTCGATGTGGTCAGTCCATCAATCTTGAATAGAATACGGCATACGTGCTGAGAAGGAGCTTATAAACCGTTGGCAGGAGAGGTGAAGCAGTCAGAGGCAGTGTAACACTTATTCAATGTTGAAGTAGGTCGTGCCCAAGAATTAGGCAAGCGAAGAATTCCCAAGTATTAAGATCCCAAGAAGATGCAGTGTCTGACAGGTTTGTAGATGAATGGTTCAAGATTCTCCTTTGTATGGACTGATGAAGCCACTGTGTGGCGAAACGTTTCCTCAATAAAGATACCCAAGAGTTGCATATGTGTCTAATTTATCAACATGTCGGTTCTCTGAACCATTCATCTAGAAACCTGTCAGACACTGCATCTTCTTGGGATCTTAATACTTGGGAATTCTTCGCTTGCCTAATTCTTGGGCACGACCTACTTCAACATTGAATAAGTGTTACACTGCCTCTGACTGCTTCACCTCTCCTGCCAACGGTTTATAAGCTCCTTCTCAGCACGTATGCCGTATTCTATTCAAGATTGATGGACTGACCACATCGACTCAAGGTTGAGGGACTGATTACCTCATTCTCCTCCTATTCTTCAAGATTCTCCTTTGTATGGACTGATGAAGCCACTGTGTGGCGAAACGTTTCCTCAATAAAGATACCCAAGAGTTGCACATGTGTCTAATTTATCAACATGTCGGTTCTCTGAACCATTCATCTACAAACCTGTCAGACACTGCATCTTCTTGGGATCTTAATACCTGGGAATTCTTCGCTTGCCTAATTCTTGGGCACGACCTACTTCAACATTGAATAAGTGTTACACTGCCTCTGACTGCTTCACCTCTCCTGCCAACGGTTTATAAGCTCCTTCTCAGCACGTATGCCGTATTCTATTCAAGATTGATGGACTGACCACATCGACTCAAGGTTGAGGGACTGATTACCTCATTCTCCTCCTATTCTTCAAGATTCTCCTTTGTATGGACTGATGAAGCCACTGTGTGGCGAAACGTTTCCTCAATAAAGATACCCAAGAGTTGCACATGTGTCTAATTTATCAACATGTCGGTTCTCTGAACCATTCATCTAGAAACCTGTCAGACACTGCATCTTCTTGGGATCTTAATACTTGGGAATTCTTCGCTTGCCTAATTCTTGGGCACGACCTACTTCAACATTGAATAAGTGTTACACTGCCTCTGACTGCTTCACCTCTCCTGCCAACGGTTTATAAGCTCCTTCTCAGCACGTATGCCGTATTCTATTCAAGATTGATGGACTGACCACATCGACTCAAGGTTGAGGGACTGATTACCTCATTCTCCTCCTATTCTTCAAGATTCTCCTTTGTATGGACTGATGAAGCCACTGTGTGGCGAAACGTTTCCTCAATAAAGATACCCAAGAGTTGCACATGTGTCTAATTTATCAACATGTCGGTTCTCTGAACCATTCATCTACAAACCTGTCAGACACTGCATCTTCTTGGGATCTTAATACTTGGGAATTCTTCGCTTGCCTAATTCTTGGGCACGACCTACTTCAACATTGAATAAGTGTTACACTGCCTCTGACTGCTTCACCTCTCCTGCCAACGGTTTATAAGCTCCTTCTCAGCACGTATGCCGTATTCTATTCAAGATTGATGGACTGACCACATCGACTCAAGGTTGAGGGACTGATTACCTCATTCTTCTCCTATTCTTCAAGATTCTCCTTTGTATGGACTGATGAAGCCACTGTGTGGCGAAACGTTTCCTCAATAAAGATACCCAAGAGTTGCACATGTGTCTAATTTATCAACATGTCGGTTCTCTGAACCATTCATCTACAAACCTGTCAGACACTGCATCTTCTTGGGATCTTAATACTTGGGAATTCTTCGCTTGCCTAATTCTTGGGCACGACCTTCTTCAACATTGAATAAGTGTTACACTGCCTCTGACTGCTTCACCTCTCCTGCCAACGGTTTATAAGCTCCTTCTCAGCACGTATGCCGTATTCTATTCAAGATTGATGGACTGACCACATCGACTCAAGGTTGAGGGACTGATTACCTCATTCTCGTCCTATTCTTCAAGATTCTCCTTTGTATGGACTGATGAAGCCACTGTGTGGCGAAACGTTTCCTCAATAAAGATACCCAAGAGTTGCACATGTGTCTAATTTATCCTCCAGGTCTGTTCCCTTTGTGTTTCCACAGGATCTGATAGCCAGTTGGAAGATTGCATCTCTTGTTATCTCCATGTGATTGCTATGATGCGTGGGGATGTCTCCATGATTTGTTCTTGCCACTTTTCACTCTTATTTGTTAATCCATCTGCGTTGGTGTACCATACCTTCAGCTTCTTTTTCAATACTGTATTCTCGGGGGTGAAAGGGGTTGGTGTGGGTTGGGGTTGTGTGATAGGATTTTGATAGAGATTACTGTAAGAGTGGTATTTTTGTTTGTGGATGGGGAAAACTTCGGGTGTGGAGTGTGGTTTGTTTCAGATTTTTGTGCTTGATTGGAAGGGGGGGACTAGAAGTTTAGGGGGAGGGTGCTCTGGGTGGTTGTATTTGTTGGTTACCCTCAGCCTGAGCTTCTCTGCCTGTCAATATGTGCTCTGTTTCTCCTTCCTTCCTCTGGCATCTTTGTGTGCTCTCTCTCAATTGCTCCCATTCCTTTCTTATTTTGGTAATTTTGTGAGTCCTTTTACTGTGGTTTCTCTACCACGATCCTGTTTTGTACTATTTCTCTCGTGAATGGTAATTTGACTGAGCAAATTTTTTCTCTTGAATACAACCCCGTATTTGGCTTTTTGGGATTTTTCCCTCCAAAATTATAGCTCTTGGATCAAGGAACGAGAAGCGTTGTCTGTCCCATTCCACTGAGGCTCTCGATAGTTGTGTTTGACATGGAATCTGGATCGTATATGCAGGTGCTGATCTGCCCTGCAGAGTTCCAGAGGGCGGTTTTGGGTGTTCTTAAGGTAGCCAGTGTATCTCTGAAGGCTGCCTGTTGGCTCCAGAAACTGGTGGCCTAAATGGGTATGCTTGTAGTGGGCTCCCAACTTTCTCTTTTGTTTACCGAAGTGGCTCAGTGGATATAAAGTTGTTATCCTGGACTGCCGGCTTACTAGCGTGAAGGGCAAGGTAAGGCATGAGCTCCATGTAGCATCTGCACTTCGATCTCTCTTTTCTCTTTTTCTCTTTTCTCTTTTCTCATTTCTCCTTGGAGGTATTCCCCCACCACCAACTCTCCTTTTTTGAAAGAAAAAAAGAAACTATGTCATGCACACCCATACCCATAAAATCCCTCCTCCTCCTAGACCCCTTCCTTCTCCAGCGGCATTTTCGCAAGACCTTGCTGCATCATCCAGCCCTTTTTCGGCCCTCTCTTGCCCACCTCTGGTACTGAGGTTACGACTGAAGCTTTTGATACGTCTAACCTTCACACGACCTTGACCATGATTCCAGCTTCCTCCTCTACAATGTGTCGATTTTAGGATTGCCAAAACGTTTCAAGATGGGCCATCTCCAGTCTGCTGTCCAAACGACCCCAATCTGTAAAATAGGACACTAACCTGGTTGCCTCTCGCTCTTCTTAGAAACAACCTACTAGGCAAATTTTATAACGAGATTATTTGGTGACTCTTGCAGAGCGGGGTTCAATGATAAACGCCTTCGGAGACTTCTTTACCTTAATTGCAAAGTCGTGGAGGGTACATAGGCTTGTGTGTTGTGTGCCCATGGCCCAGGAGGGCCATGCTCACGAGGGAGAGAGCTAGTGGGACTTGTTGACTGCTGCTGGGCCACTGAGTGAGTGTTGGCGTGTGGGACCAGCGTCCCACTGTCCTGGGAAGGTCTAGAGGGCAGCACCTTAGTGCCGCGAAATATGAACTAAGCTGGCAGACAGCATAGGCTGTCTGTGCAGACAGTACAGGCTGTCTAAATACGCTCGGCCACCTACCTCGCGTCGTCCCGACGCGACAATATTGGTGGAAAAAAAAAAAACTCGGTCTCTCTCTCGTAGGAACAGGGCACAGAACACAAAATAAAAAACATGTATATACATATGGACTTGAAAAAAAAAACTCCTACAGGGAGGGAAGAAAAAAACATGTGGGGTGTGCTAAACATCGTGGTCATAGGCAGTGAGCGTCGATGGGCATCACTGCACGCCTTCCTACATCTGGACAGATACTGCAACACAGGAGACATCGCTGCGGCTGAGCTGTGACATAACAGGGTATGGTTTCCTCTGGAACGGTGAAGCAGTCATCGTAGGAATCACTGCAGGTTTCACTCAACCTGGGGACGACATGCTGGTGCCCTCGAGTGAGACGTCGTCAAAACTCGGCAACTGGGCAGGACTTCTGGCAAGCGACTCAGGAGGACACCTCTCGACTGGTACTGTCGCTGGGCTGGCACTGCCGGCGAGCGTGGAGTAAGTCATGTAGCGAGTCGTGGCAGAGACGACTGGGCGAAACATCAGGGAGTCGTAACATCATACACCAGACTGCAATGAGCAAGTTAGCAGTCAAAGTGACATCATCTTTGTGCAGGTTGCTCACTGAAGCTTGTGACACGAGGCTGACACAGCGCCTGCCGACAGGGCTAACAGCGTCTTGATGAGTGTCATTCTCTCGGCAGTTGGAGTTATAGCAGAGGTTAGTCTAAGCATTTTCAGACTTGTTTCTCTACATATAACTGCACTTGAAGGTCTGGAGGGGAAGTGAAACAAATCTTGATGGGAATCGTAGCAGGTACGATTCTGCAGAACATCTATGAGCGACGAGCAAAAGAGCTTTCTGTACAAAGGGGCTCAGTCGCTCTGGCTGACTAATATCAACTGCCAAACGCACTGGTCACACCGGGTGACACTAACACAGTGGTGCTACACCCTGGTCTGGCCGCAGACCACACTGGACACATGGAAAGCTTTACACATACCCGCAGTACATGCAGTATAACATGACCTAAACTAGCAAATGATGCTTTTTTGTGCACAAAATTGACACTAAGCTATACACGAACATGTGAGAACACTGACTGAGAGGAACTAAATAACACACGATATATATCTTCTCTCAATCTTCTCGACAATACTGACATTATTACTGAAACACTAGATGTGACATCATGTGATGTTAGGCGTGATGTCGCGAGGTGACGTCAGCAGCATTGTGACGTCAGCAGACATCTCGAGGTGACGCAACTCACGTGGCTCATAGGTCCACGTGGCTTCGTCCGCACACCACGTGGTGTCGGAATCCACATGGCATCGTGATCTACGTAGCATGCTGATCCACATGGCTTGCTGATCCACGTGACTTGCTGATTAACGTGGCTTGCTGATCTACATGGTTTGGTGATCCACGTAGCTTCGAGTGGCCTCGAGCACTCGGATACACAGCTCTGGCAATGAATTCACACGAAAAACAGCAGAAAACACAGCAGAAGGAGTGGGTAGTGGTGAGTGTATGGTAGGCTGGTGAGGTGTGAGTGTACAGCAGGGCGAGCGTGGGCGAGGCAAGGAACGGCCACTTCCTCCTCTTCTCTCCACAAACATGTGGAGACACACACACTGGATGCAGAAATCACCACAAAACTCACCTCTGGCTTGCTGAAATAGCTGTGCTGAGCTGAACAACAACAGCAGAACATACAATTGATGCTGAACAAGTGACTTGAGAAACAGGGTGGGACGCTGTAGCGTGGGATCACTGGGACTCCACTTACAATTCTCGAAGAAATTCGGCAAATTTCTGCTAGATCCTGCTTGTACCTGTGTCTGGATGCTGAAATGTGCAGACACGACATCAGGATAACTCGTTGAGAAACGGATGTTTCTAGTGTTTCTAGATGTGTTTCTAGATGTTTCCTTCCTCTCTCCGGGCAAACACAACTTGCTGCGACCACCCCTCCCCACCAATGTGAAACAGATTATTGGTGATGCAGTGGCGTGGGGTCAATTATAGGGCTGCAGAGGGTTCTTCTTTATTTGTAAAGTCGTGGCAGGTACACAGGCTTGAGTGTTGTGTGCCCATGGCCGAGGAGGGCCATGCCCACGAGGGAGAGAGCTAGTGGGACTTGTTGACTGCTGCTGGGCTGCTGAGTGAGTGTCGGCGTGTGGGACCAGCGTCCCACTGACCTGGGCAGGTCTAGAGGGCAGCACCTAAATGCAGCGAAATATGAACTAAGCTGGCAGACAGCATAGGCTGTCTGTGCAGACAGTACAGGCTGTCTACAATTTTGCACTTACACTCCATGTATCAATGTACCTCTTGGATTAAATTCTTTACTCTCCAACCGACATTTCGAAAGGCTGTCTTCCTGGACATAGTATCTACAAGGCACTCCTTCGCCATGTTGGATGGAACATTTCATTTCATGTTTTCATGAGTGGTGTAGGCATTGTCATGGTGCAAAATGCCCAGCAAATTCGCCATCTTTCCATTCATTGCACCAGTGACAATACTCCACGTATATTCATCAACACATTTCCTTCAATCCTTGCTGCGGATCCGTTATTCTTCCAAATACTATCATTCGTCGAAACATTTTCACGTGTGATGCAGAGATTATGGAGCAACTCGAGCTCCAGGATCTCCCAGTGTACAGCCTTCCTGTCTGTGCTTCAAGTTCTTCACGACGACGGTTTTCTTCACACCAACCCCCTGGCTGAGTGACTGATTACCTCATATTATGTACACAGTTCTACTGTCTTCAAATTATGTCCTAGAATTTGTATTGATGAAGCTACTGGATGGCGAAAAGTCTGCATTAAAGATACCCAGATGTTGCATATGTGTCTATTTCTCATCTTGTCGGTATTGCATACCGTTCCTGAGCTGCTACTTGACCGTGGGCAGAGACGCTGTCGGTATAGGCATTGCAGACCCTGCTGAACTTGCCACAGCAATTGGAGATCATCTTGTCCGTATATCTCAAGAGCTCCATCTGTGCCCCACGTTTCTTTCCTCCAGATGTGCCAGAGAGATGACACTTTTAAATTTTTCTTCTAGCGTAGTAGAGTCTTATAATGCGCCTTTTAGATTTCGAGAAATTGAGCCAACACCTTTGCTTGCCGACTGTCGGCAGCTGGACCTGATAACATTCATATTTGTTAGCTTCAAAATTTATATCAGAAGGGAATTCTATTATATTACATGTCTTTAATCTTGTTTGGTCGCAAGGTTTTTTTTTCCACGTTCATAAAAAAACTACATTTGATATGACCATTCATAAACCAGGTACTTCAGGCCATGATGTCTTGCACCACTGACCCATTGCGCACACTAGAACAGTCTGCAAGATGTATTAACGTTGGCAGAATTACCGACAATATGTTAAGTAAAAGAACACAAGTGCAACTAACGTTACATTTTATTGTGGCGGAATTCTGGTGTTGTACTCAGGCATTGTTCAAGTTATCGTTCCTACATGCATTAATATGTTCGTTGAGGCTTGTTTCGAGGTTCCTTGCTGTTTCACCTACTTATCGTGTCACAGCCTCCACAAGGTATAAACTCCTGCATTGGCTGGTTCATGGTGCTTCGGTTTTATCCTGGTTAAATCCCTTATGAAAGTGCTAGATACGATGGCTATATTTACCCTCTCTCTCTCACTTTATCTTAACCACCATCGATCTCATTCTCATTGCTTTGGAATTTACACTGTTGGTTCTAAATCCTCTAAGGGTGTCGGGTTTACGGTAGCTTTTCTGGGCAGATTTGTATGAAGTCATTTACAAGACTCAGCTATCATTTTCACAGCTGAGCTATATGCAGTTCTCATCGTTGTTATACATATTGCATCTCTGTCTACCTTCCCACCCCTTTAGTGCTTTACAGGCTATCCAGAAATTTTTTTCTCATCATCTCTCGTTCTCTGTGTATAATTTTGGTTGCGCCGCATTTCTAGTATAAGAAAAAAGGCATCATTTTCTGCGGGGACACTGGACATGTACATGTTCGAGGCAACGAGCAGGCGGACTCTACTGCAAAAATCTCTTGAGACCTCAGTCGTTGGCAACAACGATGGTCTGATTTGATACATAAATTGTATTCTTTCATATCTTGTCTGAGCTTCTGGTCTTCTTATCATTACTGTCGTGTTTCGGAAACTACACTCTCCCGCCTTCATGTCAGACACACATACCTCACTCATGAAGTTAGACGTATCTCATGGAGAAGCGACCAGCCCCACTCTATGAGAATGATCAAATTCCGTTGTCAGTTCGCAGTCTACTGTTAGACTGTCCTATCTATCAGCGTACACGCAAAATTTGCCTCCGACGTGGTCACCGCTCCCATTTTTATTACATTTTTCGTTTAGCACTCCAGACTACCCTTGCTGACTCTACCTTCTGCACACTCCTAACCATCGCTGATCTCTGATCTCAGCTTATTTGTATTTAGCACATCCTGCCGTGAAGGATGTGCTAAATAATAATAATAATAATAATAGTAATAATAATAATAGTAATAATAAAAATAATAGTAATAATAATAATAATTAATAACACGGCGATAGTTATGAGAAATATAGACAAGAAATTCTTAATAATGTTTCAGTGTTGGCGTGTTAGGATTGATAAATAATTGATTGATCCTGATAGATATTTACTTACATTGATGCAGATATTAAAATTATTTGCTTCAAACTATAGATGAGTTATAGATGGGTTACCTTGAGTGCTGACAGTAATATCACTTCCTGAGCTAACAGTCTCCAACTGTCAGGTATTTATGCTGTCACGAAGAAAAGATAAGCATAAGAAATTTTCAAGAAAATAATTGAAGACATCCATGATACTCAGACTTTCTCGGTGATCTTTACGGAACTTACGTAGATAATTAATAAATAAAATACTTTTTTGAGCCTTCCATTCCACCTTCACGCCCACGTCCACTTCCACGTCCACTTCCACGTCCACTTCCACGTCCACTTCCACGTCCACGTCCACTTCCACGCCCATGTCCACTTCCACGTCCACGTCCACTTCCACGTCCACGCCCACTTCCACGTCCACGTCCACTTCCACGTCCACGTCCACTTCCACGTCCACGTCCACTTCCACGCCCACCTCCACTTCCACGTCCACGTCCACTTCCACGTCCACGTCCACGCCCACTTCCACGTCCACGTCCACTTCCACGTCCACGTCCACTTCCACGTCCACGTCCACGTCCACGTCCACTTCCACGTCCACGTCCACTTCCACGTCCACGCCCACTTCCACGTCCACGTCCACTTCCACGTCCACGTCCACTTCCGCATCCACGTCCACGTCCACGTCCACGTCCACGTCCACATCAACCTCCACCTCCACCTCCACCTCCACCTCCACCTCAACCTCAGCCTCAACCTCAACCTCCACCTCCACCTCAACCTCAACCTCCACCTCCACCTCCACCTCAACCTCCACCTCCACCTCCACCTCCACCTCCACCTGAACCTCCACCTCCACCTCCACCTCCACCTCCATCTCCACCTCAACCTCAACCTCCACCTCCACCTCAACCTCCACCTCCACCTCCACCTCCACCTCCATTTCCACCTCCACCTCCACCTCCACCTGAACCTCCACCTCCACCTCCACCTCCACCTGAACCTCCACCTCCACCTCCACCTGAACCTCCACCTCCACCTCCACCTCAACCTCCACCTCCACCTCCACCTCAACCTCCACTTACACCTCTACCTCCACCTCCACCTGAACCTCCACCTCCACCTGAACCTCCACCTCAACCTGAACCTCCACTTGCACCTCTACCTCCACCTCCACCTGAACCTCCACCACCACCTCCACCTCCACCTCCACCTGAACCTCCACCTGAACCTCCACCTCCACCTCCACCTCCACCTCCACTTGAACTTCCACCTCCACCTCCACATTCACCTCCACTTCCACGTCCACCTCCACCTGAACCTCAACCTCCACCTCCACCTCCACCTCCACCACCACCTGAACCTCCACCTCCACCTCCACCTGAACCTCCACCACCACTTTCACCTCCACCTCCACCTCCACCTCCACCTGCACCTCCACCTCCACCTGAACCTCCACCACCACCTGAACCTCCACCTCCACCTCCACCTGAACCTCCACCACCACTTTCACCTCCACCTCCACCTCCACCTGAACCTCCACCTCCACCTGAACCTCCACCACCACCTGAACCTCCACCTCCACCTGAACCTCCACCTCCACCTCCACCTCCACCTCCACCTGAACCTCCACCTCCACCTCCACCTGAACCTCCACCTCCACCTCCACCTCCACTTGAACTTCCACCTCAACCTCCACTTACACCTCTACCTCCACCTTCACCTGAACCTCCACCTCCACCTGAACCTACACCTCCACCTGAACCTCCACTTGCACCTCTACCTCCACCTCCACCTGAACCTCCACCACCACCTCCACCTCCACCACCACCTCCACCTCCACCTGAACCTACACCTCCACCTCCACCTCCACCTCCACTTGAACTTCCACCTCCACCTCCACATTCACCTCCACTTCCACGTCCACCTCCACCTGAACCTCAACCTCCACTTCCACCTCCACCTCCACCACCACCTGAACCTCCACCTCCACCTCCACCTGAACCTCCACCACCACTTTCACCTCCACCTCCACCTCCACCTCCACCTGAACCTCCACCTCCACCTGAACCTCCACCACCACCTGAACCTTCACCTCCACCTCCACCTGAACCTCCACCACCACCTCCACCTCCACCTCCACCTGAACCTCCACCTCCACCTCCACCTGAACCTCCACCTCCACCTCCACTTGAACTTCCACCTCCACCTCCACATCCACCTCCACTTCCACGTCCACCTCCACCTGAACCTCCACCACCACCTCCACCTTCACCTTCACCTCCACCTCCACCTCCACCTCCACCGTGCCCATCTCTAGGTCATGCCCTGGAGAGCTTCAGATAAGCAACACCAAGTACATGTGAACAACATGGAATTTGATTTAAAAAAAATAGATTAATTCTGTCTGAGTTGTCAGTATTGCATGAGTGTCCCAGCACAGCACTACTGAAGATATCTCCTGCAGCTGTATTACTGGTGGTGTCATGTGCAATGTATTGTTATTGCTCATCAATTAAGATGTGCAACAATTCCTTGACTTACTCTCCAGTAGAACTTAAAAACACTGATAATAATGACGTTGATGAAAATGAGCAATTATGAAAGATCATTTTAATTTCATTCGGGTTAGAGTCCTGAGTTGCAATTAGTCAACGTTGTGTTTGCAATTTAATTTTCATTTGTGTATATTAGTTTGTAAAACATAGTCCATATTTCCTTTTTTATATGTAATCAATAACTAACATGGCAATCATGAATGAAAAAATATTTAAAAACTGGTCTTTAAGGATTGCATGTCTGTCATATATTTTTTTCAGCGCATTTTTTCGATCAGTTTTGTAACATTTTCACATTTATATTTATATTTTTTCATGACTGCTGCCAATTTGCGTAGAAAAACGAGCATAGTATATACCCCTGACCAACATGCGAGACTATGTTCCAATATTTAGTAAAATGTTCAATGATCATATACACACATAAATTCAGGAGTTGAACTCTGCCGAATCTAAAGAAAGGATGATAATCTTATATAAAAATAATTTGAAAACTCTTCCTCATAAATTTGTGATGACCACAAAAATAAATTTACTAGATAGGGGAAGCGCTGGTTTCGAAGTTTGAATCACTGAAGTTATTTAATGGACACAAGATATTTCCTACCAACAACTGCAATTTCACCAAACAACTGATAAGTAGGCTGCCAGAATATAAAGGCCTATTGCTTAGGACTAACTGCAGTCTTCATACCTGAAGTTTTGTGAGAGGAGTTTAGGGGAAAAAAGATAATGTAAGAGAAGGCTCTCTCACTGTCTTTATTCCCATCTGGGATACATTGGTGATATCATTCTATAATGAACAGAAAAAATCTGCAAGAACTTGTATAACTTCTATTATCTAGCATACGAATGGTGTTAGGAATTGTTATACAGTGGTACCTCGGTATACGTCCAGCTCCCAACTCGAATAATTATGTAAAAGTATTTTTGTAAGAGATTTTGTAAGTGCATTTTTGGGGGTCTGAAACGGATAATCTACTTTACATTAGTCCTTATGGGAACAAATTCGTTCGGTACTTGAAGAGATCGGCACTTGAGCAACCTTCTGGAATTAATTAAGGTCGTATACCGAGGTACCTCTGTATTTTGCCGATAATTCCAGTAATATTTAGTAAGTCATACTTTGAGCTGTAGCAAAAGTATATATTTGTTGTATCTAGTGATGGTTCTGGGAGTCATGTCTTATCCGGCAAGAGAATGAGACGAATATACTGCACTTTGGAATCTTTATTACGGAAACGTTTCGTCAGCCAGTGGATTCTTAAGCGCACTATAGACAAGAGCGTCTGAAGATGAGGATGACTTTGAGATAATCAGTCCCTCAGCCTGGAGGTTATGTGCTCAGTCCATAAATATTGATTATGTTTTTATTATAATCATGGGGAAGCGCTAAACACATAGGATTATACAGCGCCTGTCGGGTTGAGGGGTTGGAAGGTATTCAGGCTTAGTTCAGGGAACTGGAGCACAGATCCAATTCCATAGATCAAAAGCCCTTCACCAGCGTCAAGGAACCCCCCTTGAGGAGCCAGAAATCTTGAGAAAAGTCCTACACATGTGCGGAGAAGTGACTTATATACTGGACTTCCGTCATGTTTTTCACTAGCCCAACATAATTATCTGTTCTGTGGCATCTTAGGAAGTTCTGGGCAACCTGTCTGAAAATCTCCCATGCAGCCAGCGTCAGTGGAGTCAGTTTTCATAAGAAAGCTGGATCGGATAACAGTTCATATATTTGTTTCCCAACAAATATTCCGAACTAAGGTTTTCCGTCAGTTTAAATATCCCATTAAGGTAAAGAAATCCGGCACCTTCACCATCCATCGCCTTTACAAAGCCTGTCATTAGACCCAACTTTAAATGATATGGCTGAAGAAATATCTAATGAGGATGCACCAGTGGTCTACGTTGTTTGCTGAATTTTCCTGAAATAGGGTCTTTTCTTGCCTCCAATTCTTTGATCTTAAAGTAGTTAGCATCGTTCCAAATATTCCAAAAAGAATCCACATATGTTTTATGTAACCAAGATGGAGGCAAAGTATTAGCCATATGACTTTCAGTTCCCCAGTCTTCACTTATGGGTGTTGTATTTTCTTAGTCTGAGCAGAATTTCCAAGCGTCATTCACAGACACAACTGTTCTTTTATTGATGTTGTGAAAGATCACTGATCTCAAATTGACCATGTTGAAATAGATCAAATATCTCTATCACCAAAATGGAGTTCATAGCCAAGATCCTTCATTTAACTTTCCACATCAGTGCAGAAACATCTCAGTTCTCCCTCTCGAGGGAACCTCCTTGAGCTCCTGATTTTCCTCCAGTCACTCTCCTTTCTTCATTAATCTCTGCTTTATCAACACTTGTATCTCATATTCTGGTGATTTTTCAAATTAATTATTAGTATTATAAAGTGGGAGGTCAGAGTGATGCCGTGTCTCCAGCTCGGTCAATATTGACACTGCTGGATCAACACAGCTACTGCTGGATCAACACATCTACTGCTGGATCAACACAGCCACTCCTGGATCAACACAGCCACTCTTGGATCAACACAGCTACTCCTGGATCAACACAGCTACTTCTGGATCAACACAGCTAATGCTGGATCACCACAGCTACAGCTGGATCAACACAGCTACTGCTGGATCAACACAGCTACTGCTAGATCTACACAGTCACTGCTGGATCAACACAGTTACTGCTGAAACAACACAGCTACCGTTGGATCAACACAGCTACTGCTCGATCAACACAGTCACTGCTGGATCAACATAGTTACTGATGGATCAACACAGCTACTGCTGAATCACCATAGTTACTGCTGAATCAACACAGCTACTGCTGGATCAACACTATCACTGCTGGATCAACACAGCTACTGCTGAATCAACACAGTTATTGCTGGATCAACACAGTCACTGCTGGATCAACACAGCTACTGCTGGATCAACACAGCTACTGCTGGATCAACACAGTTACTGCTGGATCAACACAGCTACTGCTGGATCAACACAGCTACTGCTGGATCAACACAGTCACTGCTGGATCAACACAGCTACTGATGGATCAACACAGCTACTACTAGATCAACACAGTTACTGCTGGATCAACACAGTCACTGCTAGATCAAAGCAATCACTGCTGGATCAACACAGCTTCTGCTGGATCAACACAGTCACTGTTGGATCAACACAGCTACAGCTGGATTAACGCAATTACTGCTGGATCAACATAGTTACTGCTGGATCAACACAGTCACTGCTGGATCAACACAGCTACTTCTGGATCAACACAGCTACTGCTGAATCAGCACATTTACTGCTAGATCAACACAGTCACTGCTGGATCAACACGGCTACTGCTGGATCAACAAAGCTGCTGCTGATAACACAGCTACTTATGGATCAACCCAGTTACTGCTGAATCAACACAACCACTGCTGGATCAACACAGTCATTGCTAGATCAATACAATCACTGCTGGATGAACACAGCTACTGCTGGATCAAAACAGCTACTGCTGGATCAACACAGTCACTGCTGGATCAACTCAGCTACAGCTGGATTAACACAGTTACTGTTGGATCAACACAGCCACTGCTGGAGCGACACAGAAAGGAGGCCTAGCAACATTACGGAAACGACATAGACTCGAAAGTTAAGTGTGACTCGAAACTGTTGTATAGTTACATTAGGAGGAAGACAACGGTCAAAGACCAGGTGATCAGGCTTAGGAAAGAAGGCGGGGAACTCACAAGAAACGATCAAGAGGTATGTGAGGAGCTCAACATGAGATTCAAGGAAGTATTTACAGTGGAGACAGGAAGGCCTCTGGGTGGACAAAACAGAAGGGAACACCAACAAGTATTATACCAACAAGTGTTGGATGACATACATAAACTGAGAAGGAGGTGAAGAAGCTGCTAAGGGATATTGATACCTTAAAGTCAATGTGACTGGACAACATCTCCCCTTGAGTCCTTAGAGAGGGAGCGGATATGCTGTGTGTGCCACTAACCACAATCTTCAACACATCCCTCGAAACTGGGCAACTACCTGAGGTATGGAAGACAGCAAATGTAGTTACCATTTTTTTAAAAAAAAAAGAGACAGAAAAGAGGCACTAAACTATAGACCAGTGTAATTGGCGTGTATAGTATGCAGAGTCATGGAGAAGATTATCAGGAGGAGAGCACTGGAGCACTTGGAACAGAACAAGAGTATACAAGCCAACCAGTACTGATTTATGGAAGGCAAATCCTGTGTCACAAACCTTATGGAGTTTTATGATAAAGTAACAGAAGTAAGACACGAGAGAGAGGGGTGGGTTGATTGCATCTTCGTGGACTGCAAGAAGGCCTTTGACACAGCTCCTCTCAATATTCCTCGCGAATAACAGGAAGGGCACTGGAGTGGATCAGAGAATACCTGACAGGGAGGCAACAATGAGTCATGGTACGTGATGGAGTATCACAGTGGGCACCTGTGACGAGCGGGGTCCCTCCGGGGTCGGTCCTAGAACCAATGCTATTTTTGGTATATGTGAATGACATGATGGAAGGGTTAGACTCAGAAGTGTCCCTCTTCGCAGATGATGTGAAGTTAGTGAGAAGAATTAAATCAGATGAGGATCAGGTAGGACTTCAAAGAGACCTGAACAGGCTGGACACGTGGTCCAGCAACTGGCTTCTCGAGTTTAACCTCGCCAAATGCAAAGTCATGAAGATCGGGGAAGGGCACAGAAGACTGCAGACGGAGTTTAGACTAGGTAACCAAAGACTGCAAACCTCGCTCAAGGAGAAAGATCTTGGGGTGAGTATAACACAGAGCACGTCTCCGCAAGCACACGTCAACCAGATAACTGCTGCGGCACATGGGCGCCTGGCAAACCTGAGAACAGCGTTCCGATGCCTTAGTAAGGATTCGTTCAAGACACTGTACACCGTATTCGTCAGGCCCATACTGGAGTATGCAGCACCTGTTTGGAACTCACACTTGTTCAAGCACGTCAAGAAATTAGAGAAAGTGCAAAGGTTTGCGACAAGGTTAGTTCCAGAGCTAAGGGGAATGTCCTATGAAGAAAGATTAAGGGAAATTGGCCTGACAACACTGGAGGAAAGGAGAGTTAGGGGAGACATGATAACGACATACAAAATACTGCGTGGAATAAAGAAGGTGGACAGAGACAGGATGTTCCAGAGACAGGACACAGAAACAAGGGGTCACAATTGGAAGTTGAAGACCCAGATGAGTCAAAGGGATGTTAGAAAATATTTCTTCAGTCATAGCTAGTGAGATAGTGGGGGCAGTAACCATACATAACTTTAAGACGAGGTATGATAAAGCTTATAAAGCAGGGAGAGAGAGGACCTAGTGGCACTCGGTGAAGAGGCGGGGCCAGGGGCTGAGTCTCGACCCCTGCAATCACAATTAGGTGAGTACAGCAACTGCTGATTCAACACAGACACTGCTGGATCAACATAGCTACTGCTGGATCAGCACAGCTGCTGCCGGAATAACACAGACACTGCTGAATCAGCGTAGCTACTGCTGGATCAACACAGTCACTGCTGGAACAGCACAGCTACTCCTGGATCAACACAGCTACTGCTGGATCACTTCAGTTACTGCTGGTTCAACACAGTCACTGCTGGATCAGCACAGTCAATGCTGGATCAACACAGTCACTTCTGGATCAACACAGCTACTGCTAGATCAACACAACTACTGCTAAATCAACACAGCTACTGCTGGATGAGTACAGCTACTGCTGGATCAGCACAGCTACTGCTGGATCAACATAGCTACTGCTGGATCAACACAGCTACTGCTAAATCAACACAGCTACTGCTGGATCAGTACAACTACTGCTGGATCAGTACAGCTACTGCTGGATCAACACAGCTACTGCTGGATCAACATAGTTTCTCTTGAATTACCACTGTTACTGCTGGAACAACACAGTCACTGCTGGATCAGCACAGTCAATGCTGGATCAGCACAGCTACTGCTGGATCAACACAGCTTCTGCTCGATCAGAACAGCTATTGCTGGATCAATACAACTACTGCTGGATCAATACAACTGCTGCTGGATCAGCACGGCTACTGCTGGATCAACACGGCTACTGCTGGATTAACACAGCTACTGCTGAATTACTACTGTCACTGCTGGATCAACACAGCCACTGTAGGATCAGCACAGTCAATGCTGGATCAACACAGGCACTGCTGGATCAACACAGTCACTTCTGGATCAACACAGCTACTGCTGGATCAACACAACTACTGCTAAATCAACACAGCTACTGCTGGATCATCACAACTACTGCAGGATCAACACAGTTATTGCTGGATCAACACAGCTGCTGCTGGATCAGTACAGCTACTGTTAGATCAACACAGACACTTTTGGATCAACACAGTTACTGAGTAATCAACACAACCACTGCTGGATTAATGCAGCCTCTTCTGGATCAAAACAGGTACTGCTGGATTAATACAGCTACTTCTGAATCAACATAGTCACTGTTGGATCAACACAGTTACCGGGGAATCAGCACAGCCACTGCTGAATCAAGACAGCCTCTTATGGATCAATGCAGCTGCTGCTGGAATATCACAGTCATTGCTGGATCAACACAGCTACTGTGGGATAAACACAGCAACTGCTTAATTAATACAGTTACTGCTGGATCAGTACAGCTACTCCTGGATCAGTTCAGCCACTGGTTGATCAACACAACCACTGCTGTATCAATTCAAACTCTGCTAGATCATTGTATACACTTTAAAGATGAATATAGCCACTGCTGGATCATTAGAGCCACTCCTGGTCATTTTAATCAGTTGGATCAATTTAGCTATTGATTAATCAGTATAGCCACTGTTTGATCATTATAGCCACTGCTGAATCAATATAGCCAATTCTGGATCAATATTCCCACTGCTGGATCAGTATAGCATCTTATGAACCAATACAGCTACTGCTGGATCAATATTCCCACTGCTGGATCAGTATAGCATCTTATGAATCAATACAGCTACTGCTGGATCAATATTCCCACTGCTGGATCAAAATCACTCCTCCATTACCAGTCAGCAATGACTGTCCCAGTGCCCCAACACTCATTGGTGCTCTGCCAGCAGCTGGGCTCCGCCTCTTCCGCCCACTACCAGGCGCCGTGTACCTCTGCAAGTTACCATCAAAGTTATGGACACAGTGAGTTCCGAACTGCTGATTGGAAACTCTAGGACTCTCGCCCAAGCTGACTGATAATAGAGTTGCTGAGTGATTGTAAAGGGTTTGCCAGGATACTTGATTAAATCCTGGGTAGAACTATTGATTCGTGGTCGAAAAAATGGATCAAGGGACATAAAAAGGATAAAAAAAAACATGGATATGAAAATTGTAGTTATATTTTACAGAATTCAAGCATGAACTCACTGACAACAGATCACAGATCGGTAGTTGGAGTGCTTACATTGAAATACTTAGAATATATCTTCTCTGTATAGGTCTATTTAGTTGACCTGGATCTGATCGCTTCTCATCACTTCATATTCACCCTTGAGATAGCACATTCTGTTGGTACGTCTCCATGTTTTTCGTCAAATATATTTAGCTTTCTGCAATATTTACAATATATATATATATATATATATATATATATATATATATATATATATATATATATATATATATATATATATATATATATATATATATATATATATATATATATATATATATATATATATATATATATATATATATATATATATATATATATATATATATATATATATATATATATATATATATATATATATATATATATATATATATATATATATATATATATATATATATATATATATGCAAAACAACCACTCTGAAAGAATAGAGAAATTCCAAGCACTTTCGTGACTACTCACATTATCAAGGAACTATGAAAGTGAAGTGTATGTATGTATGTATAATGTTCGCCAAGACCATAGTCCTGGCACGGGTCCCAATCTTGCGATGACCCGTCTCTGGCTCCCGATGGAGAAAGGTTTCCACAATGATGCGACGCATGCCGCTCAAGCGCCCCTCTGGTCAGTTCAACTGGTGCATCTCATAAGCGACACCATATGTAACTATGGACAATAGCGAGGAGGAGGATATGTCATTATTACAGGTAACAGCTTGTCTGGTTCGTTGACCCCATGGTACACTAGCATGGCCGCAGTCATCTCTGGGTCCTCTTCGGGAGGGAATATCACCCCTAGTTGCCTGCGGAGTGTCTCAGTAGCTTCGCACTCTAGAAGATAGTGTGTTAGGGGCCGCTGGACAACGTGCTGACAGTACTGGCACATCTCCTCCTCAGCCTTGTCTACCATCATCTTGGCTGTGGGAAAGCCCAAACGAAGCCGATGGATGGCGGTACACTGCGCTCTGGACCAGCTTCTATCATATGGAGGGGGTTCTCCCTGAGTCGCTGCTCGGTACCACTGTTGAGATGGGGTATCACCTAAGACCTCCCCCATAAGTTTCGTGGCTCTGGCAGCCACCAGTTTGGTCTGTCGTACGCTGATTGGGACAGTAATCCCAACATGTGGATAGTCTGTTGCTGCCTTGGCTGCATCATCTGCCGCCTCATTTCCCCGGATGCCAGCATGGCTGGGGATCCAGTTCAATGTCGATCTATTACCCTGAACTTCTAAGGCTGTCATTATGCTCAGGATCGATGTGATGAGGTGAACATTATCCTGTGGTTGAGGATGGGAGAGGGCATTGATTGCAGAGGTGGAATCAACATGTATGACAGGTCGGAGTCGATGTCGTAGGGCATGTGACAATGCCTGCTGAATCGCCACCAGCTCAGCTTGAAGGATCGTGCAGTGGTCAGGGAGTCGCCAGCCTTGTGTGTGACCATTGTGGTACAGTCCAGCTGCTGCTCTCTTCCTATCAGGGTCGACAGAACCATCTGTGAAATACACTGCACATGTGCCTCCCTCTGCCAGTGCCATGCTTGTCTCAGCATGATTGCTGAGGGTGTCTCGACTGCAGA
Organism: Cherax quadricarinatus; assembly: GCF_038502225.1. Lineage (NCBI taxonomy): Eukaryota > Metazoa > Arthropoda > Malacostraca > Decapoda > Parastacidae > Cherax > Cherax quadricarinatus. The sequence continues at coordinate 31,590,027 of NC_091325.1, read as the reverse complement.
GACACTTAGAGATGGGCAGCTGCATGATGAAAACATCGGCTGGATCTGGGCGCCAGGGAGGTGGTGGATGGTACCCAGCAACAGGAAGGTCACAACTCTTCTCACAGAGCAGCTGTACAGGCAGCAGCTTCCGCCCAGCAGCACAAAACGAACGAATCCAGGAGTAGTCCGTGAAGAGTGTGGGATCTTGTGACATGGTTGTTAATATCCGTCTCCTTAGTGGGGTACCTTGCTGCCGGTGCAGAATCGTGGCCACTTTGCAGGCGTTTATGTATCTTACTCTGTCAGCCAAGGAAGGAAGCCGGGCCTCAGATTTGAGACATACTGTGTTGGTCCAGATGGGGGCACCAAGCATAGTTCTTATCGCCTGGTTTTGTACGACCTCCACCCTTTGCCTGCTCTGCGGGAAGAGATGAGCTAAAGCCGGTGCACTGTAGTCAATGAGCGAGCGTATAGCTTGTATATAGTACAAGCGAAGTACATCTTTGCTTGCCCCTGCACGGTGCCTCGTCATGGCTCTCATGGCGTTGAGTCTGAGTAGAGCACGTGACCTGACATACTCGGCCTGTTTCTGAAAAGTCCTGCCCGCTCTGAGAACCTGCAAATTCATGGCATCCACTGTCTCCTCTTCGGTCAGAAAGCACACTCTCAGGAGAGTACTGACCATCTGCCGGAATGCGCTCTGTTGTTCCGTGGAGTTGATTGTGTTGCAAATAAGATCCGTGAACACCTTGATGAGTGCTACGAGATCCTCCCTGGTGAGGGCCTGCTTTGGAGATGGGTTCGAAACAGTGGATATTATCTGGGCTGCTGTGGTCTGTAGGGACTGCTGAGGGTTGGATTTCTTTATTGTATGCACCGTGGTCTGTTGCTGTATACCAGGTTGAGTAGCCGGGATCTGCTGGTGAGGTGCCAGTTGAGTCTGCAAAGCGCCTGTGCCGGGTAAGGAGTGCCTGCGTTGTCGTGCTATGGCCTGTGGGGGCTCGTTTAGTGCAGCCTGCTGATCGCATTGACCCGATGCACCCTGTTGACGCCTCCTGTTCCTCTTGTTTCTGTTTCTTCGTTGAGGTAGGGGTGCAGGAGGTTCTTGACCTTGACGCCTGGTTGAGGCTTCTAGGGTTGGGAATTCCTGGGCATTGACTTGGTTTAGCTGCTGAGAGATCTGCGGTATGGTAGGGTTCTCTGCACCCATCGTTTGATGATCCGTCGTAGCCTGTTGCCGAGTTTTTGGCGTCTTCCAGACTTCTTGAATTCTGGCGAGCCTCTCGGGGCATCGAGGATTCCAGGCATGGTGTTTCTGCCTGCAGTTCGGGCATTGTGGAGTGGGTGGCGATGCATTTTTCAGCTTGGTGATGCATTCCTCGGTAGGGTGGTGCTGGCTGCAGACACCGCAGATTACTCTGTTCGGACATAGTGCACCCAGGTGTCCATAACGCTGACACTTGAAACAGCGAACTGGTTCTGCTGTGAAGGTCCTGACATCGTGGCAGTGGTCCTACATGCTGAATGAGAACCTGTCGGGTCGGTGCGTTGCCTGCCGTCTTTGCCTTGAGACGTTGAGCTGACACCACACTGGGATGAGCTGCTACTGCCTCGATGGGCATCATCAGCGGGTATCGCATCACTACACCCTTGGTGATCTTCTGCCGAGAGTCCAGTTCCTCCAGGGTGAATGAGCGATCTGTCTCCATGACTCTCTTCAAGGTGGTATACATTTCCTTGTTGAGAGGAGTCAATATTGGTTCTCCCCTCAAGTTGAACCATATCTTGAACTTCAGGTTGTGTCGTGATTCCAGGTATGAAACAACCCCATAGTGGGTTCTGTGGTCCCCATAAGACTTCACCTTGAATTTGCCAGGTCGGTTGAGCTGGTTTGCCTGCTCCTTGGACGGACGGTGCTTCTTGGTTTTCGTGGGGTGCGGTGTTTATTTCCGCACCTGTTTCTATTGTCGCTGGCTCCATGGTTGGGACTGTCAGATCTGCTACAATGTGAACAGGATCTTCCTCTTCCTCTCGCAACTTCTTCGCTAGAATTTCGCCCCACATTTCCAAATCTGAGTCCTCCGTCGTGTTCATGGAGCATCGTGACCTCTTCTTTTCGGCAGAAGCCATGTGCCTATCTTCTGAAAAGGTAGTGAACTCCGTGAACTGAGAGTGTGTCAATGGATTGTCGTAATACGAGTCTTCCTGAGTGTGCTGTACAACTCTCTATGAAAGTGAAGCATCCAAGGAAGCTATATAAGGGGTCGGCCAACACCTCACTATCAGATCCCACAACGGTTAAACACGTGACGCGCGCCGACCCAACTTGGATAGGTCCTTTGCAAAACTCACCCCCAAGCTATTTATTTGTCCAGTGTATTATTAAATTCTACCCAAATTCTATTAATTATAAATGGATCTAATTTATATAAACCAAAGGAAATATTCATATTATTGTCAAAACTGCTTTTTATGAAACAAGATTCAATTATATTCCTGTCGACCATGGACTTGCTTGATACTACTTTCTCAACTTTTTGAAAATCAATTGGATGGTTAAAATCTCTTACATGAATAAATAGAGCATTGGAATCTTGTCCAGTTCTAATGCTATATTTATGTTGTTTTAATCTTAGTTCGAGATTTTTACCAGTTTGACCGTAATAAACTTTATCGCAAATTTTACAAGGAATCTTATAGACACATCCATCAGCATTTTGGGGGGAATTCTTAATCAAAAGTTTTTTTACTGTATCAAGATTTTTGAATACAACTTTAATATTAAAAGTCTTAAGAAGAGAAGGCATATCAACAAAGTTTTCATGGTAAGGGAGAACCAACATATTTTTAGTTGAATAAGGCTGGTTGCCCTTTTTTGGATTATAAAAAGTGTTCCTAGCAACTTTAAAAGATTTATCAATTACATTTCTTGGGTATTTTAAATCATTACCTATTTCATAAATTTTGGATATTTCCTCATCTATGTACTCAGGACTACAAATTCGTAAAGCTCTCAAAAACATTGATGAGAAAACAGACAGTTTGACTCTATCTTGATGCGACGAATAATAGTGGACATAGGAACAGTTATTTGTAGGTTTTCTGTAAATTTTAAATTTGAATTCATTATTACCCTTAATAATTAAAACATCTAGAAAAGGCAATGAGTTATTTTCTTCAAACTCAACAGTAAAGTTTATAGAATGGGCTAAGCTATTTAATTTTCCAAGAAAATGGTGTATATCTACATTTTTGGGCATAAGACACAAAATATCATCAACATATCTGAACCATTTAGCTCTATTAGGGAGGATTGTGTTAAGCAACCTTGTTTCAAAAAATTCCATGTATAGGTTACTAAGAACAGGTGAAAGAGGATTTCCCATTGCCATACCAAACTTCTGAGTGTAAAACTTATCATTAAATACAAATTTTGCATCAACAATGCAAAGTTTAATAAGTTTAATGATAGTAGGAACAGGCAATGGTAAATCATAGTTAACGAGTTCTTCAGATAAGAAACTTAATAAATCATAAGAACATAAGAACATAAGAATGTAGGAACACTGCAGAAGGCCTACTGGCCCATACGAGGCAGGTCCTTATCAAAACGACATCTACCTAAAGCTACTCAAGAAACAACTCCCGCACCCCCCAACACCAATCAAACCCAGCCCCTCCCGCTCATATATTTGTCCAGTCTCTTCTTAAAGCTACCCAAGGTCCTAGCCTCTATCACCCCACTGGGAAGACTGTTCCACGCATCTACAACTCTGTTAGAAAACCAGTACTTACCTATGTCCTTTCTAAATCTAAATTTATCCAACTTAAATCCATTATTCCTGGTTCTTACCTGGTTCGACACCCTCAGTACTTTATTAATGTCTCCCTTGTTTATGCCCGTCATCCACTTATACACTTCAATGATATCTCCCCTCATTCTACGCCTCTCCAGAGAGTGGAGATTTAAGGCTTTAAGTCTATCTTCATACGGGAGGTTCCTTACACAGTAAATCATTTTAGTCATTCTTCTCTGTATGTTCTCTAATGAGTCTATGTCCATCCTGTAGTAAGGGGACCAAAACTGAGCAGCATAATCTAAATGAGGCCTCACTAGTGATGTATAGAGCTGTAAAATAACTTTTGGACTTCTGTTACTTATACTTCTTGAGATAAATCCAAGTAATCTGTTGGCCTTGTTGCGCACACTGAGGCACTGCTGTCTTGGCTTTAAATTTCTGCTTACCATGACTCCCAAGTCTTTTTCACATTCTGTATGACCAAGCTCTACTTCACCTAGATTATAGCTTCGAGGGTTATTTTCATTACCAAGGGCAAGTACCTTACACTTATCCACATTAAACTTCATCTGCCATTTCTCAGACCAAGACATTAATTTGTTAAAATCGTCCTGGAGTTCATTGATATCCTCCTCAGAGTGAATTATACGGCCTATCTTTGTATCATCAGCAAACTTACTCATGTCACTAGTAATCCCTTCATCAAGGTCATTAATGTAAATTATGAACAAGAGAGGGCCTAAAACTGATCCTTGTGGAACGCCACTAGTGACTAATCCCCATTCAGATTTCACTCCATTAATGGTAACTCTCTGCTTTCTATTGGTAAGCCATGCCTCAATCCATGCTAGAACTTTACCTCCTATACCATGAGCTGCCACTTTTCTTAAGAGTCTCTTGTGAGGTACTCTGTCGAAGGCTTTACTAAAATCCAAATAAACAATATCATATTCCTTATCACTGTCAACTGCCTCAAATGTTCTATTGAAGAACGTCAGTAAGTTTGTCAGGCAGGAACGACCTCTCGTGAATCCATGCTGAGATTCATTTATCAAGTTATGCTCTTCAAGGTGACTTCTGATAATGTCAGCTATAATTGATTCTAATAACTTGCCCACTATAGATGTCAGGCTTATTGGACGGTAATTTGAAGGAGTGGACTTATCCCCTGATTTGAATATAGGAACCACATTGGCCATCTTCCACATCTCTGGCACAACACTGGTAAGGATGGACGCATTGAATACACTCGTTAATGGCTGACTAAGCTCCATCTTGCATTCCTTAAGTACCCTTGAAAACAACTCATCGGGTCCAGGGGACTTATTTTGTTTCAGTTTGTCTATCTGTTTAATAACCATGTCCCTCGTGACAGTAATATTAGTTAACTTAAATTCATCAGGAACTAAATAATTGTTAATTACTGGAATCTCATTTACATCTTCCTGTGTAAAAACTGACAAAAAATAGTCATTAAATAAGGAACACATTTCCAGTTCATTATCCGTCAGCTGTCCATTCCCAGATTTCAGAGGTCCTACTTTTTCCTTCACCTTCGTCCTATACACTTGAAAGAACCCCTTTGGATTAGTCTTTGATTCATTAGCGACTCTAATTTCATAGTCACGTTTAGCCTTTCTAATCGCCTTTTTTACTTCTCTATTAAGCTGAACATATTGGTCAGTAAGGTTAACCTCTCCTCTTCTGATGCGCCTATAAATTCCCCTTTTCTCCCCTAATAGATGCTTTAACCTCCTGTTAACCCATTTGGGATCGTTATTATTAGACCTAATTTCTCTCTGGGGAATGTATATACTCTGGGCACTGTGTACATTATTAAGAAAACAATCATAAAAGCAGATCCCTTCATATTCATAAGTATGATTATCGTCAATAAAATCATTAGCTAGATAACCCCAATCAAGATTAGACAGATGTTCCCTAAGTCCATTATAATCGGCAGAACGAAAATCGGGGATTTTTACTGTATTATCATTATTCTTGCATTCCCAATTAATGCTAAAGGTGATGGATTTGTGATCACTTGCGCCAAGCTCTTCAGTGATCTCCAGATTATTCACTAGTGTTTCCTTATTTGACAAGACTAGGTCTAGCAAATTATTACCCCTGGTAGGTTCAGTTACACTCTGTTTCAGAAAACAGTCCTGAACTGTTTCCATGAAGTCACTGGACTCTAGATTACCTGTCAAAGAATTCCAGTCAATTTGGCTAAAGTTAAAATCCCCTACTATGACTACGTTACTGTGTCCAGAAGCCCTAACAATTTCGTCCCAAAGAAGTCTCCCTCTATCGTGATCCAAGCCTGGAGGTCGGTATATTACACCTAGAATTAGTTTTTCTTGACCCTCTACGAACTCTACCCAAACAGACTCTGTTACTGCTCCATCTATTTTTATACCTTTTTTTATGCAACAATTAATATTTTCTCGAACATACAATGCAACTCCTCCCCCCTTCCCATTACATCTATCCACATTGAATAACTTAAATCCCTGAATATTACACTCAGCAGTCATATCCCGACTCTTTAAATCATACCACGTTTCAGTTAATGCAATGATATCAAAGTTCCCAGCACATGCTACCAAACGTAGTTCATTAATTTTATTTCTTGCACTTCGACTGTTAGCATTCCAACGCATTCTCGGTGCTACCCGACGAATGTGAGTCTACTTCTGGGATCGTCACGACGAACGACAACAAGGAAGGTAAGAATATTGTTGTTGTTGGGGATAGCCAGGTTAGATACATGGATAGGGCATTCTGCTTGAAGGACAGGAGTAGGAGACAAAGGGTATGCTTTCCTGGGGCAGGGATGGAGGACATTGTTAGCCGGCTTGACAACATCATGAACGGTAATGGGATCAATCCTATTATTTGCCTCAGTGCTGGAGGCAATGATGTAGGCAAGCGTAGAAGTGAGGATTTAGTTAGAAAGTTCAGGACAGCTATAGACATGATTAGGAAGAAGGGGGGGGCGACCTGTTATATGTGGCATTTTGCCAAGAAGAGGTGTTGGTAATGAATGGTTGTCCAGAGCAATTGGTATTAATTGTTGGCTGGATAAACACTGTAAGGATAATGCAGTACCATTCATTGACAACTGGGACAACTTCTATGGCCGAAATGACATGTATGCCAGGGATGGGGTTCACTTATCCAGGGCAGGTGTGGGTTTTCTTGCTAACTCAATTGAGGGGGTTGTTAGGACTTTAAACTAGGATTAGTTAGAGGTATGGGTTTAAAAATGATTAATAATGAGTATGGATATATTGACTTATGCTCTGATATTAAGAATCTTTATAGTAACTGTCATGGAGTAACTCTGGGTAATGATAATTTCAGAAATTGTGTAAAACCAAAGATGAATATGAAAATGTGAACTTTCGTAAAGAAGGAAGTAACATCAAAACTAACCATGTTAAAATCATTTAAGTCAGTCAAGGAGCTTAATTTATCAACCAAGTCTATGTTGTTTTTAACATTAAAGTTAGAAATTTTGCCAACAATGTTTTTGAGAGCTTTACGAATTTGTAGTCCTGAGTTCATAGATGAGGAAATATCCAAAATTTATGAAATAGGTAATGATTTAAAATACCCAAGAAATGTAATTGATAAATCTTTTAAAGTTGCTAGGAACACTTTTTATAATCCAAAAAAGGGCAACCAGCCTTATTCAACTAAAAATATGTTGGTTCTCCCTTACCATGAAAACTTGGTTGATATGCCTTCTCTTCTTAAGACTTTTAATATTAAAGTTGTATTAAAAAATCTTGATACAGTAAAAAAACTTTTGATTAAGAATTCCCCCCAAAATGCTGATGGATGTGTCTATAAGATTCCTTGTAAAATTTGCGATAAAGTTTATTACGGTCAAACTGGTAAAAATCTCGTACTAAGATTAAAACAACATAAATATAGCATTAGAACTGGACAAGATTCCAATGCTCTATTTATTTTGTCATGGAGTAACTCTGGGTAATGATAATTTCAGAAATTGTGTAAAAACAAAGATGAATAGGAAAAATGTGCAGAAGAAAAAACATATGATGGTATTTTATGCTAACAGTCGAAGTGCAAGAAATAAAATTAATGAACTAGGTGAAGTAGAGCTTGGTCATACAGAATGTGAAAAAGACTTGGGAGTCATGGTAAGCAGAAATCTAAAGCCAAGACAGCAGTGCCTCAGTGTGCGCAACAAGGCCAACAGATTACTTGGATTTATCTCAAGAAGTATAAGTAACAGAAGTCCAAAAGTTATTTTACAGCTCTATACATCACTAGTGAGGCCTCATTTAGATTATGCTGCTCAGTTTTGGTCCCCTTACTACAGGATGGACATAGACTCATTAGAGAACATACAGAGAAGAATGACTAAAATGATTTACTGTGTAAGGAACCTCCCGTATGAAGATAGACTTAAAGCCTTAAATCTCCACTCTCTGGAGAGGCGTAGAATGAGGGGAGATATCATTGAAGTGTATAAGTGGATGACGGGCATAAACAAGGGAGACATTAATAAAGTACTGAGGGTGTCGAACCAGGTAAGAACCAGGAATAATGGATTTAAGTTGGATAAATTTAGATTTAGAAAGGACATAGGTAAGTACTGGTTTTCTAACAGAGTTGTAGATGCGTGGAACAGTCTTCCCAGTGGGGTGATAGAGGCTAGGACCTTGGGTAGCTTTAAGAAGAGACTGGACAAATATATGAGTGGGAGGGGCTGGGTTTGATTGGTGTTGGGGGGTGCGGGAGTTGTTTCTTGAGTAGCTTTAGGTAGAGATCGTTTTGATAAGGACCTGCCTCGTATGGGCCAGTAGGCCTTCTGCAGTGTTCCTACATTCTTATGTTCTTATGTTCTTAACTACGTTTGGTAGCATGTGCTGGGAACTTTGATATCATTGCATTAACTGAAACGTGGTATGATTTAAAGAGTCGGGATATGACTGCTGAGTGTAATATTCAGGGATTTAAGTTGTTCAATGTGGATAGATGTAATGGGAAGAACATAAACATAAGAACATAAGAATGTAGGAACACTGCAGAAGGCCTACTGGCCCATAAGAGGCAGGTCCTTATCAAAACGATCTCTACCTAAATCTACTCAAGAAACAACTCCCGCACCCCCCAACACCAATCAAACCCAGCCCCTCCCACTCATATATTTGTCCAAGTAATCTGTTGGCCTTGTTGCGCACACTGAGGCACTGCTGTCTTGGCTTTAAATTTCTGCTTACCATGACTCCCAAGTCTTTTTCACATTCTGTATGACCAAGCTCTACTTCACCTAGATTATAGCTTCGAGGGTTATTTTCATTACCAAGGGCAAGTACCTTACACTTATCCACATTAAACTTCATCTGCCATTTCTCAGACCAAGACATTAATTTGTTCAAATCGTCCTGGAGTTCATTGATATCCTCCTCAGAGTGAATTATACGGCCTATCTTTGTATCATCAGCAAACTTACTCATGTCACTAGTAATCCCTTCATCAAGGTCATTAATGTAAATTATGAACAAGAGAGGGCCTAAAACTGATCCTTGTGGAACGCCACTAGTGACTAATCCCCATTCAGATTTCACTCCATTAATGGTAACTCTCTGCTTTCTATTGGTAAGCCATGCCTCAATCCATGCTAGAACTTTACCTCCTATACCATGAGCTGCCACTTTTCTTAAGAGTCTCTTGTAAGGTACTCTGTCGAAGGCTTTACTAAAATCCAAATAAACAATATCATATTCCTTATCACTGTAAACTGCCTCAAATTGAACATTAAAATGGTATAAAATACCGACAGGTTGTTAGGTAAGACACATATGCAACAGTTAGGTATCTTTATTTTGAAACGTTTCGCCTACACAGTAGGCTTCTTCAGTCAAGTACAGAAAAGTTGATAGAAGCAGAAGATACTTGAAGACGATGTAATCAGTCCATCACCCTTAAAGTTTTGAGGTGGTCAGTCTCTCAGTCTGGAGAAGAGGAACAATGCTCTTCTCCAGACTGAGGGACTGACCACCTCAAAACTTTAAGGGTGATGGACTGATTACATCGTCTTCAAGTATCTTCTGCTTCTATCAACTTTTCTGTACTTGACTGAAGAAGCCTACTGTGTAGGCGAAACGTTTCAAAATAAAGATACCTAACTGTTGCATATGTGTCTTACCTAACAACTGCCTCAAATGTTCTATTGAAGAACGTCAGTAAGTTTGTCAGGGGTAGTTGATGAGTGGAACAGTCTACCTAGTTGGGTTATTGAGGCTAGGACTTTGGGTAGTTTCAAATTTAGGTTGGATAAGTACATGAGTGGGAGGGGTTGGATTTGAGTTGGACTTGCACATCAGAGCTTATTTCATAAGAACATAAGAAAGGAGGAACACTGCAGCAGGCCTGTTGGCCCATACTAGGCAGGTCCTTTACAATTCATCCCACTAACATAAGAACATAAGAACATAAGAACGAAGGAACACTGCAGAAGGCCTACTGGCCCATGCGAGGCAGGTCCAAGTCTCCTACCGGCTTAAGCCAAAGCACCCAACCTAGTCAGGTCAGGTCACATTGACTTAAGGGAGGAACACGGCAACCGACCTGTTAGCACAAGCTATCAGGTCTAACTCACACCCACCCACATCTACTCATGTATTTATCCAACCTATTTTTAAAGCTACACAACGTTCTGGCCTCTATAACGGTACTTGGGAGTTTGTTCCACTCATCCACAACTCTATTACCAAACCAGTACTTTCCTATATCCTTCCTGAATCTGAATTTTTCCAACTTAAAACCATTGCTGCGAGTCCTGTCTAGGCTAGATATTTTCAGCACACTATTTACATCCCCTTTATTTATTCCTGTCTTCCATTTATACACCTCAATCATATCCCCCCTAATTCTACGTCTTTCTAGAGAGTGCAGTTTCAGGGCCCTTAGTCTATCCTCATAGGGAAGGTTTCTGATACATGGGATCATCTTTGTCATCCTCCTTTGTACATTTTCCAGAGAATTTATATCCATTCTGTAATACGGTGACCAAAACTGTGCAGCATAATCTAAATGAGGCCTAACCAAGGATGTATAGAGTTGAAGAACAACCTGAGGACTCCTATTATTTATGCTTCTTGATATGAAGCCAAGGATTCTATTAGCTTTATTGCGAACACTTATGCACTGTTGTCTTGGTTTCAGATTACTGCTAACCAGAACTCCTAAATCTTTTTCGCAATCCGTAATATTAAGATCTACATTATTTAGTTTATATGTGGCATGGTTATTGTCCTGTCCAACATTTAGAACTTTGCATTTGTCTATATTAAACTGCATCTGCCACTTCTCCGACCACTGCATCAGTCTATTCAAATCTTCCTGGAGTGCTCGAATGTCCTCGTCAGAATGAATTCGACGGCCTATTTTGGTGTCATCGGCAAACTTGCCGATGTCGCTCTTTATGCCCTCATCTATGTCGTTTATGTAGATTGTGAACAGCAGGGGGCCCAACACTGACCCCTGTGGAACACCGCTCGTGACGCTTCCCCACTCTGATTTCTCCCCATTTATGCAAACTCTCTGCTGCCTATTTGTCAACCATGCCTCTATCCAGGAAAAAATTTCTCCTCCTATTCCGTGTGCTTTAATTTTCCTCAATAGTCTCTGATGTGGGACCCTGTCAAAAGCCTTACTGAAGTCCATATACACAATATCATATTCATTACCATGATCTACCTCCTCAAATACCTTAGTGAAAAAAGTTAATAAATTCGTAAGGCAGGAACGCCCCTTTGTAAAACCATGCTGAGATTCTTTGATTAATTTATGCTTTTCAAGATGGCTACGAACTGCCTCGGCAATTATTGATTCCATAAATTTTCCCACTATGGAGGTTAGGCTTATTGGTCTATAGTTCGAAGCTAAGGACCTGTCACCTGTTTTGAAAATAGGTATCACATTTGCCATTTTCCACTTATCTGGCACCATGCCAGTTTGTAGTGATATGTTGAAAAGATTAGCCAAAGGTGTGCTAAGCTCCTCTTTACATTCCTTTAGAACCCTTGCATACAGTTCATCAGGGCCTGGGGATTTGTTAGGTTTTAATTTATCTATTTGCCTAAGGACCATGTCACTTGTGACCCTAATAGTGCACAGTTTATTATCGTCCTGTTCTACATAATTTATCATTACTGGAATATCGCTGGTATCCTCCTGTGTAAAAACTGAGAGGAAGTATGTGTTAAAAATTCTACACATTTCCTTATCACTGTCAGTGAGCTGACCCGAGGAACTTTTGAGTGGGCCTATCTTGTCCCTGATCTTACTTCTGTATACCTGAAAGAATCCTTTTGGGTTAGTCTTCGATTCTTTTGCAACTTTAACCTCATAATCTCTTTTTGCTTTTCTAATTCCCTTTTTTATTTCTCTCTTTAACTGAATATATCGATTTCTTAATTGCGCCTCTCCTCTTTTGATTTGCCTATATATGCCTCTCTTTTGACCAATCAGATATTTTAATCTATTGTTCATCCATTTAGGATCATTTTTGTTTGATCTGATTTCCCTATTTGGAACATAATTTGACTGAGCAGCTAGAACTATGCCCTGGAAAGCATCATATCGGCAACCATCACCACCTACCTGACCCTTAGTCAGGTCATTCCAGTTCAGCCCACCTAAGTAATTTTTCAGTCCTATGAAATCAGCCAAGCGAAAGTCAGGGACGGAGACTTGATTGCCATTATTAGGGGAATTCCATGATATATTAAAACTGAGTGATTTGTGATCACTCTCCCCAAGCTCATCATTAACCTCAAGATTATTAATTAGTGTTTCCCTACTGGCAAGAACCAAGTCAAGGAGGTTATTTCCCCTAGTTGGCTCTGTCACAAACTGTTTTAAAAAACAATCCTGGATCGTATCAAGAAAGTCACCCGACTCTAAATTTCCTGTCAAATTGCTCCAGTCAATCTGTCTATAGTTGAAATCTCCCATTAGCACAACATTTTCGTATGTAGATGCCTTACGAATTTCGTCCCATAGAAGTTTACTGCACTCCCTATCAAGATTTGGGGCCCTGTAAATCACACCCAAAATTAGTTTTTCTCGGCCCTCGAGAAGCTGTAACCAAACAGATTGACCAACCCAATTTTCAATGCCACCCAAGAAACAAGCTCCGATGTGCAAGTCCCTCTCAAATCCAACCCCTCCCACTCATTGTTAGGTAAGACACATATGCAACAGTTAGGTATCTTTATTTCGAAACTTTTCGCCTACACAGTAGGCTTCTTCAGTCGAGTACAGAAAGGTTGATAGAAGCAGAAGATACTTGAAGACGATGTAATCAGTCCATCACCCTTAAAGTTTTGAGGTGGTCAGTCCCTCAGTCTGGAGAAGAGCATTGTTCCGTTGTCTGAAACAATACGAAGTTGAAGTGACAGAATGGGGCCTTTATATAGTGCCAGGAGGTGAGACGTAGGTTGCTTTGGGAGGGCAGGTCCTTCACAAACCCAGCCGTTCTCACTAGTAGAGGTTGTCGAAGTGGTCTGTACCAAGATACCCTGAGGGACTGACCACCTCAAAACTTTAAGGGTGATGGACTGATTACATCGTCTTCAAGTATCTTCTGCTTCTATCAACCTTTCTGTACTCGACTGAAGAAGCCTACTGTGTAGGCGAAACGTTTCGAAATAAAGATACCTAACTGTTGCATATGTGTCTTACCTAACAATCTGTCGGTATTTCATACCATTTTAATGTTCATTCTGTCAGACACTGCAACACAAGGGTATCTTGGTCAACGTTGTCAGCGGTGGAAGTGGTTATAGAAGTTACAGGAGCAGTTGCTTGGGCAGGAGACAGGTCTGTAGGTGCAGTAAAGTTCAGGACGTTGGGAAGGATCTTGAGGATGTCTTCTGAAGGTGTGGATTCCGGAAAATTGAAGGCAGGCATGTTGTTCAGACGGAATAGTTCGTTAATAGTGGTGTTGAAAGTGCCGGGGCTTGCTGCGTTTGCAAGGTGTGCATACACCATGCAGTACAGCACCTTGGAAGGAGCACCGTCGGGGAGTGGAGAGAGGGAGTTGCTGGGCGATGGTGCCTGTAGATTAGCGTGTAGAGTCTTGATGGCGTCGGTTTGTGGTTTGGTTATTGCAGCATATGTCGGTGAATTGGAGGTTTTCTTCAGAACTTTAGTTTTCTTCAATATGATTTCTTTCCTGAGTGGGCACTTAGCTGCAAGGGTATGATGATTACCCTTGCAGTTAAGACATGTTGGTGTTGTAGTAATGGTGCAGGATCTGAAATCGTGTCCATCATTCCCACATTTTGAACAAAACTTCTTATTCTTGATGGGGCAGTCCTTGGTGGTGTGATTATAGGAGTAGCAGGTCCAGCAGTGGGGGATGTATGTGAAACGTTCTAGTTCTATATGACTTGGGTGAATGTGGTAATATGAGATGGCCAGACCGTCAGAGAGAGCTTGGGCAGCCATGGAGATGTCTGAGAATGTAATCTTTAGCATTGATGTGGCGTTGGGGATCTTTGAGATGCTGTCTACCGAGGCCCAGGTGTTTTGTTCCTCAATAGATGTCTTCAGTGCTTCAGTAGAGAGAGAGGTGACGATATTGTCAAGTCTTTTCACAAAGACCGAACGTTTCGACTTCAAGAATGGAGACGGGGATAGAGTGAATTGTTGTGTTTGTAGGGTCCTGATTGAAGAGTCGTCCATTAGTTTTAGTGCTTCCGTGTCATCTGTGCAGACGACAATGAAGGAGTCTTTCAGAGAGTGGATTGCCGTAAATTTGACCTGCAGGCAGGTCCTAACGACGGTAGCTAAAGCTAACTTCGAGGAGTCATTTATTGCACCATTCACAGGCTTGATTTTCACACGATTCGACAGCATTGTGAAAAGGATATCACGTTTGTAGAATATAAATTCTACACCCCGACAGGGTCGAAGAGAGGCTTCTTGCGGTGTAGAGAAACTGTATGATCTCGATAAGCATAGCAAAAAAAAGCTATGCTTATCGAGATGGCTTCTTATAATCTCAGCTATAATTGACTCTAGTAATTTGCCTACAATTGAGGTCAGGCTTATTGGGCGGTAATTTGACGGTAACGACTTGTCCCCTGTTTTAAAAATAGGAATTACATTAGCCATCTTCCACATATCAGACACTGCACCTGTTTGAAGAGATAAATTAAAAATATTAGTTGGCAATATAAACACAAATGCAGTATAATGTGATCCTTTATTGACTACGTTTCGCCCACACAGTGGGCTTTTTCAAGTCACAAACAGAACTCTATAATGTGATCACATTATACAGCATTTGTGTTTATATTGCCATTGTGTCGGTATTTTATACCATTTATTTCCAAAAATATTAGTTAATGGTTCACAGACTTCCATTTTGCATTCCTTTAGAACCCTTGAAAAAACCTCATCAGGACCCGGTGACTTATTTTGCTTCAGTCTGTCTATCTGCTTCACAACCATTTCACTAGTGACTGTGATGTTACATAATTTATCTTCTTCTGATCCACTATAAAAATTAATTACCGGAATATTATGAGTGTCTTCCTGTGTAAAAACCGAGAGAAAATAATTATTTAAAATCGAGCACATTTCATTCTCTTTGTCAGCAAGATGCCCATAGTTATTTTTAAGGGGACCTATCTTATCTCTGACTTTTGTTCTATAGACCTGGAAAAAACTTTTTGGGTTAGTTTTAGAATCCCTAGCAACTTTAATTTCATAGTCCCTTTTAGCTTTTCTTATCCCCTTTTTAATGTCCCTCTTAATGTCAATATACTGATTCATAAGATGACCCTCGCCTCTTTTGATACGCCTATAAATTCCTTTCTTATGCCCTAGTAGATATTTCAGCCTATTATTCATCCATTTTGGGTCATTTCTATTTGATCTAATTTCCTTATAAGGGATAAACGTTCTTTGAGCAGCATGTATTGTGTTCAGAAAACTGTCATATTGATAGCTCTCTTCGTTACCCCAGTCAACAGTTGATAAGTGTTCTCTAAGCCCATCGTAATCTGTTAAGCGAAAATTTGGGACTGTTACTGAGTTATCCCAACTATCATACTTCCATTCAATTCTACATGTAATTGATTTGTGGTCGCTAGCACCCAGTTCCTCTGAAACTTCTAAATTATTAACAAGGGATTCATTGTTTGCCAGAACTAAGTCAAGCAGGTTATTACCCCTTGTAGGTTCTGTCACAAACTGCTTCAAAAAACAATCCTGAACTACTTCTAAGAAATCGTATGATTCTAAATTCCCAGTCAAGAAATTCCAATCAATATGACTAAAGTTAAAGTCTCCTAGAATTACTACATTATCGTGCCTTGTGGCCCTAACAATTTCCTCCCATAGTAGTCTCCCCTGGTCCCTATCAAAATTTGGGGGACGGTATATCACACCTAAAATTAATTTTTCATGTCCCTCTGAAAATTCTATCCAAACAGACTCTGTATGTGTTACTTCAGACTTAATACCCGTTTTTATGCAACAGTTCAAGCGATGAGGAAATGGTATGGTGATACCGACAAGATGTGGAAAAAGACACTTATGTACAGTTCAGGACATTTGTTAAAGGAAACGTTTCGCCACGAGTGGCTTCTTCAGTCCTAATACAGAGAAAACTAAGAAAACACACATATATATAGTGGTGGGAGTCAGGTGAGGTGAAGCGTGGGTAGAGGTGGAAGTAGTAGTAGTAGTAGTAATGGAACTAAGGAGGTGAGGTTAGAGAGGGACCTGTTGGCATCAAGTAACACCAGTTCCCAGGATGGGTAATATCCTCTTGCTTAGTAATTTTGAAATGCTGTAACTACCGTCTTCTTAAGACGACTTAAGACGGAGAAAATGCATTGAAGCTGCACTAATTTCTGTCAGTAACACTATAAAGCAGAAATCCGGTAGTTACAGTATTTCAAATTACTAAGCAAGAGGATATTACCCATCCTGGGAACTGGTGTTACTTGATGCCAACAGGTCCCTCTCTAACCTCACCTCCTTAGTTCCATTACTACTACTACTACTACTTCCACCTCTACCCACGCTTCACCTCACCTGACTCCCACCACTATATATATGAACATTAAAATGGTATAAAATACCGACAGGTTGTTAGGTAAGACACATATGCAACAGTTAGGTATCTTTATTATGAAACGTTCCGCCTACACAGTAGGCTTCTTCAGTCAAGTACAGAAAAGTTGATAGAAGCAGAAGATACTTGAAGACGATGTAATCAGTCCATCACCCTTAAAGTTTTGAGGTGGTCAGTCCCTCAGTCTGGAGAAGAGCATTGTTCCATAGTTTCCATTGTTTCATACTATGGAACAATGCTCTTCTCCAGACTGAGGGACTGACCACCTCAAAACTTTAAGGGTGATGGACTGATTACATCGTCTTCAAGTATCTTCTGCTTCTATCAACTTTTCTGTACTTGACTGAAGAAGCCTACTGTGTAGGCGAAACGTTTCATTATAAAGATACCTAACTGTTGCATATGTGTCTTACCTAACAACACTATATATATGTGTGTTTTCTTAGTTTTCTCTGTATTAGGACTGAAGAAGCCACTCGTGGTGAAACGTTTCCTTTAATAAATGTCCTGAACTGTACATAAGTGTCTTTTTCCACAGTTCAAGCGATCTCGGACATACAATGCCACCCCACCCCCCTTCCCGATACTTCTATCTACTTGGAACAATTTAAAACCCTGAATGTGACATTCTGCAGGCATGTCCCGACTTTTTGAATTAAACCACGTCTCAGTAATGGCAAATACATCTATGTTACCTGCACTAGCAACTAGTCTCAACTCGTCCATCTTATTCCTAGCACTGCGACTATTTGTGTAATAAATATTTAATGACCCTCCTATCTCTTTACCCTTCCTGCTCCTTTCTGTTATTCCACTAAACGTATTACTGTCATTGTCAATTAGTGCCACTGGCTTTCCAATATCCTCCTCATTTTGCCTATTACTAGTTCTCCTAGTACTCATGTTACTACCCTGCGACTTCACAGTTTTCCCGCAAAAACCCATACCACTAACTATTCCTAGTTTAAAGACCTAACAGCTCCCTCCACTGCGTTGGCCAGTGCTCCCACCCCACACCTAGACAAGTGAACCCCATCCCTGGCATACATGTCATTTCTGCCATAGAAGAGGTCCCAGTTGTCAATGAATGTTACCGCATTTTCCTTACAGTATTTGTCCAGCCAGCAATTGACACCAATTGCTCTGGACAACCATTCATTTCCAACTCCTCTCCTTGGCAAAATGCCACATATGACAGGTTTCCCACCCTTCTTCCTAATTATCTCTATTGCTGACCTATACCTGCTAATCAGGTCCTCACTCCTACGTCTGCCAACATCGTTGCCTCCAGCACTGAGACAGATAATAGGATTGCTCCCATTACCTCTCATGATGTTATCCAGACGGCTAACAATATCCTTCATCCCAGCCCCAGGAAAACATACTCTCTGCCTCCTACTCCTATCCTTCAAACAGAATGCCCTATCCATGTACCTAATCTGGCTATCCCCAACAACAACAATGTTTTTACCTTCCTTGGCGTCGTTGTGCTCGTTGTGGCATTCCCAGTAGAACACTCACATTCGTCAGGTAGCACCGAGAATTGACACCAATTGCTCTGGACAACCATTCATTTCCAACTCCTCTCCTTGGCAAAATGCCACATATGACAGGTTTCCCACCCTTCTTCCTAATTATCTCTATTGTTTCATACTATGGAACAATGCTCTTCTCCAGACTGAGGGACTGACCACCTCAAAACTTTAAGGGTGATGGACTGATTACATCGTCTTCAAGTATCTTCTGCTTCTATCAACTTTTCTGTACTTGACTGAAGAAGCCTACTGTGTAGGCGAAACATTTCATAATAAAGATACCTAACTGTTGCATATGTGTCTTACCTAACACACACAAAAGAGAAACTTGAAGATCAGGAGGAGAATGAGGTAATCAGTCCCTCAGCCTTGAGTCGATGTCGTCAGTCCATAAATCTTGAATAAAATACGGCATATGAGCGGAGAAGCAGGTGAGGGGCAGCAGTCGTAGGTGGTGTCACATTTGTCCAATGTGGAAGTAGGTCGTACCCAAGGGTTAGGCAAGTGAAGAATTCCCAAGTATTAAGATCCCAAGAAGTTGCAGTGTCTGACAGGATTGTAGATGAATGGTTCAGAGAACCATTCTTGTGTCATCGGCGAATTTGCTCATATCACTAGTAATTCCCTCATCAAGATCATTGATATATATTATAAACAACAACGGGCCCAAGACTGATCCCTGTGGAACGCCACTTGTTACAGATCCCCACTCGGACTTAACCCCATTTATGGACACTCTCTGCTTCCTGTCAGTGAGCCATGACTCGATCCACGAGAGCACTTTTCCCCCAATGCCATGAGCTGCCACTTTCTTTAACAGTCTATGGTGCGGAACTCTATCAAAAGCCTTACTAAAATCTAAGTAAATAATATCAAATTCTTTATTGTGGTCAACAGCCTCAAAAGGTTTACTGAAGAAAGTTAATAAATTAGTTAGACAAGACTGGCCTCTTGTGAATCCATGCTGAGTATCATTAATCAAGCTATGCTTATCGAGATGACTTCTTATAATCTCAGCTATAATTGACTCTAGTAATTTGCCTACAATTGAGGTCAGGCTTATTGGGCGGTAATTTGACGGTAACGACTTGTCCCCTGTTTTAAAAATAGGAATTACATTAGCCATCTTCCACATATCAGACACTACACCTGTTTGAAGAGATAAATTAAAAATATTAATTAATGGTTCACAGAGTTCCATTTTGCATTCCTTAAGAACTCTTGAAAAAACCTCATCAGGGCCCGGCGACTTATTTTGCTTCAGTCTGTCTATCTGCTTCACAACCATCTCACTAGTGACTGTGATGTTACATAATTTATCTTCTTCTAGCCCACTGTAAAAATTAATTACTGGAATATTGTTAGTGTCTTCCTGTGTAAAAACTGAGAGAAAATAATTATTTAAAATCAAGCACATTTCATTCTCTTTGTCAGTAAGGTGCCCATAGTTATTTTTAAGGGGACCTATCTTATCTCTAACTTTTGTTCTATAGACCTGGAAAAAACTTTTTGGGTTAGTTTTAGAATCCCTAGCAACTTTAATTTCATAGTCCCTTTTAGCTTTTCTTATCCCCTTTTTAATGTCCCTCTTAATGTCAATATACTGATTCATAAGATGACCCTCACCTCTTTTGATACGCCTATAAATTCCTTTCTTATGCCCTATTAGATATTTGAGCCTATTAATCATCCATTTTTGGGTCATTTCTATTCGATCTAATTTCTTTATATGGGATAAACGCTCTTTGAGCAGCATGTATAGTGTTCAGAAAACTGTCATATTGATAGCTCTCTTCGTTACCCCAGTCAACAGATGATAAGTGTTCTCTAAGCCCATCGTAATCTGCTAAGCGAAAATCTGGGACTGTTACTGAGTTATCGCTACTATCGTACTTCCATTCAATGCTAAATGTAATTGATTTGTGGTCGCTAGCACCCAGTTCCTCTGAAATTTCTAAATTATTAACAAGGGATTCATTGTTTGCCATAACTAAGTCAAGCAGGTTATTTCCCCTTGTAGGTTCTGTCACAAACTGCTTCAAAAAACAATCCCGAAATACTTCTAAGAAGTCGTATGATTCTAAATTCCCAGTCAAGAAATTCCAATCAACATGACTAAAGTTAAAGTCTCCTAGAATTACTACATTATCGTGCCTTGTGACCTTAACAATTTCCTCCCATAGTAGTTTCCCTTGGTCCCTATCTAAGTTTGGGGGACGGTATATCACTCCTAAAATCAGTTTTTCATGCCCCTCTGAAAATTCTATCCAAACAAACTCTGTATGTGTTTCTTCAGACTTAATAACCGTTTTTATGCAACAGTTCAAGCGATCTCGGACATACAATGCCACCGCACCCCCCTTCCCAATACTTCTATCTTCTTGGAACAATTTAAAACCCTGAATATGACATTCCGCAGGCATGTCCCGACTTTTTGAATTAAACCACGTCTCAGTTAAGGCAAATACATCAATGTTACCTGCACTAGCAACTAATCTCAACTCGTCCATCTTATTCCTAGCACTTCGGCAATTAGCATAATAAACATTGAAAGACTCTCCTTTCTCTTTACCCTTCCTGCTCATTTCTATTTTTCTACTAAACCTATTACTTTCCTTATCACCCAAGGTCCCTGGCTTTTCAATATCTACTTCGTTCTTATTATTACCAGTTCCCCTAGAACTCGTAATATTACTACACTGGGACTTCACTGTTTTCCTGCCAAAACCCATACCACTAACTACTCCTAGTTTAAAGTCCTAACTGCTCCCTCCACTGCAGTTGCCAGTGCTCCCACCCCACACCTAGATAAGTGAACCCCATCCCTGGCATACATGTCATTTCTGCCATAGAAGAGGTCCCAGTTGTCAATGAATGTTACCGCATTTTCCTTACAGTATTTGTCCAGCCAGCAATTGACACCAATTGCCCTGGACAACCATTCATTTCCAACTCCCGTCCTTGGCAAAATACCACATATGAGAGGGTTCCCACCCTTACTCCTAATTATTTCTATTGCTGACCTATACCTGCTAATCAGGTCTTCACTCCTACGTCTGCCAACATCGTTGCCTCCAGCACTGAGACAGATAATAGGATTACTCCCATTACCTCTCATGATGTCATCCAGACGCTAACAATATCCTCCATCCCAGCCCCAGGAAAGCAAACTCTCTGTCTCCTACTCCTGTCCTTCAAGCAGAACGCCCTATCCATATACCTTACTTGGCTATCCCCAACAACAACAATATTCGTACCTTCCTTGGTGTCGTTCGTCGTGACGTTTCTAGTAGTCGACTCACATTCGTCAGGTAGCACTGTGAATGTATTAGATGTTTCCACAACAGTTTCCAGGGCAGTCTCTTTCTTCTTCATCGTTTCTACCTTTCCATTCGTCTTCTTGATCGTCAACTTCTTTCCCTGCTGTCCAGCCACTGATCAGTTTTCCTTCTTGACCTGAGGACTCAAAACAGGAGGACTACTACGAATCTTTTTGTTTTCCTCGGTCAGTCGCCGAATTTCCATATTCGCCATCCTCAATTCTTCCTTAAGCTGTTGGTAAAGTTGCTCGATGGAGGGCATCTTGCTTCAATTCTAGAGAGCGAGCAAACAGGTCTTCACAGAGCCAAGTACACGTCAACACTATGACAAATTTATTAGAAAACGTTTCGGTCCTGGGACCTTGATCACTTCTTATTCTTGTTGTTGTTGCTGTTGCTGCTGTTGGTGCTGGTGCTGGAAACGAAATTATCGATGACATGTTCAACATTCAAACTCATTGTCTTTTCAAATTTATAGATAAAATTGCAATATCATCTGTTCCATTATTGCTGCTGTTGTTCCTGAAGTGTTAGTCACTTGCGTGACTCACGAAATCGTAATGACTCGATTGCAAACAAACCATACTCCGGCCGGGATTGAACCCGCGGTCAGAGAGTCTCAGAGAGTCATGTTGCCGGCAGTGAAGGGACTTGAGCTAGAGTTCGTCACGGCCACGCTAGCTGGAGATTCGTCTGTAAAAACTTGCATTTGTGGTCACAGTGGTGCCTGTGCTAACCTTCCTATGGTGTAGAAATATACCTAATTGGATGAATCTTATTGTGGCTAGCTGGTCCAGTGGCTAACGCGACGGTCTGGAGTTTCGAGACTCTCTGACCGCGGGTTCTATCCCGGCCGGGGTATAGTTTGTTAGTCACTTGCTGGCAGAAAGAACTAAGTTCACATGTTGTAAGATTAACTGGCAAAATCAGACTGATGCACGCCATCTTATACACATTTATGAAAGCATCAAATATATCTGAGTATAGGAGCAAATTCAAGTGGAATTATGACAGTATTACCTTGTGTTTATATTATATAACGAATATATTATATAATGATACATTAATAATACATTATATAATGAATACATTGCACTTGATGCAGTTCAACGTTAAAATGTTCCTTTTTGACACTACAGTTAAATGTCATCACCAGAATAAAAGATTTCTGTTATGACGAATTATCATGAGGATTCATCGCTGATGAGTTCTTCAGTGCGTTTCTTAAGTTGTTTGGAAACTCTCTTTAATTAGTTGACTAATCTGTCTATGACAGGAAAATAAACATGTGTGTAGAATTCACGAGAAGCAGTTATTATCTGACGGTACCTAAGTAAACAATCAATAACAAACTCATAAATAACCTAATTAGAGTTTTTTTTGTAGTTTTTCTTGTTCATCAATGCCAGCGGCTTAACACATTATAACTACATCAAGCCAGACACCCCTGCCATGATTTTTCCTGAAGTTTGACAATGCAGACTTAACATGAGCACCAACATAAGCTAGCTGGCGGTGAGTCAACTGAAGGTGGTCAGAGAGTGACCTAGTTATCTCCAGTAATCTTCATCATTGTAAGATTGATTATGAATGGCCAGTAAATAAAACTTTATAGGGTTCTTGATTACGTTATCCTCTATTGAGTTTAGTAGTGTTACGGAAATTGCAGAATAAACAGTGTTTTCAAGGGACAAACTTGAGTTTGATAGCAGTTAAATGTAATGTTAGTGTATAACAACAGTGTGAAAATACGACACAGTGCAAGTAATGTTATTTTATTGTGACGACTTATCGTGCATCAGGGACTTAATTAATTTCCACAGAGAACAAGAAATGAGTATTTATAGTGGCTGGAGAAAGAGAGAGAGAGAGAGAGAGAGAGAGAGAGAGAGAGAGAGAGAGAGAGAGAGAGAGAGAGAGAGAGAGAGGCAGACAGACAGAGACAGACAGACAGACAGACAGACAGACAGAGACAGAGACAGAGACAGAGACAGAGAGAAGTCCTGACGTGAGAGAAAGAACTTGTGATGTCACATGCCAATAGCCAGACGAGTAAGGTTGTGTTGTGATGATTGTGGAAAATACTGTATGCATTTTCCGGAAATACAGTATTTTATATGTAAATTGATGGCCTATATTGTATTTAATAAAAATTATATTATAAAAAAATGGGAAGCTCGGCGCCTGCGTGGACGAGCAGGGAGAGTCGCCATGTTTTTTTTGAATGAGCCAAGAAAACGTTAGTGAAAATAAGAAGAATTTTCGTCGCTCTAGATGTTATATTGGGCTTACACCTCTCAGATAGGAGCCGAAATTGTTGGATGTGCATTTCTGCATAATTTGAGCATTAAATCGATGTACAGGACAGCTCCAGGAACCTCAGAAAAGCTATCTAAATTATGTTTGTAATTCTGGCCAGTGTTATCATCATAAATTTAGTTAGAGGGAGGTTTTTGAGTATTATACACAGTAATCTCCAGACTAATTGGTGAGTGTTATGATTATAAATTCTCCTTCTGTTATATAAATGTGTATATGTAATCATTTATTAATTTTAATATACAGTCCACAAAAAAATATAATAATTTTACCAGAATTCCTGTTGTGTATGTACATTTCATTTGCAATTAATATAGGTCTAGAGCAACTTGTGGAGAGATAAATGTTAGGTATCGAAGAGGGACATTTTTGCGACCTAGGTGTCCTAAAAATTCCTACTTGTCTCTGTAACTTTGATAAATAATAATTATCTTCATTACCGTTTACTTGTATGAATGTAAAGAGATTCATCCAGGTAAATGTAATTTACCACAATGATAATATATAAAAGTATATTGTATTGAATGATAGAGATATACATGTTAGGTGATGCCAGTATTAAGAAATGGGATAATCAACCAGGCCTGGTCACAGACCGGGCCGCGGGGGGCGTTGTTCCCCGAAACCCTCTCCAGGTATACTCCAGGTATAACTTACATGTTCTCTTATGGCAACTTTTTGTTCTCCAGGAGCTTTATCAAGCTTGATAAAGCTTGATGAACGAAACATTGTTGCAATAAAATGTCTCATTTGTTGCAAATGTGACTTTTTAGCGAGCAATAAGTCAGTATAATTTTGCAATGTTTCTCCACATTCAGGTTCTTTTATAAACATCTGGAAGTAGCGGAGATTTATACTTATAAAAAAAAGGTGAATATCTGATGATTATAATCACAAGAGGGACTTATGGGGGCTGAAGTAAATTAGGGGGATCCTGGGGAAGGGAGCTGCTGGAAACTGTGGGGGCTGAAGACCCCGAAGCCTCTTCCTTAGTGCCTTCACTGAGCACATTGATTCATCATGAGAATGCGTGTAGCATGCGGTATATTCCTTCAATAAGAACCGGCCTTGTATGGGCCAGTAGGCCTTCTGCAGTGTTCCTCCATTCTTAAGTTGTTATGTTTTTTAGAACATCCATACAGTCTCCAGTGTATCCCTCCATCAGGAGCATCCCTCCAGCCTCCATATATCCCTCCACCAAAAGCATCCCTCCAGCTTCCAGTATATCCCTACATCAAGAGAATCCCTCCAGTCTCCAATATATCCCTCCATCAAAAGCATCCGTATAGCCTCCAGAATATCCCTCCACCAGGAGTATCCGTGCAGCCTCCAGTATATCCCTCCATCAGGAGCATCCGTGCTGCCTCCAGTATATCCCTCCATCAAGAGCATCCCTCCATCCTCCAGTATATCCCTCCTTCAAGAGTATTCCTCTAGCCTCCAGTATATCCCTCTATCAAGAGCGTCCGTGCAGCCTCCAGTATATCCCTCCATCAGGAGCATCCGTGCAGCCTCCAGTATATCCCTCCAACAAGAGCATCCGTCCAGCCTCCAGTATATCCCTCCATCAAGAGTATTCCTCCAGCCTCCATTATATCCCTCCATCAAGAGTATTCCTCCAGCCTCCAGTATATCCCTCCATCAGGAGCATCCGTGCAGCCTCCAGTATATCCCTCCAACAAGAGCATCCGTCCAGCCTCCAGTATATCCCTCCATCAAGAGTATTCCTCCAGCCTCCAGTATATCCCTCCATCAAGAGTATTCCTCCAGCCTCCATTATATCCCTCCATCAAGAGTATTCCTCCAGCCTCCAGTATATCCCTCCATCAGGAGCATCCGTGCAGCCTCCAGCAGTGTCATCATCAGTAAAGCGAGTAATCTGAGAGAGGCTCCCAACTTTGTCAGGTTTGTGTGTGAGGGTAATGCGTAGAGGCGGTGTTGTGCGATGGTTTATATCCTGCTTTATGTTGTTTCTCCTGCCACCTGCACTGTAATCTCACCTTCACAATGCTACACTGGCATTTTTGCTTCTTGTGAAATATTCTGTTTGTGTTCTCTCTCTCTCTCTCTCTCTCTCTCTCTCTCTCTCTCTCTCTCTCTCTCTCTCTCTCTCTCTCTCTCTCTCTCTCTCTCTCTCTCTCTCTCTCTCTCTCTCTCTCTTTATCTCTTCTGTCTGCCTGTCTGTTTGCCTGTCAATTGATTTTATTTCGTAGATGACGTTATGCTGTAAAAACTAGAGGCATCCTAGGAATACATTACCTCACATGAAGTGATATTCTTAAGAAAGATACAGCCAGAGTGTAGTTGCTGTTTGCTGCTCTCTTCTTGCTGACCACGAAGTGCAGCCAAGCGTGGATAGGAACTTGACAACATTGGCCAAGTAAAGTTACCTACGTCCTTCCAGTGTTGAAGGCACTTCTCAAATGACAGATCAGTCCAGGCTGGGTCCAAGCGAGAGATTAGTTGTCTTTGTTCTCTGTTCTGTCTGGAAGTTGTAGAAGAGGCGGGATTCCAACACTATCCCATTCTATCTAACTACTTCCAAAGAAATGTCATTATGGTGCTTGGAGACCAACATTTGTATTTATTTAACAGCAAATATAACCTGCCATCGTTTTACCTAGGCTGATAAATATATAATCTGGTGACTGATGTAACTTGGAGAAACCAGCATTTCGTCTACTGGATAAGTAAATGTTAGAATATAGTCATATATGCACATGCATGGGATTCTGGGAAGAACTGAAGGTCATTGAAGTAGACATTCTATAACAATGACCCAAACACACTTCCCTGTGGAACACTGGTATCAGTAGTGTGTCTTGGTGACACTGTCCCTTTGAGAAAGCAGTTTTGCCAAGTCCCTGGTATAATACTTGGTCGAAAGCCCCAGCAATGTCCAGTGCTATTACACACTGGTCTGGGATTCATCCAGTGACTGGTGTCACATAATGAGAGTTAATAGCAGATCAGCAGTAGATTGACCTTTAATAAAACATAGCCAGAAGGAACACTGCAACAGGCCTACTGACCCATGCGGAGCAGGTCCATGTCCCCCCCCCGGATTAGACCAATGACCCCTCCCGATTAGCCCAATGGCCCACCCAGTCTGGTCACCTCCACTCATGGAAGGAGCACGGCACCAGACCCAGCAGCACAAGCTAGTTAGGTCCAACTCACCCGCCCACACCCACTCTTGTATTTATCTAACCAATTTTTAAAACTACACAAAGTTTTAGCCTGAATAACTGTACTCGGCAGTTTGTTCCACTCATCCACGACTCTATTACCAAACCAGTGATTCCCTATATCCTTCCTGAATCTGAATTTTTCCAACTTGAAACCATTGCTGCGAGTCCTGTCATGGCTGGAAATTTTCAGCACACTATTTACATCCCCTTTATTTATTCCTGTTTTCCATTTATACACCTCGATCATATCCCCCCTAATTCTACGCCTTTCGAGAGAGTGCAGATTCAGGGCCCTCAGTCTATCCTCATAGGGAAGATTTCTGATACATGGGATCATCTTTGTCATCCTCCTCTGTACGTTTTCCAGAGCATTTATATCCATTCTGTAATACGGTGACCAGAACTGAGCAGCATAGTCTAAATGAGGCCTAACCAAGGATATATAGAGTTGAAGAACAACCTGAGTACTTCTATTATTTATACTTCTTGATATGAAGCCAAGAACTCTGTTAGCTTCATTGCAAACACTAATGCACTGTTGTCTTGGTTTTAGATTACTGCTAACCAGAACTCCTAAATCCTTTTTGCAATCAGTAGTATTAAGATCTACATTATTTAGTTTATATGTGGCATGGTTATTTAACTGTCCAACATTTAGAACTTTGCATTTATCAATATTAAACTGCATTTGCCACTTCTCCGATCATTGCATCAGTCTATTCAAATCATCCTGGAGTGCTCTAGTGTCCTCATTAGAATGAATTGGACGGCCTATTTTGGTGTCATCAGCAAATTTGCTTATGTCCCTAATTATTCCCTCATCTATGTCATTTATGTAGATTGTGAACAACAATGGGCCCAACACTGACCCCTGAGGAACACCGCTTGTGACGTGCCCCCATTCTGATTTCTCCCCTGTTAGGTAAGACACATATGCAACAGTTAGGTATCTTTATTATGAAACGTTTCGCCTACACAGTAGGCTTCTTCAGTCAAGTACAGAAAAATTGATAGAAGCAGAAGATACTTGAAGACGATGTAATCAGTCCATCACCCTTAAAGTTCTGAGGTGGTCAGTCCCTCAGTCTGGAGAAGAGCATTGTTCCATAGTATGAAACAATATTGTTTCATACTATGGAACAATGCTCTTCTCCAGACTGAGGGACTGACCACCTCAGAACTTTAAGGGTGATGGACTGATTACATCGTCTTCAAGTATCTTCTGCTTCTATCAACTTTTCTGTACTTGACTGATGAAGCCTACTGTGTAGGCGAAACGTTTCATAATAAAGATACCTAACTGTTGCATATGTGTCTTACCTAACAACCTGTCGGTATTTTATACCATTTTAATGTTCGATTTCTCCCCTTTTATGCAGAGGTATGAGTTTAGAAATGATAAATAATGAGTATGGATTTATTGACATGCCTCTACCCAGGAAAAAATTTCTCCTCCTATTCCGTGTGCCCTAAGTTTCCTCAGTAGCCTCTGATGTGGAACTTTATCGAAAGCCTTACTGAAGTCCATATACACAATATCATATTCATTACCATGATCTACCTCCTCAAACACCTTAATGAAAAAAGTTAGTAAATTCGTAAGACAGGAACGCCCCTTTGTAAAACCGTGTTGAGATTCATTAATCAATCTGTGCCTGCCAAGATGGCTACGAATTGCTTCGGCAATTATTGATTCCATAAATGTTCCCACTATGAAGGTAAGGCTTACTGGTCTATAGTTCGAAGCCAAGGACCTGTCACTTGCGTTGTAAATAGGTATTACATTTGCCATTTTCCACTTATCAGGCACTATGCCAGTTTGTAGTGATATGTTAAAAAGATTAGCCAAAGGTATGCTAAGTTCCTCTTTACATTCCTTTAACACCCTTGCAAACAGTTCATCAGGGCATGGGGATTTGTTAGGTTTTAGTTTCTCTATTTGTCTGAGGACCATGTCACTAGTTACCGCAATCGTACATAGTTTATTATCTTGTCTTAATCGACAAATCTTGTCGTAATCGAAAAATCCTGTCACATGCCTTGAGAATTTTGTCTCAAGAATCTTTACAATGACTGACAGGAGTGACATTGGTCTGTAGTTTCTAATTTCCACTCCGCTCTTTCTTTGTCAACAGGTACTTTACTTCTTTCTACGGAGAAGGTCATTTATACTGTGTTAGGCAATGGTGATAGATGTGAGTTAAAGGTAATGATAGGTGGCCTGCATCTACTCAGTTATCCTGGGCTCACCTTATGTGGCCCACTAAAGCCAAACAATACGTGGACATGGCCTTTTCTTGGAATAATGATTGAAGGAAAACGACATAATTCATCCTGCCTTTTTGTTACCTATGACTAAGTTTACACAGTTTTTGCAAGTAACACAGTAGGTTCCAGTGCTGGAACAAGAACCTGCATCTTGGCAGCAAAGTATTCAGCAAAGAATTCAGCTTCCTCTTGACTACTAGTAGAGACAGTCCCATCCTACCGATTTAGAGGTGAAATAATGATATCAGGTGAATAACCATGTCGACTCTTGACTAAGTAGGACCAGATTTTGAAGCACACTCTACCTGATGCCAGTTTTCTCTTTTGTGTCAACCTCCCATTTGGAGATAGTCCACTTTAGGACTTCATCCATTTGTCGACAGGTTTGCCTGTGCAGGTTCGTGTTATTGATAACGGGATGCCTCTTAATCTTTCTCCAAGTCTTGTACTTTGCAGTAGCAGCCTCTTAACATTGGAAGCGGAACGAAGGCTGATCTGAAGGCTTCTTCACATATACCAGTGAGGAAAGTATTTGTAACGCAGTAATGGATTTAAATTAGATAAGTTTAGATTTAGAAAGGACATAGGAAAGTATTGGTTTGGAAATAGGGTAGTTGATGAGTGGAACAGTCTACCTAGTTGGGTTATTGAGGCTAGGACTTTGGGTAGTTTCAAATTTAGGTTGGATAAGTACATGAGTGGGAGGGGTTGGATTTGAGTGGGACTTGCACATCGGAGCTTGTTTCTTGGGTGGCATTGAAAATTGGGTTGGGCAAATGTTTTGTTAGTGGGATGAATTGTAAAGGACCTGCCTAGTATGGGCCAACAGGCCTTCTGCAGTGTTCCTCCTTTCTTATGTTCTTATGTTCTTATTAAATATATGTTCAGTGAAGGCGCCTGTTTGGTCATCAATGACTCCATGGAAAAGAGCATTTCAATCGGAGTTCGCAAGCTCCGAACAAATGGCCGGCCAATTTCTCTTTCCCACGGCCAGGTTGCACTTATTGATTATTCACTTCGTTCTGTTGGAATCTTTATTATCGTAAAGACAACCTTCTACCCAGATGATCCAACACAGTCAAGGTTAGCAAGTGACTCTGCCTTCAGATACATCACTCACTACTGGGTCAAGAGAGGAGCCAGAGATTTGAATAGGGAAGTCAGTTAAGTTTTTATGCATAGCTTGAAGAATATCATTTCCAGCTGATTAGGGATGGAAGCATCAATAAGCTGGGCATGGGCAACACATCCTTCTTGACCTTGTCTATCTTTTATCATCCATGAGGTGAAACCAGCAATTCTACAAAAAAAAATCTGTAGTCCTGTCGTCCAAAAATGTCTGTACAACGGTGATCATGTTGGGATGTTGCGTGTTTTCAAAATTGTTAGTGACATTGGCAATGAAGCCTCTAATTTTGGCAGACAAAATAATGATAGACTGGCTCTTCATGACTGTGTTCAGTTCAAGTAGATAGACTGAATTGCTTGCCCTACAGACGCGCAGGACACTCGGGTAGCCAGTGGTCTGTGGTCTGTGGTCTTGTATAAGGCACAAAACCACCTGCTGAGCCAGGATAGGAGTAGTTGGGTGACGTGTGTGTTCAACAGTTCCGAGATCTTGCTGGTTTGTTCCGAAAATAAATCTCTAAGAACTGGTGATCCAGTCTGTCTAGTTCCTTTTTCCTACGATAAAGGTATAATGGTGTTCTTGTTGTCCCCTCTTATGACATTAATTGCACCTGATATCTCGCAGGCAGATGTCAGTGGTATACCCCATCTGATGACAGTGGGAACACTGTCTAGGTGTCTGGGAGAGTGGACTCCTATTTCCTGCATTTCTTTGAGTTTCGCTGCTAATTCAGATCCTGATTTCTCCATATGTTCTACAGCTGGAGAGCCTGAAGATTATGTACCTGGTGAGTATTTTTGAGGGACTGTGATGGGGAGGTAAATAGGCTGTCTGTGGCTGCTTCTTTCTCTTCCGCCAAATCTTTCAGTTCAACCCGATAAATCGCTGCTGTTCGTGGTTTGGTCTGGTGCTTGTTCAAGTACAGTGACGGTCAACTGATTGTTAGCTACAACAGTCTTTGGTGGAGAAAAAAAAGTCTTGGGGACGGCAGACGGAGCACTGCTTCCAGGCGTACCTTCAGGTGTTGGAACAGTGTGTTACCAGGTGTAGAACGGTAGCTAAGAGATTGAAGACTTGCTCAGTTTCTTCTACGGTAGCCAAAGAAGGCCTAATAGAGCCTTCAGATGCGGTGTTTGAGCACTATCTGCCCGTGAAGAATTGTGTTGAGAGATTTCCACCAATTATTTAATCTCGGTATGAGTATTCCAGGTCTTGTTCATAGTGTCAGCATCAGCTGAGCAACTTATTGCACTTGATGTAGGTCCGTTCTGGTTATCTACGATAGTTTGACGCAAATTTAATTGTTTTAGGAACTTATTAAGTTATTCTCTTTGATGGATTGCCATAGCTGCAACTTTACAACACAGCCCAATAGAGCAGTCTTGATTATTTGAGTAGAGTTGTAGAGGCGCCACTAAACTTTCCAGCTGTGGCTCCAAGCTAGTTTATGGTACCTATGTCACACGTTCATGCTTAACTTTTAAGATACTGAGATGTTCCACCAGGTTAATATAGAAGTCTTCATTCATTTTGCATGTTGCATGGCAGTAATTGGAACACCTAGACTCCAGACATTAAAGATATGGCAGATCTCTTGTTATTGACACACTGGAGTATCCTTCCAGACAATAACAACATAGTGAGCGTGGGGCTGTTGGTGAGTGTAGGGTAGTTGGTGAGTGTGGGGTTATTGGTGAGCGTGGGGTTGTTAGTGAGCGTGGGGTTGTTAGTGAGCGTGGTGTTGTTGATGAATGTGGGGTTGTTGGTGAGCGTGGGGTTGTTGGTGAGTGTGGGGTTGTTGGTGAGCGTGGGGTTGTTGGTGAGCGAGGGGTTGTTGGTGAGCGTGGGGTTGTTAGAGAGCGTGGTGTTGTTGGTGAATGTGGGGTTGTTGGTGAGCGTGGTGTTGTTGGTGAGTGTGGGGTTGTTGGTGAGCGTGGGGTTGTTGGTGAGCGTGGTATTGTTGGTGAATGTAAGGTTGTTGGTGAGTGGAGGGTAGTTAGTGAGTGTGGGGTTGTTGGTGATTGGAGGGTAGTTGGTGAGTGCGGGGTTGTTGGTGAGTGTAGGGTAGTTGGTGAGTGTGGGGTTGTTGGTGAGCGTACGGTAGTTGATGAGTGTGGGGTTGTTGGTGAATGTGGGGTTGTTCGTGAGAGTGAGGTTGTTGGTAAGTGTGGGGTTGTTGGTAAGTGTGGTGTTGTTGGTGAATGTGGGGTTGTTGGTGAAAGTGGGGTTGTTGGTGAGTGTGGGGTTGTTGGTGAGTGTGGTGTTGTTGGTGAATGTGGGGTTGTTGGTGAATGTGGGGTTGTTGGTGAGTGTGGGGTTGTTGGTGAGTGTGGTGTTGTTGGTGAATGTGGGGTTGTTGGTGAATGTGGGGTTGTTGGTGAGTGTGGGGTTGTTGGTGAGTGTGGTGTTGTTTGTGAATGTGGGGTTGTTGGCGAGTGTAGGGTACTTGGTGAGTGTGGGGTTGTTGGTGACTGTGGGGTAGTTGGTGAGTGTGGAGTAATTGGGGAAAGTGGGGTTGTTGGTGAATGTCGGGTTGTTGGTGAATGTGGGGTTGTTGGTGAGTGTAGGGTACTTGGTGAGTGTGGGGTTGTTGGTGACTGTGGGGTAGTTGGTGAGTGAAGGGTACTTGGTGAGTGTAGTGTTGTTGGTGAATGTGAGGTTGTTGGTGAGTGAAGGGTAGTTGGTGAGTATTGTCTTGTTTTTGAATGTTGGGTTGTTGGTGAATGCGGGGTTGTTGGTGAGTGTGGGGATGTTGGTGAGTGTAGGGCAGTTGGTGAGTGTGGTGTTGTTGGTGAATGTGGGGTTGTTGGTGAGCGTGGGGTTGTTGGTGACTGTGGGGTTGTTGGTGAGAGTTGGGTAGTTGGTGAGTGTAGGGTAGTTGATGAGTGTGGGGTTGTTGGTGAGTGTGGGGTTGTTGGTGAGTGTAGGGTAGATGGAGAGTGTAGGGTAGTTGGTGAGTGTGGGGTTGTTGGTAAGTGTCGGGTTGTTGGTGACTGTGGGGTTGTTGGTGAGTGTAGGGTAGTTCGTGACTGTGGGGATGTTGGTGAATGTGGGGTTGTTGGAGAGTGTAGGGTAGTTGGTGAGATTGGGGTCGTTGGTGATGGGGTTGTTGGTGAATGTGGGGCTGTTGGTGAGTGTAGGGTAGTTGGTGAGTGTGGGGTTGTTGGTGAATGTGGGGTTGTTGGTGAGTGTAGGGTAGTTGGTGAGTGTGGGGTTGTTGGTGAATGTGGGGTTGTTGGGGAGTGTAGGGTAGTTGGTGAGATTGGGGTCGTTGGTGATGGGGTTGTTGGTGAATGTGGGGCTGTTGGTGAGTGTAGGGTAGTTGGTGAGTGTGGGGTTGTTGGTGAATGTGGGGTTGTTGGGGAGTGTAGGGTAGTTGGTGAGATTGGGGTCGTTGGTGAATGTGGGGGTGTTGGTGAGTGTGGTGTTGTTGGTGAGTGTAGTGTTGTTGGGGAGTGTGGGGTTGTTGGCGAGTGTGTTGTTGTTGGTGAATGTGGTGTTGTTGGTGAATGTGAGGTTGTTGGTGAATGTGGTGTTGTTGGTGAGCGTGGTGTTGTTGGTGAGTGTGGTGTTGTCGGTGAGGGTGGTGTTGTTGATGAATGTGGTGTTGTTGGAGAATGTGGTGTTGTTGGTGAGTGTGGTGTTGTTGGTGAGTGTGGTGTTGTTTGTGACTGTGGTGTTGTTTGTGACTGTGGAGTTGTTGGTGAGAGTGGGGTTGTTGGTGACTGTGGAGTTGTTGGTGAGTGTGGGGTTGTTGGTGACTGTGGAGTTGTTGGTGAGAGTGGGGTTGTTGGTGAGTGTGGGGTTGATGGTGACTGTGGAGTTGGTGGTGAGAGTAGGGTAGTTGGTGAGTGTGGGGTTGTTGGTGAGTGTGGGGTTGTTGGTGAGTGTGGGGTTGTTGGTGAGTGTTTGGTTATTGGTGAGTGTGGAGTTGTTGGTGAGTGTAGGAAAGTTGGTGAGCGTGGTGCTGTTGGTGAGTGTGGTGTTGTAGGTGAGTGTAGGAAAGTTGGGGAGAGTGGGGTTGTTGGTAAATGTGGGGTTGTTGGTGACTGTAGAGTTGTTGGTGAGTGTGGGGTTGTTGGTGAGTGTTGGGTTATTGGTGAGTGTGGTGTTGTTGGTCAGTGTGGGGATGTTGGTGAGTGTGGGAATGTTGGTGAGTGCAAAGCTGTTGGTGAGTGTGGTGCTGGTGAATGTGGGGTTGTTGGTGAGTGCAGGGTAGTTGGTATGTGTGGGATTGTTGGTAAGTGTGGAGTTGTTGGTGACTGTGGAGTTGTTGGTGAGCGTGGGGTTGTTGCTGAGTGTGGGGATGTTGGTGAGTGTGGGGATGTTGGTGAGTGTGGTGTTGTTGGGGAATGTGGGCTTGTTGGTGAGTGAAAGGTAGTTGGAGAGTGTGGGGTTGTTGGTAAGTGTGGAGTTGTTGGTGAGTGTGGGGTTGTTGGTGAAAGCGGGGTAGTAGGTGAGTGTAGTGTTGTTGGTGACTGTGGGGTTGTTGGTAACTGTGGGGTTATTGGCGAGTGTGGTGTTGTTGGTGAGTGTGGTGTTGTTGGTGAGTGTGGTGTTGTTGGTGAGTGTGTAGTTGTTGGTGAGTGTGGTGTTGTTGGTGAGCGTGG
Organism: Cherax quadricarinatus; assembly: GCF_038502225.1. NCBI lineage: Eukaryota > Metazoa > Arthropoda > Malacostraca > Decapoda > Parastacidae > Cherax > Cherax quadricarinatus. Next base: position 31,554,735 of record NC_091325.1, on the reverse strand, counting down.
TGTTGTTGGTGAGTGTGGTGTTGTTGGTGAGTGTGGTGTTGTTGGTGAGTTAGAGGTTTATGGTGAGTGTGGGATTGATGGTGAGTGTGGGGTTGATGGTGAATGTGGAGTTGATGGTGAGTGTAGGGTTGCTGGTGAGTGTGGGGTTGATGGTTAATGTGGGGTTGATGGTGAGTTAGGGGTTGATGGTGAGAGTGGGGATGATGGTGAGTGTGGGGTTGATGGTGAGTGTGGGGTTGATGGTGAGTGTAGGGTTGCTGGTGAGTGTGGGGATGATGGTGAGTGTGGGACAGATGGTGAATGTGGGGATGATGGAGAGAGTGGGGTTGATGGTGAGTGTGGGGTTGATGGTGAGTGTGGGGTTGATGGTGAGTTCAGGATTGCTTGTGAGTGTGGGGTTGATGGTGAGTGTAGGGTTGATGGTGAGTGTGGGGTTGATGGTGAGTTCAGGGTTGCTTGTGAGTGTGGGGCTGATGATGAGTGTGGGGTTGATGGTGAATGTGGGGTTGTTGGTGAGTGTCGGGTTGATGGTGAGTGTGGGGTTAATGGTGAGTTCAGGGTTGCTTGTGAGTGTGGGGCTGATGATGAGAGTGGGGTTGATGGTGAATGTGGGGTTGTTGGTGAGTGTCGGGTTGACGGTGAGTGAGGGGCTGATGATGAGTGTGGGGTTGATGGTGAATGTGGGGTTGTTGGTGAGTGTGGTGTTGTTGGTGAGTGTGGTGTTGTTGGTGAGTGTGGTGTTGTTGGTGAGTGTGGTGGTGTTAGTGAGTGTGGTGTTGTTGGTGAGTGTTGTGTTGTTGGTGAGTGTGGTGTTGTTGGTGAGTGTGGTGGTGTTAGTGAGTGTGGTGTTGTTGGTGAGTGTTGTGTTGTTTGCGAGTTTAGTGTTGTTGGCGAGTTAGGGGTTGATGGTGAGTGTGGGGTTGATGGTGACTGTGGGGTTGATGGTGAGTGACGGGTTGCTGGTGAGTGTGGGATTGATGGTGAGTGAGGGGTTGATGGAGAGTGTAGGGTTGCTGGTGAGTGTGGGGTTCATGGTGAGTGTTGGGTAGATGGTGAATGTGGGGTTGATGGTGAGTTTGAGGTTCATGGTGAGTGTGGGGTTGATGCTGAGTATATGGTTCATGGTGAGTGTGGGGTTGATGGTGAGTGTGGGGCCGATGATGAGTGTGCGGTTGATAGTGAATGTTGGGTTGTTGGTGAGTGTGGGGTTGATGGTGAGTGTGGGTTTGATGGTGTGTGTTGGGTTGATGGTGAGTGAGGGGTTGATGGTTAGTGTGAGGTTGATGGTGTGGGGTTGAAGGTGAGTGTGGGGTTGATGGTGAGTTGGGGGTTGATGGTGAGTGTGCGGTTGATGGTGAGTGTGCGGTTGATGGTGAGCGTGGGGTTGATGGTGAGTGTGGGGTTGATGGTGAGTGTGGGTTGATAATGAGTGTTAGGGTGATGGTGATTGTAGGGTAGATGGTGAGTGTTGGGATGATGATGAGTGTGGGGTTGATGGTGAGTGTGAGGTTGATAGTGAGTGTGGGGTTGATTGTGAGCGTGGGTAGATGGTGAGTGTGGGGTTGATGGTGAGTGTGGGGTTAATGGTGAGTGTGGGGTTGATGGTGAGTGTTGGGTTGATGGTGAGTGTGGGGTTGATGGTGAGTTGGGGTTGATGGTGAATGTGGGGTTGATGGTGAGTGTGGGGTTGTTGAGTGTGGTGTTGTTGGTGTGTGTGGTGTTTTTGCTGAGTGTTGTTCTTGGTGAGTGTGGGGTTGTTGGTCAGTGTGGGGTTGATTGTGAGTGTGGGGTTGATGGTGAGTGTGGGGTTTTTGGTGAGCGTGGTGTTGTTGGCGAGTGTGTTGATGTTGATGAGTGTTGTGTTGTTGGTGAGTGTGGGGTTGTTGGTCAGTGTTGGGTTCATTGTGAGTGTGGGATTGATGGTGAGTGTGGGGTTGATGGTGAGTGTGGGGTTGCTGGGTTTGCTGGGGAGTGTGGGGTTGATGGTGAATTTGGGGATGATGGTGAGTGTGGGGTCGATGGTGAGTGTGTGGTTGATGGTGAGTGAGGGGTCGAGTTTGAAAGTGGGGCTGATGGTGAGTGTGGGGTAATTGGTGAGTGTGGGGTTGATGGTGAGTGTGGGGTTGATGGTGAGTGTGGGGTTGATGGTGATTGTGGGTTTGATGGTGAGTGTGGGTTTGAGGGTGAGTGTGGGGTTGCTGGTGAGTGTAGGGTTGATGGTGAGTGTGGGGATGATGGTGAGTGTTGGGTTGGGTTGATGGTTAGTGTGGGGTTCATGGTGAGAGTGGGGTTGATAGTGAGTGTTGGGTTGATGGTGAGTGTAGGGTTGCTGGTGAGTGTGGGGTTGATGGTGAGTGTGGGGTTGATGCTGAGTATGGGGTTGATGATCAGTCTTGGGTTGATGGTGAGTGTGGAGCTGATGATGAGTGTGCGTTTGATGGTGAGTGTGGGGTTGTTGGAGCGTGTGGGGTTGATGGTGAGTGTGGGGTTGATGGTGAGTGGGGGGTCGATGGTAAGTGTGGGGCTGATGGTAAGTGAGGGGTTGAGTTTGAAAGTGGGGCTGATGGTGAGTGTGGGGTTGATGGTGAGTGTGGGGTTGATGGTGAGTGTGGGGTTGATGGTGAGTGCTGGGTTGATGGTGAGTGTAGGGTTTATGGTGAGTGTGGGGTTGATGGCGAGCGTGGGGTTGATGGTAAGTGAGGGTTTGATGGTGAGTGTGGGGCTGATGGTGAGCGTGGGGTTAATGGTGAATGTGGGGTTGATAGTGAGTGTTGGTTTGATGGTGAGTGTGGGGCTGATGGTGAGTGTGGGGCTGATGGTGAGTGTGGGGTTGATGGTGAGAGTGGGGTTGATGGTGAGTGTTGCGTTGATGGTGAGTGTGGGGATGATGGTGAGTGTGCGGATGATGGAGAGTGTGGGGTTGATGGTGAGTGAGGGGTTGATGTTTAGTGTTGGGTTGATGGTGAGTGTGGGGTTGATTGTGAGTGTGGGGTTGATGGTGAGTGTGGGGTTGATTGTAAGTGTGGGGTAGATGGCGAGTGTGGGGTTGATGGTGAGTGTGTGGTTGATGATGAGTATGGGGTTGATGGTGAGTGTGGGGTTGATGGTGAGTGTGAAGTATAATGGTGAGCGTGGTGTTGATGGTGAGTGGGGGTTGATGGTGAGTGTGAGGTTGTTGGTAAGTGTGGTGTTGTTGGTGAGTGTGGAATTGTTGGTGAGTGTGGTGTTGTTGGCGAGTGTGGGGTTGTTGGTGACTGTGTGGTTGTTGGTGAGTGTGGTGTTGTTGAGTGTGTTGTTGTTTGTGAGTGTGGGGTTGATGGTGAATGTGGGGTTGATGGTGAGTGTGGGGTTGATGGTGAGTGTGGGGTTGATGGTGAGTGTAGGGTTGCTGGTGAGTGTGGGGTTCATGGTGAGTGTGGGGTTGATGGTGAGTGAGGGGTTGATGGTGAATGTGGGGTTGATGGTGAGTATAGGGTTGCTGGTGAGTGTGGGGTTGATGGTGAGTGAGGGGTTGATGGTGAATGTGGGGTTGATGGAAAGTGTGGGGTTGATGGTGAGTGTGGGGCTGATGATGAGTGTGGGGTTAATGGTGAATGTGGGGTTGTTGGTGAGTGTGGGGTTGATTGTGAGTGTGGGGCTGATGGTGAGTGTGGGTTTGATGGTGAGGTGTTGGGTTGAAGGTGAGAGTGGGGTTGATGGTGAGTGTGAGGTTGATGGTGAGTGTGGGGTTGATGGTGAGTGTGGGGTTGATGGTGAGTGTGGGGTTGATGGTGAGTGTGTTGTTGATGGTGAGTTTGGGGTTGATGGTGAGTGTGGGGTTGATGGTGAGTGTGTGGTTGATGATGAGTGTGGGGTTGATGGTGAGTTTGGGGTTGATTGTGAGTGTGCGGTTGATCATCGAAATGCCTCTAACAGAGACGATGTAAGGTACGCATGTGTCCTCCACAGAGACTCCACGGGGCATTTGAATGAGGCACAAGTCGTTCTCACCGAACCAGACCTCAGACGCCGACGGTGCCTAGAAGCCTCACTAATCGCCGTCACCGACACTATAGAACGCAACACTGGAAACTACAAAATTTCAAAAACATTGGCATACATGATACTTAAGCAGCACCAACCCAACAACACAGGAGTCACGTGATTTCATCGTCTACCCGTCCTCATCATAGGCAGAGGTTGTTTTTGATAAGGACCTGCCTCGCATGGGCCAGTAGGCCTTCTACAGTGTTCCTCCATTCTTATGTTCTGATGACATTCCTCAGGTCACGTGCGTCACACCTCACTCTCCGCCTATATATAATGTCTTCCTACCTCTGTATGTTAGAAGTGATCAAGGTCCCAGGACCGAAACGTTTTCTAATAAATATCTTATAGTGTTTGCTTACGTGTCTTTCTAAACCAACTTGTCGGTATTTATTACCAAGGTTTATTCCATAAAAATGAGTGTTTTCTGTGATCTTAGTGGTGGGGTCATAAAATCTGGTAATCGTCTTGGTTAGTGTGTTCTTAGATATTGTGGGTACAACAGGTTGAAACAAGGTGGGTTGGGTGTGATATTACTAACCACCAAGTAAACACAGATGGGAGAGTGACGTCACTGGAGGTGACCTCGCCGGTCCTGTGGGGTGTGACATCGTGTGTTGGTGGTAGTGAGGTGAGTGCGCTTAGATATAGTCAAATATGATTTTTTGTTTGAATGAAGTATAAAAATGAGTGATTTCTGTGATTTAAGTGGTTTTTGAGGTAATTGAATATGGGTGTTTGTTGTTGGTGGTTGTCTTAGATTTATGTGTGTACAAGATATGTTTTCACTTGATGGTGATCATGTACTAAGTGTATGTGTGTTAGGTATGTGTTCATTTTTTTTTTTTTTTTTTGCACCCATGGGGAGGGAGTTCTTGGATATAGTGATTTGAGGGGATTTATATAAAATGGGTGTTAGTTGGTGATGCTAAACTTAGTTTCTGGTGATTTTGACGGTGTTTTGGTAGTATTCAGTGGTGATTTGGTAGTAATCAGTAGTGTTTTGGGAGTATTCGGAGGTGTTTGATGTTGTTTTTGAAGGTGTTCAAATTATATGCAGAGTATTTTTTTGAAGATGTTCAGTGGTGTTTTGGTGTTGTTCAGAGTTGGTTCAAAGTTAGTCAGTGTTAGTTATGGTAATGTCTCATGTCATAAGTATATGAGTTAGTTTTTTTTTTTGTGCTAATGATGTAAAGTCTGGAGATTGAGGGAGAAGTTTGGTGGATGAGATGTAATTTCGGTTAATGAAATGTGTGAATGAGAATGTAAATTGGTGGGTAAGTTTGAGAAGACAAAATGTTATGTGATCTCAGTAAAAGTATATATAGTTTTAGTGATCTTCCTTATGATGATGTTTTAAGAGAATGTGTACAAAAATGTGTGATCTTAGTGTTGGGGTTATAGAATTTGGTAAACGTCTTGATTGTGGTGATCTTAGATATTGGAGATATAACAGGTTGAAACAAGTAACTTCCTCTCGTTAAGTTAAATGAAGTAAAAGTGGGGTGTGACGTCGCTGATCGCCAAGTAAACACAGGATGGAGTGTGATGTCATGGGAGGTATCCCTATCTGTGCTGGTATGTGTTGGTGGTAGTGAGGGGAGTGTATTAGATATTGTATGGAGTTGGTGATTGTGATTTTTTGTGTGAATGTTTATAAAAATGAGTGGTCATTGATGATAGTTGATGGTGTTGTTGGTGGTGTTGGTGAGTGTGGTGTTGTTGGCGAGTGTGGTGTTGTTGGTGAGTGGTGGTGTTGGTGAGTGTGGTGTTGATGGTGAGTGTTGTGTGAGTGGTGTTGATGGTGAGTGTTGTGTGAGTGGTGTTGATGGTGAGTGTTGTGTTGATGGTGAGTGTGGTGTTGTTGGTGAGTGTGGTGTTGTTGGTGAGTGTGGTGTTGTTGGTGAGTGTGGTGGTGTTATTGAGTGTGGTGTTGTTGATGAGTGTGGTGTTGTTGGTGAGTGTGGTGTTGTTGGTGAGTGTGGTGGTGTTGGTGAGTGTGGTGTTGATGGTGAGTGTGGTGTTGATGGTGAGTGTGGTGTTGATGGTGAGTGTGGTGGTGTTAGTGAGTGTGGTGTTGTTGGTGAGTGTGGTGTTGTTGGTGAGTGTGGTGATGATGGTGAGTGTGGTGTTGATGGTGAGTGTGGTGTTGATGATGAGTGTGGTGTTGATGGTGAGTGTGGTGTTGATGGTGAGTGTGGTGTTGATGGTGAGTGTGGTGTTGTTGGTGAGTGTGGTGTTGATGGTGAGTGTGGTGTTGTTGGTGAGTGTGGTGGTGTTAGTGAGTGTGGTGTTGTTGGTGAGTGTGGTGGTGTTAGTGAGTGTGGTGTTGTTGGTGAGTGTGGTGTTGTTGGTGAGTGTGGTGTTGTTGGTGAGTGTGGTGGTGTTGGTGAGTGTGGTGTTGATGGTGAGTGTGGTGTTGTTGGCGAGTGTGGAGTTGTTGGTGAGTGTGGTGTTGATGGTGAGTGTGGTGTTGTTGGCGAGTGTGGTGTTGTTGGTGAGTGTGGTGTTGTTGGTGAGTGTGGTGGTGTTGGTGAGTGTGGTGGTGTTGGTGAGTGTGGTGTTGATGGTGAGTGTGGTGTTGTTGGTGAGTGTGGTGGTGTTGGTGAGTGTGGTGTTGATGGTGAGTGTGGTGTTGTTGGCGAGTGTGGTGTTGTTGGTGAGTGTGGAGTTGTTGGTGAGTGTGGTGTTGATGGTGAGTGTGGTGTTGTTGGCGAGTGTGGTGTTGTTGGTGAGTGTGGTGCTGTTGGTGAGTGTGGTGTTGATGGTGAGTGTGGTGTTGATGGTGAGTGTGGTGTTGATGGTGAGTGTGGTGTTGATGGTGAGTGTGGTGTTGTTGGTGAGTGTGGTGTTGTTGGTGAGTGTGGTGTTGTTGGTGAGTGTGGTGGTGTTAGTTAGTGTGGTGTTGTTGGTGAGTGTGGTGTTGTTGGTGAGTGTGGTGTTGTTGGTGAGTGTGGTGATGTTGGTGAGTGTGGTGTTGATGGTGAGTGTGGTGTTGATGGTGAGTGTGGTGTTGATGGTGAGTGTGGTGGTGTTAGTGAGTGTGGTGTTGTTGGTGAGTGTGGTGTTGTTGGTGAGTGTGGTGTTGATGGTGAGTGTGGTGTTGATGGTGAGTGTGGTGTTGATGATGAGTGTGGTGTTGATGGTGAGTGTGGTGTTGATGGTGAGTGTGGTGTTGATGGTGAGTGTGGTGTTGTTGGTGAGTGTGGTGTTGATGGTGAGTGTGGTGTTGTTGGTGAGTGTGGTGGTGTTAGTGAGTGTGGTGTTGTTGGTGAGTGTGGTGGTGTTAGTGAGTGTGGTGTTGTTGGTGAGTGTGGTGTTGTTGGAGAGTGTGGTGTTGTTGGTGAGTGTGGTGGTGTTGGTGAGTGTGGTGTTGTTAGTGAGTGTGGTGGTGTTGGTGAGTGTGGTGTTGTTGGTGAGTGTGGTGGTGTTAGTGAGTGTGGTGTTGTTGGTGAGTGTGGTGGTGTTGGTGAGTGTGGTGTTGTTGGTGAGTGTGGTGTTGTTAGTGAGTGTGGTGTTGTTGGTGAGTGTGGTGTTGTTGGTGAGTGTGGTGTTGTTGGTGAGTGTGGTGGTGTTAGTGAGTGTGGTGTTGTTGGTGAGTGTGGTGTTGTTGGTGAGTGTGGTGTTGTTGGTGAGTGTGGTGGTGTTGGTGAGTGTGGTGTTGATGGTGTGTGTGGTGTTGATGGTGAGTGTGGTGTTGATGGTGAGTGTGGTGGTGTTAGTGAGTGTGGTGTTGTTGGTGAGTGTGGTGTTGTTGGTGAGTGTGGTGTTGATGGTGAGTGTGGTGTTGATGGTGAGTGTGGTGTTGATGATGAGTGTGGTGTTGATGGTGAGTGTGGTGTTGATGGTGAGTGTGGTGTTGATGGTGAGTGTGGTGTTGTTGGTGAGTGTGGTGTTGATGGTGAGTCTGGTGTTGTTGGTGAGTGTGGTGGTGTTAGTGAGTGTGGTGTTGTTGGTGAGTGTGGTGGTGTTAGTGAGTGTGGTGTTGTTGGTGAGTGTGGTGTTGTTGGAGAGTGTGGTGTTGTTGGTGAGTGTGGTGATGTTGGTGAGTGTGGTGTTGTTAGTGAGTGTGGTGGTGTTGGTGAGTGTGGTGTTGTTGGTGAGTGTGGTGGTGTTAGTGAGTGTGGTGTTGTTGGTGAGTGTGGTGGTGTTGGTGAGTGTGGTGTTGTTGGTGAGTGTGGTGGTGTTAGTGAGTGTGGTGTTGTTGGTGAGTGTGGTGTTGTTGGTGAGTGTGGTGTTGTTGGTGAGTGTGGTGGTGTTAGTGAGTGTGGTGTTGTTGGTGAGTGCGGTGTTGTTGGTGAGTGTGGTGTTGTTGGTGAGTGTGGTGGTGTTAGTGAGTGTGGTGTTGTTGGTGAGTGTGGTGTTGTTGGTGAGTGTGGTGTTGTTGGTGAGTGTGGTGTTGTTGGTGAGTGTGGTGGTGTTGGTGAGTGTGGAGTTGTTGGTGAGTGTGGAGTTGTTGGAGAGTGTGGAGTTGTTGGTGAGTGTGGAGTTGTTGGTGAGTGTGGTGGTGTTGGTGAGTGTGGTGTTGTTGGTGAGTGTGGAGTTGTTGGTGAGTGTGGTGTTGTTGGTGAGTGTGGTGTTGTTGGTGAGTGTGGTGTTGTTGGTGAGTGTGGTGGTGTTAGTGAGTGTGGTGTTGTTGGTGAGTGTGGTGTTGTTGGTGAGTGTGGTGATGTTAGTGAGTGTGGTGTTGTTGGTGAGTGTGGTGTTGATGGTGAGTGTGGTGTTGTTGGTGAGTGTGGTGTTGTTGGTGAGTGTGGTGTTGTTGGTGAGTGAGGTGTTGTTGGTGAGTGTTGTGTTGTTGGTGAGTGTGGTGTTGTTGGTGAGTGTGGTGGTGTTAGTGAGTGTGGTGTTGTTGGTGAGTGTGGTGTTATTGGTGAGTGTGGTGTTGTTGGTGAGTGTGGTGTTGTTGGTGAGTGTGGTGTTGTTGGTGAGTGTGGTGTTGTTGGTGAGTGTGGTGTTGTTGGTGAGTGTGGTGTTGTTGGTGAGTGTGGTGTTGTTGGTGAGTGTGGTGTTGTTGGTGACTGTGGTGTTGTTGGTGAGTGTGGTGTTGTTGGTGAGTGTGGGATTGTGGGTGAGTGTGGTGTTGTTGGTGAGTGTGGTGTTGTTGGTGAGTGTGGTGTTGCTGGTGAGTGTTGTGTTGTTGGTGAGTGTGGTGTTGTTGGTGAGTGTGGTGTTGTTGGTGAGTGTGGTGTTGTTGGTGAGTGTGGGATTGTGGGTGAGTGTGGTGTTGTTGGTGAGTGTGGTGTTGTTGGTGAGTGTGGTGTTGTTGGTGAGTGTTGTGTTGTTTGTGAGTTTAGTGTTGTTGGCGAGTTAGGGGTTGATGGTGAGTGTGGGGTTGATGGTGAGTGTGGGGTTGATGGTGAGTGACGGGTTGCTGGTGAGTGTGGGGTTGATGGTGAGTGAGGGGTTGATGGAGAGTGTAGGGTTGCTGGTGAGTGTGGGGTTCATGGTGAGTGTTGGGTAGATGGTGAATGTGGGGTTGATGGTGAGTTTGAGGTTCATGGTGAGTGTGGGGTTGATGCTGAGTATATGGTTCATGGTGAGTGTGGGGTTGATGGTGAGTGTGGGGCCGATGATGAGTGTGCGGTTGATAGTGAATGTTGGGTTGTTGGTGAGTGTGGGGTTGATGGTGAGTGTGGGTTTGATGGTGTGTGTTGGGTTGATGGTGAGTGAGGGGTTGATGGTTAGTGTGAGGTTGATGGTGTGGGGTTGAAGGTGAGTGTGGGGTTGATGGTGAGTTGGGGGTTGATGGTGAGTGTGCGGTTGATGGTGAGTGTGCGGTTGATGGTGAGCGTGGGGTTGATGGTGAGTGTGGGGTTGATGGTGAGTGTGGGTTGATAATGAGTGTTAGGGTGATGGTGATTGTAGGGTAGATGGTGAGTGTTGGGTTGATGATGAGTGTGGGGTTGATGGTGAGTGTGAGGTTGATAGTGAGTGTGGGGTTGATTGTGAGCGTGGGTAGATGGTGAGTGTGGGGTTGATGGTGAGTGTGGGGTTAATGGTGAGTGTGGGGTTGATGGTGAGTGTTGGGTTGATGGTGAGTGTGGGGTTGATAATGAGTTGGGGTTGATGGTGAATGTGGGGTTGATGGTGAGTGTGGGGTTGTTGAGTGTGGTGTTGTTGGTGTGTGTGGTGTTTTTGCTGAGTGTTGTTCTTGGTGAGTGTGGGGTTGTTGGTCAGTGTGGGGTTGATTGTGAGTGTGGGGTTGATGGTGAGTGTGGGGTTTTTGGTGAGCGTGGTGTTGTTGGCGAGTGTGTTGATGTTGGTGAGTGTTGTGTTGTTGGTGAGTGTGGGGTTGTTGGTCAGTGTTGGGTTCATGGTGAGTGTGGGATTGATGGTGAGTGTGGGGTTGATGGTGAGTGTGGGGTTGCTGGGTTTGCTGGGGAGTGTGGGGTTGATGGTGAATGTGGGGATGATGGTGAGTGTGGGGTCGATGGTGAGTGTGTGGTTGATGGTGAGTGAGGGGTCGAGTTTGAAAGTGGGGCTGATGGTGAGTGTGGGGTAATTGGTGAGTGTGGGGTTGATGGTGAGTGTGGGGTTGATGGTGAGTGTGGGGTTGATGGTGATTGTGGGTTTGATGGTGAGTGTGGGTTTGAGGGTGAGTGTGGGGTTGCTGGTGAGTGTAGGGTTGATGGTGAGTGTGGGGATGATGGTGAGTGTTGGGTTGATGGTTAGTGTGGGGTTCATGGTGAGAGTGGGGTTGATAGTGAGTGTTGGGTTGATGGTGAGTGTAGGGTTGCTGGTGAGTGTGGGGTTGATGGTGAGTGTGGGGTTGATGTTGAGTATGGGGTTGATGATCAGTCTTGGGTTGATGGTGAGTGTGGAGCTGATGATGAGTGTGCGTTTGATGGTGAGTGTGGGGTTGTTGGAGCGTGTGGGGTTGATGGTGAGTGTGGGGTTGATGGTGAGTGGGGGGTCGATGGTAAGTGTGGGGCTGATGATAAGTGAGGGGTTGAGTTTGAAAGTGGGGCTGATGGTGAGTGTGGGGTTGATGGTGAGTGTGGGGTTGATGGTGAGTGTGGGGTTGATGGTGAGTGCGGGGTTGATGGTGAGTGTAGGGTTTATGGTGAGTGTGGGGTTGATGGTGAGCGTGGGGTTGATGGTAAGTGAGGGTTTGATGGTGAGTGTGGGGCTGATGGTGAGCGTGGGGTTAATGGTGAATGTGGGGTTGATAGTGAGTGTTGGTTTGATGGTGAGTGTGGGGCTGATGGTGAGTGTGGGGCTGATGGTGAGTGTGGGGTTGATGGTGAGAGTGGGGTTGATGGTGAGTGTTGCGTTGATGGTGAGTGTGGGGATGATGGTGAGTGTGCGGATGATGGAGAGTGTGGGGTTGATGGTGAGTGAGGGGTTGATGTTTAGTGTTGGGTTGATGGTGAGTGTGGGGTTGATTGTGAGTGTGGGGTTGATGGTGAGTGTGGGGTTGATTGTGAGTGTGTGGTTGATTGTAAGTGTGGGGTAGATGGCGAGTGTGGGGTTGATGGTGAGTGTGTGGTTGATGATGAGTATGGGGTTGATGGTGAGTGTGGGGTTGATGGTGAGTGTGAAGTATAATGGTGAGCGTGGTGTTGATGGTGAGTGGGGGTTGATGGTGAGTGTGAGGTTGTTTGTAAGTGTGGTGTTGTTGGTGAGTGTGGAATTGTTGGTGAGTGTGGTGTTGTTGGCGAGTGTGGGGTTGTTGGTGACTGTGTGGTTGTTGGTGAGTGTGGTGTTGTTGAGTGTGTTGTTGTTTGTGAGTGTGGGGTTGATGGTGAGTGTGGGGTTGATGGTGAGTGTGGGGTTGATGGTGAGTGTGGGGTTGATGGTGAGTGTAGGGTTGCTGGTGAGTGTGGGGTTCATGGTGAGTGTGGGGTTGATGGTGAGTGAGGGGTTGATGGTGAATGTGGGGTTGATGGTGAGTATAGGGTTGCTGGTGAGTGTGGGGTTGATGGTGAGTGAGGGGTTGATGGTGAATGTGGGGTTGATGGAAAGTGTGGGGTTGATGGTGAGTGTGGGGCTGATGATGAGTGTGGGGTTAATGGTGAATGTGGGGTTGTTGGTGAGTGTGGGGTTGATTGTGAGTGTGGGGCTGATGGTGAGTGTGGGGTTGATGGTGAGGTGTTGGGTTGAAGGTGAGAGTGGGGTTGATGGTGAGTGTGAGGTTGATGGTGAGTGTGGGGTTGATGGTGAGTGTGGGGTTGATGGTGAGTGTGGGGTTGATGGTGAGTGTGTTGTTGATGGTGAGTTTGGGGTTGATGGTGAGTGTGGGGTTGATGGTGAGTGTGTGGTTGATGATGAGTGTGGGGTTGATGGTGAGTTTGGGGTTGATTGTGAGTGTGCGGTTGATCATCGAAATGCCTCTAACAGAGACGATGTAAGGTACGCATGTGTCCTCCACAGAGACTCCACGGGGCATTTGATGAACTGGAATGAGGCACAAGTCGTTCTCACCGAACCAGACCTCAGACGCCGACGGTGCCTAGAAGCCTCACTAATCGCCGTCACCGACACTATAGAACGCAACACTGGAAACTACAAAATTTCAAAAACATTGGCATACATGATACTTAAGCAGCACCAACCCAACAACACAGGAGTCACGTGATTTCATCGTCTACCCGTCCTCATCATAGGCAGAGGTTGTTTTTGATAAGGACCTGCCTCGCATGGGCCAGTAGGCCTTCTACAGTGTTCCTCCATTCTTATGTTCTGATGACATTCCTCAGGTCACGTGCGTCACACCTCACTCTCCGCCTATATATAATGTCTTCCTACCTCTGTATGTTAGAAGTGATCAAGGTCCCAGGACCGAAACGTTTTCTAATAAATATCTTATAGTGTTTGCTTACGTGTCTTTCTAAACCAACTTGTCGGTATTTATTACCAAGGTTTATTCCATAAAAATGAGTGTTTTCTGTGATCTTAGTGGTGGGGTCATAAAATCTGGTAATCGTCTTGGTTAGTGTGTTCTTAGATATTGTGGGTACAACAGGTTGAAACAAGGTGGGTTGGGTGTGATATTACTAACCACCAAGTAAACACAGATGGGAGAGTGACGTCACTGGAGGTGACCTCGCCGGTCCTGTGGGGTGTGACATCGTGTGTTGGTGGTAGTGAGGTGAGTGCGCTTAGATATAGTCAAATATGATTTTTTGTTTGAATGAGTATAAAAATGAGTGATTTCTGTGATTTAAGTGGTTTTTGAGGTAATTGAATATGGGTGTTTGTTGTTGGTGGTTGTCTTAGATTTATGTGTGTACAAGATATGTTTTCACTTGATGGTGATCATGTACTAAGTGTATGTGTGTTAGGTATGTGTTCATTTTTTTTTTTTTTTTTGCACCCATGGGGAGGGAGTTCTTGGATATAGTGATTTGAGGGGATTTATATAAAATGGGTGTTAGTTGGTGATGCTAAACTTAGTTTCTGGTGATTTTGACGGTGTTTTGGTAGTATTCAGTGGTGATTTGGTAGTAATCAGTAGTGTTTTGGGAGTATTCGGAGGTGTTTGATGTTGTTTTTGAAGGTGTTCAAATTATATGCAGAGTATTTTTTTGAAGATGTTCAGTGGTGTTTTGGTGTTGTTCAGAGTTGGTTCAAAGTTAGTCAGTGTTAGTTATGGTAATGTCTCATGTCATAAGTATATGAGTTAGTTTTTTTTTTGTGCTAATGATGTAAAGTCTGGAGAATGAGGGAGAAGTTTGGTGGATGAGATGTAATTTCGGTTAATGAAATGTGTGAATGAGAATGTAAATTGGTGGGTAAGTTTGAGAAGACAAAATGTTATGTGATCTCAGTAAAAGTATATATAGTTTTAGTGATCTTCCTTATGATGATGTTTTAAGAGAATGTGTACAAAAATGTGTGATCTTAGTGTTGGGGTTATAGAATTTGGTAAACGTCTTGATTGTGGTGATCTTAGATATTGGAGATATAACAGGTTGAAACAAGTAACTTCCTCTCGTTAAGTTAAATGAAGTAAAAGTGGGGTGTGACGTCGCTGATCGCCAAGTAAACACAGGATGGAGTGTGATGTCATGGGAGGTATCCCTATCTGTGCTGGTATGTGTTGGTGGTAGTGAGGGGAGTGTATTAGATATTGTATGGAGTTGGTGATTGTGATTTTTTGTGTGAATGTTTATAAAAATGAGTGGTCATTGATGATAGTTGATGGATGACTTAGTTTGTGTGTGTGTGTGTGTGTGTGTGTGTGTGTGTGTGTGTGTGTGTGCATGTTAAGTTTTCAGTTGGTGGTGATCCTGTTGTAAGTGTTTCGGTGATGTTTGGAATGTCCGAAGGTGTTTTTTGCGAGTGTTTTCTGCGATCTTAGTGGTTTTAAGGTGAGTGGTCATTGATGATAGTTAATGGATGTCTTAGTTTTTTTTTTTTGTGAGTGTGTGTGTATATGTTATGTTTTCAGTTGGAGATGATCCTGTTCTAAGTGTTTCGGTGATGTTTGGAAATGTTCAAAGATGTTTTTTGTGAGTATTCAAAATGATTTATGAGTATTTTTCTTTTTTTTGCGCTCATGTTATATAATAGTCTGAGGTGAGTGGGATCGTCTTGGTTATAGTGATCTGAGGGGATTTCTACAAACTGGGAGTTAGTTGGTGGTGTTGATCTTAGTTTCTGGTGATTTTTAGTCTTATTTGGGCAGTATTCGGTGCTGTTTTGGTAGTATTCAGTGGTGTTTTGGGAGTATTCAAAAGAGTTTGTTGATGTTTTTGAATGTGTTCAAATGATGTTTTTGGAGTAATCAAAGGTAATTGATGTTGTTTTTTGGTGTTGTACAAAGTAAAGTGGGGTGTGTGTGTGGGTGTGTTTGTGTTAGATTTGGTAAAAGGTCTCATGTCATAAGTGTATGTGTTAATTTTTGTGATAATGATGTAAAGTCTGGAGACTGAGGGAGCAGTGAGGTGGATGAGTTGTAATTTCAGTTAATGAAATGTGTAAGTGTAGATGAATTAGAGATGACAAATCTTATTTGGGAGTATTCAAAATGATATTTTGGAAGTGCTTCAGTGTTGTTTGGAAATGTTCAAAGGTGTTTATGTGAGTATTCAAATGATTTATGAGAGTGTTCGAAGTAATCTTGGGGTTGTTCTGTAGTGAGATGATAAAGGTTGTCGATGAGAGAATATTTCTTAAGAGATATTGAGAAAAGGAAGTCTCAAATGATGATGTATGAGAGTGTTTTGAAGGTGTTCAAAGTAAAGTGAGTTGTCTGTGTGAGTTAGGTGGTCATAGAATTTTGTGAATATCTTGGATACAGTGATTTTAGTGGATTTGAGATGGGTGATGAGATGCATTTGTGGATGTGAAATGTGATTTTTGTGTTTGTTCTGAAGAGGTGTGTTGGGAGACGGGTGAGTGGATGTGAAGAAATGTGGGTGAGATGGAGAGGGGTATGGGGAGGGTTGTATTAAAAATTTAATGAAATATGGGGGGATTTTACTGAAAATAAAGGTAATGTGTGAATATTATAAAAGAAATTATAGAAGTGAAAAGTTATGATACACTGGAAAAGATTGGAGTGTGTAGAAACATGTCGCAGTAGTTGGGTAGTGAGATGATTAGTGTTTGTGAGTATAATATTAATTTATGTGGATACAAGGAGATGGGTATGGAGATGATTTTATTAGAATTTTAGTAATGTAGGGAGGAATGTGCATTACATTTTAAGATTCAATAAAAAGAAGGGGAAAAATTTGTATCGAAAGAGGGAAAAATTGGGAATAAATTGGTAAGTGATAAGGGTTGTGGGTATTGTTGTCGAACTAGAGATATCGAAAAAGATGTTATAAGTGGGTTGTTGTTGTGGGTGTTGTGGGTTGTGGGGTGTTGTGGGTTGTGGGTGTTGTGGGTTGTGGGTGTTGTTGTCGAACTAGAGATACCAAAAAAGATGTTATAAGTGGGTTGTTGTTGTGGGTGTTGTGGGTTGTGAGTGTTGTGGGTTGTGGGTGTTGTTGTCGAACTAAAGATGCTGAAAAGTGGTTATAAGTTGTGGGTTGTTGTTGTGGGTGTTGTGGGGTGTGGGTGATGTGGGTTGTGGGTGTTGTGGGATGTGGGTGTTTTGGGTTGTGGGTGTTGTTGTCGAACTAGAAATACCGAAAAAGAGATGATTCTGTTGTAAAAGTCCGTGTGTGTTTGGTTTGTGTTCATGTTTTTTGCGCTTATGTTATATCTTAGTTGGAGGAGAGTGTACTCGTAGAAATTGGTAATCGTCTTGGTTATAGTGATTTGAGGGGATTTGTGTGAAAATGGGTGTTAGTCTGTGATGTTGATCTTAGTTTATGGTGATTTTGGTGGTGTTTTCACCGTATTCAGTGGTGTTTTAGTAGTATTAAGTTGTGTTTTAGTAGTACTCAAATGGTGTTTTGAGGCTATTCAAAGGTGTTTTTGAAGGTGTTCAAATGATGTGCAAGAGTAGTTATGAAGGTGTTCTGGGAGTATTCAGTGGTGATTTGGGGGTGTTCGAATGATGTTTTTGGAGTATTCAAAGGTAAGTGATGGTGTTTTTGGTGTTGTTCAAAGTAAAGTGTTTGAGTTAGTTTTTGTGATAATGTTGTAAAAATCTGGAGACTGAGAGAGGAGTTTGGGTAGTGAGTTGTAATTCAATGAAATAATATAAGTGTAGATAAATTAGAGATGTCAAATCTTATTTGGGAGTATTCAAAATGATATTTTGGAAGTGTTTCGGTGTTGTTTGGAAATGTTCAAAGGTATTTTTTTGTGAGTATTCAATGATTTATGAGTGTTCGAAGTAATCTGGGGCTGGCACTGGACAAGCACCTAAAGTCAGTTCCTGATCAGCCGGGCTGTGGCTCGTACGTTGGTTTGCGTGCAGCCAGCAGCAACAGCCTGGTTGATCAGGCTCTGATCCACCAGGAGGCCTGGTCACAGACCGGGCCGCGGGGGCGTTGACCCCCGAAACTCTCTCCAGGTAAACTCCAGGTGTTCTGTAGTGAGATGATAAAGGTTGTCGATGAATATTTCTTAAGAGATATTGAGAAAAGTGTGTGTGTGTGTGTGGTCATCACGTGACGTCACTGACATAGGGGGAAGTCGACAAGATTCAGCCTGTGTGTGTGAGGTCATCACGTGACGTCACGTGATGACCTCACACACACAGGTGGGGTGACGTCACACTTGTTTAGACCTGTAGTAAGAGAAAGTACCATGCCCCATAGGGGGAGTTCATTTGAATGCTTACCCCCAGAGGGGGGAATCCAAAAAACTTGATCCAAGGAGATGGAGATCATAAGAAAATGAAATTCAAAAAAAAAAAATCGAAAAAATTTGGGATGGGGTGAAAGTGGGAAGGAGAACCTCAAAAAAGTTGATATCGAGAAAAACTTGATCCGAGGAGATCATAAGAAATTCGAAACCCTATAGGGAGGAATCCAAAAAAATTTGATCCAAGAAGATGGAGGAGAAATACTTTTACATAGAGGGTAGAAGTGGATGGTGGGAGGTGTGGGGGAGGGTGTTGATCCGAGGAATTGGAGCAGGAATTTTGGGATGGGGGTGAAAGTGGGAAGGAGAACCTCAAAAAAGTTGATATCGAGAAAAACTTGATCCAAGGAGATGGAGTAGTAATACTTGGGGTAGAAGTGGATGGTGTGAGGTGTGGGGGAGGGTGTTGATCCGAGGAATTGGAGCAGAAATTTTGGGATGGGGTGAAAGTGGGAAGGAGAACCTCAAAAACTTGATTCGAGGAAGTAGAGTCTTTGTATTATTGATATCGAGAAAAACTTGATCCAAGGCGATGGAGCAGGAATTTTGGGGTGGAAGTGTGTGGTGGGAGGGGTACCCATAGGGGGAAACCCAAAAATTTGATCCGAGGAGATGGAGAGCACAAGAAAATGAAATTAAAAAAAAAATTCGAAAAAAATCGGAAAAAAATTCGAGGGGTGGGGGCGATCCGGACGACGCTGCAGAAGGCGTGGGGCGGGCGCGAGGGCGGGCGTGGGGCAGGGTGCGGGGCGGCCGCCGGTCGGGCAGGCGCGTGGGGGCGGGTGGGGGCGGGTGGGGGGGGGTTGAGGGCGAGGTGGTCGAGGGTGAGGTCAAAGTCATTAGCATAAAGGTGTGAAAAGGAGTCCGCTCAGAGGAGACCGTACCGTGGAGACCACTGAGAGGAGGGGACCGTACCGTGGAGACCACTGAGAGGAGGGGACCGTACCGTGGGAGACCGCTCAGGAAAGGAGACCGCTCTGTAGAAAACTCACCTACTTATATATATATATAAATATATATATATATATATATATATATATATATATATATATATTTATATATATATATATATATATATAACTAATACACAACTCAGATCAGTATACAGAAAAAAAATGCTTAGTTTACTTGCATGTCACAAGGACCTAACACATACACCACAATATTGTGAACCTAACCTAACAAATCCTTACAATATAGATTGTTTTTTTCCCCGCACTGAAAACATGAATTAGAACTAACAAATATACATACATATATATAGATATACACATAGATACATATATATATATATACATATACACATAGATACATATATATATATATATATATATATATATATATATATATATATATATATATATATATATATATATATATATATATATATATATGTATATATATATATATATATATATATATATATATATATATATATATATATATATATATATATATATACACATAGATACATACATACACACACACACACAATATACACACCTATATATATAAAAGGAAAACCCAAAATACAATAAATGAAATTGGGATATATAAAATACATATTGTTGTGCTTGCGTTTTACAGAAACGCAAAACCAAAAAATTGCGATACACATCACAATTAGCACAATTTTTTTTTTTTTAACCATGGTTCAAAACATAAGCACCACACCTATCACATACATAACATTGAAACCGACACCTACCACATCCACACAACAGACAACTTTTTATTTTTTATTTTTTTTTTTAATTTGGGAGAACAATCTACATGAAAACCATATGACAAAAGTAAATCACAATATGCTATGCAAGAAATGGGAAAACAAATTGAAAGTTTTACCATTCAAGAGTATGCAACTGGCATATAAATCCCAATTACAGAAATCCCATGAAGAAGAGCCTACTACATTACACAAACCCAGAGGCAAGCAAAAAAGCCCCCATTTCCAGATCCAATGAAAAGAACCATCCTCCAAAACCCATCACTAGCACACTCATCAAACCCCATCCGAACGAAGGAGTCCGACCCATCTAACATGACAGAACCCATGCAGAACCCCCCCTCACTCCCCCTCCACACACACATCCTTCTTATTGGCTCTACTATGACACTCCCAGATTCCACTTCCAGACACATATGCACCCCCCCCCGATTCACACCTAAGAAACGCCACTAAAAACAAACCTACCAAGGGGAAAAAGCCAAAACCCAGGAGCCCAACCCTGATTGGTCTACCTCACCCCTAACCTCAGTAACCCGTTCAGAGTCAGGTGTCGATACCCCTCAGGGAAGCTGGTCATCCAAGTCCTTCCATATAAAAACCTATTTCTACAAACTGTCCTGTAGACATGCGCTGCGAGTGCTCTCACTCTACAAACCCCATGAACCTCCCGCATACTCCAAGAAACAAACAAAAAGTCCGCCATCACATACATAACAGCCCTCCTAACATCCGCTGCAATCCCTCCCACATCAAAAGTTAAGGCCCTTAGAGACGATATGCTATGCCCCCCTCACCAGACGAAAGACCCCCCTAACCACTCCCTTACAGTTCCCAATGTTTCACAAAAATAAACTGTATGGAACGCTGTCTCTTCTTCCCCACAGCACCGACAAGTTCCCTCACTCACATAACCCATCCTACATAACATTGACATAACATCTGTAGACCAATTCCCGTACCCTAGAAGCCAGCCAAAGCTTCCGAAAGTCCTCCCAAATGCCCTGCCAATCATACATAGGATAATTGCTTACACCCTGCACCACCACCCCATGACTTCCCACCTTCTCCAAATGGCTTACCTGCATCTTCCTCGCATCCCATGCTGCCAACAGAAACCTCACCATTTCCTCACACACCAACAAATCCTTCCCCCCCCCACCATTTCTGTACATCAATCATAACTTCTCCTACCCTTTTACCCTTTTCGCCACCCACTCTGAGAAACCTCTGTTTTACATAGACAGCCTTTACTAGACCCCAATGGGATGAGGCCCAATCCTCCCTGCCGAACATTCGTCATCATGACTTCCCTTCTTAACCACGCCCTCCCATAACCCCAGACATATCGAAAGACTCTCCTCAGCAGTTACTTAATATCAACTGACCTCAGAGGAAACACCTCTGCCACTTCCCACACGTTACTAAAAACGAGGGTGTTCACCGCCACCACTCTCTGCTGCAAAGTAATCTCCCCAGCCCGCAAACCTCTAAGCCTACCCAGAGCCCGACCTACCACTGCCTCCAAATTCACCCTCTGCACCACCCGGACATCTGCCAAGTATACAATTCCCCAAATCCAAAGACTATCCACTACAAACCACCCATATGCCTCCCCTAAGCCTCCCCCCACCCAGGATCCTACCTCAAGCAACCTTGACTTTGCTCCATTAACTCGCATGCCCATCGCTGCCCCAAACATTTCAATCACTCTACCCACATTTCGCAAACCTACCTCCCCATCCACCAAAATCGTGGTGTCGTCCACATAGCCCACAATACCCGCACCACTAACTCCCCCCTCACCCTTCTCCTGAACCCCTCCCTCAATAAGCCTGTAAAAAGGGTCCTGCATACATGCAAAGAGAATTTGGGACAGGAGACATCCTTGTCTCAAACCTCTCTCCATCTGCATTAGCAAACCCAACCTGCCATTCACCTGTACTCGAACCATGGCAGACAAATACAACGTGGTGACCTATTGTACAACTTCCTGCCCGAAACCCTGTCTCCACAAAATTACCCTCAACATCTCCCTATTCACACAGTCATATACTTCTTTCCGATCTATTCCTAAGATCCCCCCCCCTTGACAGCTCTCTAAAAAATCCCTGATTCTCCCATGCCCAGCACGCATGCTCCGTCCAGGTATACCAAACTGTCCCCGATGCATAACCCATTCAATTACCCTCTTCAGCCTATTACCCAAAACTTTAGCAAAAATTTTGAAATCTGCACACATAAGGGAGATTGCCCATTATGCACTCAATGTCCTCCCCCCCCTTCTTGGGCACCAAAACAACCCCCATACCTTGCGACGTTCCCAACACCCCCCCTCCTTCCTACCATCGAGCAATGCCACCAGACAAGTCTTCTTGCAATCCCAATGTGCCAAATAGAAATCATTAGGTATCCTGTCAATCCCCGGAGCTTTACCTCTACTCATTTTAGTCACAGCCTCCTCCACCTCCCTCTCATTAATCACTCCCCCTAGCTCCACGTGCTTTTTCTCACCTAAAACATTCATTATTACATCACCACACAATCCCCCCTCCCTGGCACTGCCCACCCTCTGCCGCATTTTTTTCTGAAGCCAATGGTCCACATAATTACTCATACTTTCCGTTGTGCATAGCATCTGCCCCCTCTGATATCCCCCCACATTCACACACACCTCCAAAGTCATCATCGTGGTCACCTGTTGCCTTTCCCTAAACCTGCGCAAAACACAACCCGAGGGTTTGCCTCCCCAAAGCACCTCCTCCAACCCCGCCCTAACACGTATGGCATCAAAACGCTCATTCTGTAAGTCACTTAATTAACCTACCCCGAAGGTCTGCAATTTTCCCATACTGACTACCCTCTCCTCCCTCATAACAAGCATTCAGCTGCCCCTCTAGATATTTTTGCAACCCGAACCTCCACCCTGCCTCCTCTCGACCCTTAGTTCTATAATACACCTGAATCCCTGGCTTGGCTTTCAACTCCCACCAATCCAACATGCCCACTCCTTGATCCCTAACCCCCCCAGAAAGGTTCCCACCAATCTCTGAAAGACGTTCCCTCTCCTCCTGCAGTAAGGAGCTGCACATTCAGTTTCCAATATCCCGAGTATCTCCGTACCATACCAAACCATGCCAGTTCCACCGTAACTGCTCGGTGATCCGAAAACCTGACATCGATAGTTTGTACCCAATCGACTGTAATCCCCATAGTTACATATATTCGATTCAATATTGCCGCATATCCTCTCTTCACAAACGTGTGCTCTACCCACCCCCCTCCCTCCCCACCACATCAGAGACCCCTGCATCCTGCAGCACATCTCACAACACCCCGAGCACACAACCTGACCCATGCGGCTCCACATCTTTATGCATAATAACACAATTCCAATCTCCTCCCAGGATGGTGACCATGGGCAATCCCCACAAAAAAAATAACAAAACGTCCCTCACAAAATCCACCTTTACCCATCTAAACCCTTCCACCGGCATATACACACCAAAAAAACAAACCCGGACCTCCCCCCAGATCCCCTCCACCCTCACAACCCTCCCTACCTCTTCCTCCCATGCAAGGACTTGAAAGGGGCTAGACTCCTTCACCGCCACCGCCACCCCACCTTTTAGCCTCACCGAACTGCCTACAAACATTTGATAACCTTTCAACCTTAACTCATATCCATGCTTATAATTATGTTCCTGAATGAAACATACATCCATATCGAACCTCCACAAAACACTCTCTACCCATGCATGTTTCACTTCAGCCCTAAGGCCATTAACATTAATAGTTACACATTTGAAAGCTTAAACAAAGAGGGCTTTCCCCTATGCCTCTGGGTCTTACCCTGTCCGCCTTTTAAAAAACTCGAACCGTCTCGTGAACTCTTTTCCTCCTGACCCTCCTCCCTCCCTTGTGCACTCCTCAACCCCAACCTAGCTACATTCTCCGACAACTTTTTACCAGGTCTCTGGGCCGGCGTGAGAACCTCATCATCTGATAACTCCCCAGCCCGTTTCCCAGAGCCGCTTCCCAGTTCCATCTCGACATTCCCACCAGGCTCGTGTACCTCAGCCTCCACCTGCAGGCATTGCAAACCATCAGTCTCAGAATCCAAACACCCTGGTTCCTCCCCCAGGTCCACAGAGCCAAGCTGGGAATCCGTCCCCACAGCAGAAAAAACGTCCGTCGGCTCATCCAGTAAGTTGCTGATCACGTCCTGCAGGGGGAGGTCCTAGGTCTCCTGGAGTGAACGAGACATCCCCTGCATATCTGCCATTGTCGCATGTCCAATCCCCTCTCCCGAGGGGCCACCCGATGCCTCCGCCTCCGTCAGTGTCACACAGCGTTCATCCATGGCTTCAACCTCATCTGCCCAAGTCATCCGTCCGGCACCTGCCACAGGCACCGACGAGGAACACTCCAAAGGTGTTGACACCACCGACGTTGCCAAAGCTGTCGAACATGATAGAGCCATCTTTCCACACTCCACCGCCATGTGATCAAAACCTCTGCACATGCGACATGTTCACCGTTGTCCAGCATACATGACATATACCTGCATCCTGAACTCCTCCAGAACGACATAGGAGGGAATGGCCCTCATCAACGTCATCTTCAAAGTGAAAGAACCTTCAGGCAGACTAGCATAGAGCCCATTCTTCCATCTTCCCAACATCGCCCTATGCACCTCACCATAAATCCTGAATGCCTCACTTGTGTCCACAGCGTCCGCCTCAAAGGGAACGTTACAGATCCTTACCAAGGTGTAGGTTCGGGAAGCATTCCTCAGACGTACCTCCATCCCCGAAGTCACAGGAAGGTACTTCTCCTGATATAAAGCCACCGTCCGTTCATAGGCAGCCACGGGAAAAAACTTAATGAAGATTCGTGTAGTCCCATTTAGCGCTATGACATGCAGCTCGTCATTAACAATACTGTAAGTATCTCTGATGATCGCCAGCAGCATTGCAAAAGCCGTGGATGGGTAAATCACACCCTTTACGATGTCAACACACACCGTATTGCTGCGCCGTCTGCCACCGGCAGCCATCTTGGAAGAAAACAGGAAAACTGCACAGGAAAACCAAATCAATCAGGAGCGTCATCGCAGCAGGTCCACTCAGCCCGAGAGCAAAGAGGAAAATGAACCTACTCAGAGTGAGTGAGCATTGTGAGCAGAGGTAATGTGAGGTCACTGGTGACTATAACTTCATCTCTCATTACCTCTACCACCACACTACTCACTCTCTGACTACTTGAAATAAAATAATGAATAAAAGAGCAAATAATGGGGACAGTGAATATTACTATTCCATTCAAACACAGTTTATTATTAAGTCCTTGTACAATAATATATTTGGGAACAGGAGAACATTATTGAGGTTTAGGTAAATGGGGATGGCACACATAAGCAGTGAGACAGGGAATACAATTAACTAACGAAACAGAATATAACTTACAATATAATTCAGAGGACAGCTCACCACAGTAACTCAGCCACAGGTCCCAAGACCTACACAGCCGAGTACTGCTCCAAGCCAGTACTCTGCCCAATGTCTCCAACAGTCTCCTCCAGAGACTCCAGCAGCCTTCTCCCGAGCCCTGCACACCAGCAGCCGCTCCTCTCGAAAAGCTCTGCACCCAGGCCAGAGCTCCACCCGAATCTCCTTCCTCAGTTGTTTCTTGGGCTTACATTGTCCTTCCACCACCCACAATGGCGTGTGCACCAGGTGTTTTGACCTGATTCCGAGATCTGACGCCATCAAGAACAAAAGACCTCAGACTTAAACCGAGAGGCATGTCTGATAGACATTTGCCAAGGCAAGGTGTGACAATATAATTGGCTAAATTAGGTCTCCCTTAGCGACCTACACAAGCCCAGTTGAACTACATCACACAGTTAATACGTGCTGGCAGCCAACCTTAACTCCAACAGCGAGCACAATGAAAGGTGTAGTTGATACATCCTACCTACATACATAAGATAATATAATAAGTCAAATAATAATATAAAGCAAAATATTTTCATTTTAGCTATTAATGAGAACTTTGGCAACATGAAATTATATGAAAAGATAATATAAATATATATATATATATATATATATATATATATATATATATATATATATATATATATATATATATATATATATATATATATATATATATATATATATATATATATATATATATATATATATATATATATATATATATATATATATATATATATATATATATACATATATATATATATATATATATATATATATATATATATATATATATATATATACATATATATATATATATATATATATATATATATATATATATATATATATATATATATATATATATATATATATATATATATATATATATATATACACACAATGTACATTGCATTTTTTCAGGGGTTGTAACAGGCACTTCGTCATTGTACTTGCCCTGGAGGAAATGATGGAAGTTGTTCAGTAAGTTCAAATGATACTCTTCCCTATGGTTCGCACTTAGTACGATAAACTCGAATGGGTTTAGGGCCGCCAACGTTACCTTGATCCTGGATGCATACTTTACATTTTTAACACACTAAGAAAAGTTTTTTACCATACGAGGTCGAAAATATTTCAACATAACTTGTTTGACATAAAGATCCATGCCAGGGTGTGCAACACCTGGTACATCATGGAATAGCTGCAGGGCTACATTCACTAGTTACTGGAATAACTAACTGATTTACTCTTTGGTTAGGGGTACCAAGTTCTGCTACTCTGTACAACAAATCTTGGTTCATGACAATGTCACTGATACAAGCTGGTGGTTTCACAGAGTTCGATCTTTCTTCTGGAATCGAATTACACCAGATCATGATGGATCTATTCTTCGAACATTCTTAACATCCTATCCATAACATGGAGAATCAAAGACGACTGCATCAGTCAGGAAAATTGGCACCTGGGTGTTAATGGACTGGGGTTGGTCGCATCCTGGGATTGGCCTAATTTGCCTGAAAAGCTCTGCATAACAAGTTTCTTGTTATATAGAAGTATGTCATTGATGTCAGCTAGGACTGTATACCTTGTACATGTACTTACTTACTTACTTACTTACTTACTTACTTACTTACTTACTTACTTGTAGAAATAAAGATATTATTGTTAATAATGGTTTCTTCAAGCTTACCAAGTACCAAATCTAATTTCTTCTGACTGGACAATCACTTCGAAAATGTGACAGAAAACGTCAGTTAAAAAGCCATTTTGAGGAAATGATAATGATCTGTAGGGTTGAAGAAGGTTGTTAGCTCATGGTTGTTCTCATGAAGAGGGACTTGCCTAAACCTCTGTAACAAGGCTAAGGTAGAGAAAACTTCACTACATTGTATAATAGGTCTCCAAGAAGAAGTGGAAAATGGTCTGGAATTTTAGCTTTCAGCTTCCTGAAATCAATCACCGGGTGCCAAGTACCATCTTTCTTGGGAACTGAAATAAGTGGTACATTCCAGGATGAATTGTTATATTGCCATCAAGCATCTGGTTGATTAACTCTTCTGCTATAGCAGTCAGCACACAAGTATGTAAATAGGTCTAGTACATGGCTCAGGGGGATTTAGTGTGATATTAAACTCGTTAAATCCATCTTCTGATCTGGTAATGTTTACAGCTCTTCTACGTTTGTTTAATAATTGCAAAAGACGCGTGACTTTACCTTGGAAGTCATTTGGAGTTAAATCTTTTTTTTTTAATACTGGTGGGTAAGACGGACTTTCTCTGGGAGAAATAAAACCGACTCATTGGTCGGATGACAATTCGTCCCCTACCCGAAAAAGATAAGGGTATTGAACAAGGTCTACAAGTATGGTGTTCACTCTGAGTTAGACGCTCTGACCATCATTACTGGTTTGGTGGAGATTGATATTGTTATCGCGTACAACGTACAAGGACGGTTCGACAAATAGGCCTTTTGTCCTGCATGAATCACTATCGATAACCACATATTCACCATCTAAAACACCAGTCATCACAACTGACACTCGAGTGAAGACACTAGCCGCAGTAGAAACATCTTTCCGCAGACGGCCGGAGACATCAACAAGAGAAGGCATACTATGTTTCAAGTAGTTACTCTCCAACAAGGCGTTTTTGTTGAGGAACCACTACATGATCTACTAGCTATCATAGGAAGTCACAGTGCTGAAGGATTTCTTAGCACCCTCTGACACTTGACGCAACTGCACACTATCCTGTGTTTGAGAGATTATGGAATCAGTTTTCCAGTTAGGAAACACTGTACCACTCAGTGCTTGACTGTTTGGTTATGTTACTCGCAAACATACAAGTTTGAATAGACTTAATCTAATTATCATTCTCAGAATCAATATGACAAATCTTGGATCCAAGCTTGTAGCTCCAGAATAGTGAGACCTACTCGCCTTTTCGGGTATACCATTCGAACGGGTCAAACATAATATTCAGACTGCACCTCGATGCAAATCCCTCAAGATTACCAGGAAAAGTGATCAGATCAACAATTAGGAAAGATGCTGTAAACTCTCTACCTTGGATAGAGAAGAGGAGTCTGAATTTGCTTATTCTTAAAGAGGTTAGAGAAACATTGCTCACTTGCTCTCCTGAGTCTATATATACATGGTCAAGCATATTGAGTTTGGTGGCTTCAACAAGAGGACATATGATGCAATATAATGGGTGTGCGTCAGGTACGTCAAGCACTTCGTCATCGTGCATAATAATAATAATAATAATAATAATAATAGTAATAATAATAATAATAATAATAATAATATTATTATTATTATTATTATTATTATTATTATTATTATTATTATTATTATTATTATTATTATTATTATTATTATTATTATTATTATTATTAAAATTAAGCGCTGGACTACCAGGGTCATAGAGCGCTGATCATCGTGACTATGATGATCATGCATGATATGGAAGGTATAATAAGGTTTACTACTTTAGAAACTGTCTTGGGTATGGCATTTCTTGTTCTGAACACACCAACAACTGGCACCAATATGTCGATTTTTTCCACAACTGTTGCATGTTCTGGCACTATTGTAACTATATATGCTCTATGGGCTGTTGGCTAAGCAATTACTCGCTGGATACCCCTGGTTCAATAAGGGACGAGAACGAATATGAGTCTTATCAAGAAAGGAATTACAAATTGCCACACAGGCAGCAAGATTAGGTGAAGGAGAGGCAGCAAATCTATGGGGTACAAATACCAAAGAAGGAAAGGCATCAGGGTCAACACATGATTGTGCCCTAAATAGAACCATCAAAGGCTCCACAGCAATAATGGGTGGTTCGGCCAAGAACATGGGCACAACAGAAGCAGGGAACACTCGTTGAATGGCACCGAAAGCACCAAATTGAGTGTCATACTGTTTACTGCCTTCACTTATAAAGTTCACAATGGACTGCTACTTGAAACTCATTCAACAATTTGTTCAAACGACACGAAAAAATCTTCAAGGGCTTCTTCAGGAAGTGGTTCAGCAAGGATAAATTGAAGCAACCAGAAAAACGAGTTGCAACTAGTCCGTTTGATGAAGGAAGTGCTTAAGAAATCCTCAAACTGAGACCAACTAGTGAAGCTATCACAAGCGCGAGAACTGAACATTCTCACGGCAACACTAAGCAAAGCAGATCGTGGAAAACTGTCCTTAGCTAGTCTAATGAGACTGACAGCATTGTTAACTGCATGTGGAATAGCAGCAAGGATTGCAAGGATGACTCACAAACGTAGGGACACCAAGGATTGCAAGGATGACTAACAAACGTAGGGACACCAAGGATTGCAAGGATGACTCTCAAACGTAGGGACACCAAGGATTGCAAGGATGACTCTCAAACGTAGGGACACCAAGGATTGCAAGGATGACTCTCAAACGTAGGGACACCAAGGATTGCAAGGATGACTCTCAAACGTAGGGACACCAAGGATTGCAAGGATGACTCTCAAACGTAGGGACACCAAGGATTGCAAGGATGACTCTCAAACGTAGGGACACCAAGGATTGCAAGGATGACTCTCAAACGTAGGGACACCAAGGATTGCAAGGATGACTCTCAAACGTAGGGACACCAAGGATTGCAAGGATGACTCTCAAACGTAGGGACACCAAGGATTGCAAGGATGACTCTCAAACGTAGGGACACCAAGGATTGCAAGGATGACTCTCAAATGTAGGGACACCAAGGATTGCAAGGATGACTCTCAAATGTAGGGACACCAAGGATTGCAAGGATGACTCTCAAATGTAGGGACACCAAGGATTGCAAGGATGACTCTCAAACGTAGGGACACCAAGGATTGCAAGGATGACTCTCAAACGTAGGGACACCAAGGATTGCAAGGATGACTCTCAAACGTAGGGACACCAAGGATTGCAAGGATGACTCTCAAACGTAGGGACACCAAGGATTGCAAGGATGACTCTCAAACGTAGGGACACCAAGGATTGCAAGGATGACTCTCAAACGTAGGGACACCAAGGATTGCAAGGATGACTCTCAAACGTAGGGACACCAAGGATTGCAAGGATGACTCTCAAACGTAGGGACACCAAGGATTGCAAGGATGACTCTCAAACGTAGGGACACCAAGGATTGCAAGGATGACTCTCAAACGTAAGGACACCAAGGATTGCAAGGATGACTCTCAAACGTAGGGACACCAAGGATTGCAAGGATGACTCTCAAACGTAGGGACACCAAGGATTGCAAGGATGACTCTCAAACGTAGGGACACCAAGGATTGCAAGGATGACTCTCAATAGGGACACCAAGGATTGCAAGGATGACTCTCCAACATAGGGACACCAAGGATTGCAAGGATGACTCTCAAACATAGGGACACCAAGGATTGCAAGGATGACTCTCCAACATAGGGACACCAAGGATTGCAAGGATGACTCTCCAACATAGGGACACCAAGGATTGCAAGGATGACTCTCCAACATAGGGACACCAAGGATTGCAAGGATGACTCTCCAACATAGGGACACCAAGGATTGCAAGGATGACTCTCCAACGTAGGGACACCTAGGATTGCAAGGATGACTCTCAAACATAGGGACACCTAGGATTGCAAGGATGACTCTCAAACATAGGGACACCAAGGATTGCAAGGATGACTCTCAAACGTAGGGACACCAAGGATTGCAAGGATGACTCTCAAACGTAGGGACACCAAGGATTGCAAGGATGACTCTCAAACGTAGGGACACCAAGGATTGCAAGGATGACTCTCAAACGTAGGGACACCAAGGATTGCAAGGATGACTCTCCAACATAGGGACACCAAGGATTGCAAGGATGACTCTCCAACATAGGGACACCAAGGATTGCAAGGATGACTCTCCAACATAGGGACACCAAGGATTGCAAGGATGACTCTCCAACATAGGGACACCAAGGATTGCAAGGATGACTCTCCAACATAGGGACACCAAGGATTGCAAGGATGACTCTCCAACATAGGGACACCAAGGATTGCAAGGATGACTCTCCAACATAGGGACACCAAGGATTGCAAGGATGACTCTCCAACATAGGGACACCAAGGATTGCAAGGATGACTCTCCAACATAGGGACACCAAGGATTGCAAGGATGACTCTCCAACATAGGGACACCAAGGATTGCAAGGATGACTCTCCAACATAGGGACACCAAGGATTGCAAGGATGACTCTCCAACATAGGGACACCAAGGATTGCAAGGATGACTCTCCAACATAGGGACACCAAGGATTGCAAGGATGACTCTCCAACATAGGGACACCAAGGATTGCAAGGATGACTCTCCAACATAGGGACACCAAGGATTGCAAGGATGACTCTCCAACATAGGGACACCAAGGATTGCAAGGATGACTCTCAAACGTAGGGACACCAAGGATTGCAAGGATGACTCTCCAACATAGGGACACCAAGGATTGCAAGGATGACTCTCAAACGTAGGGACACCAAGGATTGCAAGGATGACTCTCCAACATAGGGACACCAAGGATTGCAAGGATGACTCTCAAACGTAGGGACACCAAGGATTGCAAGGATGACTCTCAAACGTAGGGACACCAAGGATTGCAAGGATGACTCTCAAACGTAGGGACACCAAGGATTGCAAGGATGACTCTCAAACGTAGGGACACCAAGGATTGCAAGGATGACTCTCAAACGTAGGGACACCAAGGATTGCAAGGATGACTCTCAAACGTAGGGACACCAAGGATTGCAAGGATGACTCTCAAACGTAGGGACACCAAGGATTGCAAGGATGACTCTCAAACGTAGGGACACCAAGGATTGCAAGGATGACTCTCAAACGTAGGGACACCAAGGATTGCAAGGATGACTCTCAAAACGTAGGGACACCAAGGATTGCAAGGATGACTCTCAAACGTAGGGACACCAAGGATTGCAAGGATGACTCTCAAACGTAGGGACACCAAGGATTGCAAGGATGACTCTCAAACGTAGGGACACCAAGGATTGCAAGGATGACTCTCAAACGTAGGGACACCAAGGATTGCAAGGATGACTCTCAAACGTAGGGACACCAAGGATTGCAAGGATGACTCTCAAACGTAGGGGACACCAAGGATTGCAAGGATGACTCTCAAACGTAGGGACACCAAGGATTGCAAGGATGACTCTCAAACATAGGGACACCAAGGATTGCAAGGATGACTCTCAAACGTAGTGACACCAAGGATTGCAAGGATGACTCTCAAACGTAGGGACACCAAGGATTGCAAGGATGACTCTCAAACGTAGGGACACCAAGGATTGCAAGGATGACTCTCAAACGTAGGGACACCAAGGATTGCAAGGATGACTCTCAAACGTAGGGACACCAAGGATTGCAAGGATGACTCTCAAACGTAGGGACACCAAGGATTGCAAGGATGACTCTCAAACGTAGGGACACCAAGGATTGCAAGGATGTAGGGACACCAAGGATTGCAAGGATGACTCTCAAACGTAGGGACACCAAGGATTGCAAGGATGACTCTCAAACGTAGGGACACCAAGGATTGCAAGGATGACTCTCAAACGTAGGGACACCAAGGATTGCAAGGATGACTCTCAAACCTAGGGACACCAAGGATTGCAAGGATGACTCTCAAACGTAGGGACACCAAGGATTGCAAGGATGACTCTCAAACGTAGGGACACCAAGGATTGCAAGGATGACTCTCAAACGTAGTGACACCAAGGATTGCAAGGATGACTCTCAAACGTAGGGACACCAAGGATTGCAAGGATGACTCTCAAACGTAGGGACACCAAGGATTGCAAGGATGACTCTCCAACATAGGGACACCAAGGATTGCAAGGATGACTCTCAAACGTAGGGACACCAAGGATTGCAAGGATGACTCTCCAACATAGGGACACCAAGGATTGCAAGGATGACTCTCAAACGTAGGGACACCAAGGATTGCAAGGATGACTCTCAAACATAGGGACACCAAGGATTGCAAGGATGACTCTCAAACGTAGGGACACCAAGGATTGCAAGGATGACATAGGGACACCAAGGATTGCAAGGATGACTCTCAAACGTAGGGACACCAAGGATTGCAAGGATGACTCTCAAACGTAGGGACACCAAGGATTGCAAGGATGACTCTCAAACGTAGGGACACCAAGGATTGCAAGGATGACTCTCCAACATAGGGACACCAAGGATTGCAAGGATGACTCTCAAACATAGGGACACCAAGGATTGCAAGGATGACTCTCAAACGTAGGGACACCAAGGATTGCAAGGATGACTCTCAAACGTAGGGACACCAAGGATTGCAAGGATGACTCTCAAACGTAGGGACACCAAGGATTGCAAGGATGACTCTCCAACATAGGGACACCAAGGATTGCAAGGATGACTCTCAAACGTAGGGACACCAAGGATTGCAAGGATGACTCTCAAACGTAGGGACACCAAGGATTGCAAGGATGACTCTCAAACGTAGGGACACCAAGGATTGCAAGGATGACTCTCAAACGTAGGGACACCAAGGATTGCAAGGATGACTCTCAAACGTAGGGACACCAAGGATTGCAAGGATGACTCTCAAACGTAGGGACACCAAGGATTGCAAGGATGACTCTCAAACGTAGGGACACCAAGGATTGCAAGGATGACTCTCAAACGTAGGGACACCAAGGATTGCAAGGATGACTCTCAAACGTAGGGACACCAAGGATTGCAAGGATGACTCTCAAACGTAGGGACACCAAGGATTGCAAGGATGACTCTCAAACGTAGGGACACCAAGGATTGCAAGGATGACTCTCAAACGTAGGGACACCAAGGATTGCAAGGATGACTCTCAAACGTAGGGACACCAAGGATTGCAAGGATGACTCTCAAACGTAGGGACACCAAGGATTGCAAGGATGACTCTCAAACGTAGGGACACCAAGGATTGCAAGGATGACTCTCAAACGTAGGGACACCAAGGATTGCAAGGATGACTCTCAAACCTAGGGACACCAAGGATTGCAAGGATGACTCTCAAACGTAGGGACACCAAGGATTGCAAGGATGACTCAAACGTCAAACAAGGATGTCAAACGGGACACCAAGGATTGCAAGGATGACTCTCAAACGTAGGGACACCAAGGATTGCAAGGATGACTCAAACGTCAAACGTAGGGACACCAAGGATTGCAAGGATGACTCTCAAACGTAGGGACACCAAGGATTGCAAGGATGACTCTCCAACATAGGGACACCAAGGATTGCAAGGATGACTCTCAAGGATTGCGTAGGGACACCAAGGATTGCAAGGATGACTCTCAAACGACTCTCCAACATAGGGACACCAAGGATTGCAAGGATGACTCTCAAACGTAGGGACACCAAGGATTGCAAGGATGACTCTCAAGGACGTAGGGACACCAAGGATTGCAAGGATGACTCTCAAACGTAGGGACACCAAGGATTGCAAGGATGACTCTCAAGGACGTAGGGACACCAAGGATTGCAAGGATGACTCTCTAGGGACACCAAGGACGTAGGGACACCAAGGATTGCAAGGATGACTCTCAAACGTAGGGACACCAAGGATTGCAAGGATGACTCTCAAACGTAGGGACACCAAGGATTGCAAGGATGACTCTCAAACGTAGGGACACCAAGGATTGCAAGGATGACTCTCAAACGTAGGGACACCAAGGATTGCAAGGATGACTCTCAAACGTAGGGACACCAAGGATTGCAAGGATGACTCTCAAACGTAGGGACACCAAGGATTGCAAGGATGACTCTCAAACGTAGGGACACCAAGGATTGCAAGGATGACTCTCAAACGTAGGGACACCAAGGATTGCAAGGATGACGTAGGGACACCAAGGATTGCAAGGATCTCCAACGTAGGGACACCAAGGATTGCAAGGATGACTCTCAAACGTAGGGACACCAAGGATTGCAAGGATGACTCTCAAACGTAGGGACACCAAGGATTGCAAGGATGACTCTCAAACGTAGGGACACCAAGGATTGCAAGGATGACTCTCAAACGTAGGGACACCAAGGATTGCAAGGATGACTCTCAAACGTAGGGACACCAAGGATTGCAAGGATGACTCTCAAACGTAGGGACACCAAGGATTGCAAGGATGACTCTCAAACGTAGGGACACCAAGGATTGCAAGGATGACTCTCAAACGTAGGGACACCAAGGATTGCAAGGATGACTCTCAAACGTAGGGACACCAAGGATTGCAAGGATGACTCTCAAACGTAGGGACACCAAGGATTGCAAGGATGACTCTCAAACGTAGGGACACCAAGGATTGCAAGGATGACTCTCAAACGTAGGGACACCAAGGATTGCAAGGATGACTCTCAAACGAGGGGACACCAAGGATTGCAAGGATGACTCTCAAACGTAGGGACACCAAGGATTGCAAGGATGACTCTCAAACGTAGGGACACCAAGGATTGCAAGGATGACTCTCAAACGTAGGGACACCAAGGATTGCAAGGATGACTCAAACTCCAAGGAACAAACGTAGGGACACCAAGGATTGCAAGGATGACTCTCAAACGTAGGGACACCAAGGATTGCAAGGATGACTCTCCAACATAGGGACACCAAGGATTGCAAGGATGACTCTCAAACGTAGGGACACCAAGGATTGCAAGGATGACTCTCAAACGTAGGGACACCAAGGATTGCAAGGATGACTCTCAAACGTAGGGACACCAAGGATTGCAAGGATGACTCTCCAACATAGGGACACCAAGGATTGCAAGGATGACTCTCAAACGTAGGGACACCAAGGATTGCAAGGATGACTCTCCAACGTAGGGACACCAAGGATTGCAAGGATGACTCTCAAACGTAGGGACACCTAGGATAGCCAGGATTACTCTCCAACTTAGGGACACCAAGGATTGCAAGGATGACTCTCAAACATAGGGACACCAAGGATTGCAAGGATGACTCTCAAACGTAGGGACACCAAGGATTGCAAGGATGACTCTCAAACGTAGGGACACCAAGGATTGCAAGGATGACTCTCAAACGTAGGGACACCAAGGATTGCAAGGATGACTCTCAAACGTAGGGACACCAAGGATTGCAAGGATGACTCTCAAACGTAGGGACACCAAGGATTGCAAGGATGACTCTCAAACGTAGGGACACCAAGGATTGCAAGGAATACTCTCAAACGTAGGGACACCAAGGATTGCAAGGATGACTCTCAAACGTAGGGACAACAAGGATTGCAAGGATGACTCTCAAACGTAGGGACACCAAGGATTGCAAGGATGACTCTCAAACGTAGGGACACCAAGGATTGCAAGGATGACTCTCAAACGTAGGGACACCAAGGATTGCAAGGATGACTCTCAAACGTAGGGACACCAAGGATTGCAAGGATGACTCTCAAACGTAGGGACACCAAGGATTGCAAGGATGACTCTCAAACGTAGGGACACCAAGGATTGCAAGGATGACTCTCAAACGTAGGGACACCAAGGATTGCAAGGATGACTCTCAAACGTAGGGACACCAAGGATTGCAAGGATGACTCTCAAACGTAGGGACACCAAGGATTGCAAGGATGACTCTCAAACGTAGGGACACCAAGGATTGCAAGGATGACTCTCAAACGTAGGGACACCAAGGATTGCAAGGATGACTCTCCAACATAGGGACACCAAGGATTGCAAGGATGACTCTCAAACGTAGGGACACCAAGGATTGCAAGGATGACTCTCCAACATAGGGACACCAAGGATTGCAAGGATGACTCTCAAACGTAGGGACACCAAGGATTGCAAGGATGACTCTCAAACATAGGGACACCAAGGATTGCAAGGATGACTCTCAAACGTAGGGACACCAAGGATTGCAAGGATGACTCTCCAACATAGGGACACCAAGGATTGCAAGGATGACTCTCAAACATAGGGACACCAAGGATTGCAAGGATGACTCTCAAACGTAGGGACACCAAGGATTGCAAGGATGACTCTCAAACATAGGGACACCAAGGATTGCAAGGATGACTCTCCAACATAGGGACACCAAGGATTGCAAGGATGACTCTCAAACATAGGGACACCAAGGATTGCAAGGATGACTCTCAAACGTAGGGACACCAAGGATTGCAAGGATGACTCTCCAACATAGGGACACCAAGGATTGCAAGGATGACTCTCAAACGTAGGGACACCAAGGATTGCAAGGATGACTCTCCAACATAGGGACACCAAGGATTGCAAGGATGACTCTCAAACGTAGGGACACCAAGGATTGCAAGGATGACTCTCAAACGTAGGGACACCAAGGATTGCAAGGAATACTCTCAAACGTAGGGACACCAAGGATTGCAAGGATGACTCTCAAACGTAGGGACAACAAGGATTGCAAGGATGACTCTCAAACGTAGGGACACCAAGGATTGCAAGGATGACTCTCAAACGTAGGGACACCAAGGATTGCAAGGATGACTCTCAAACGTAGGGACACCAAGGATTGCAAGGATGACTCTCAAACGTAGGGACACCAAGGATTGCAAGGATGACTCTCAAACGTAGGGACACCAAGGATTGCAAGGATGACTCTCAAACGTAGGGACACCAAGGATTGCAAGGATGACTCTCAAACGTAGGGACACCAAGGATTGCAAGGATGACTCTCAAACGTAGGGACACCAAGGATTGCAAGGATGACTCTCAAACGTAGGGACACCAAGGATTGCAAGGATGACTCTCAAACGTAGGGACACCAAGGATTGCAAGGATGACTCTCAAACGTAGGGACACCAAGGATTGCAAGGATGACTCTCCAACATAGGGACACCAAGGATTGCAAGGATGACTCTCAAACGTAGGGACACCAAGGATTGCAAGGATGACTCTCCAACATAGGGACACCAAGGATTGCAAGGATGACTCTCAAACGTAGGGACACCAAGGATTGCAAGGATGACTCTCAAACATAGGGACACCAAGGATTGCAAGGATGACTCTCAAACGTAGGGACACCAAGGATTGCAAGGATGACTCTCCAACATAGGGACACCAAGGATTGCAAGGATGACTCTCAAACGTAGGGACACCAAGGATTGCAAGGATGACTCTCCAACGTAGGGACACCAAGGATTGCAAGGATGACTCTCAAACATAGGGACACCAAGGATTGCAAGGATGACTCTCCAACATAGGGACACCAAGGATTGCAAGGATGACTCTCAAACATAGGGACACCAAGGATTGCAAGGATGACTCTCAAACGTAGGGACACCAAGGATTGCAAGGATGACTCTCCAACATAGGGACACCAAGGATTGCAAGGATGACTCTCAAACGTAGGGACACCAAGGATTGCAAGGATGACTCTCCAACATAGGGACACCAAGGATTGCAAGGATGACTCTCAAACGTAGGGACACCAAGGATTGCAAGGATGACTCTCAAACGTAGGGACACCAAGGATTGCAAGGATGACTCTCAAACGTAGGGACACCAAGGATTGCAAGGATGACTCTCAAACGTAGGGACACCAAGGATTGCAAGGATGACTCTCAAACGTAGGGACACCAAGGATTGCAAGGATGACTCTCAAACGTAGGGACACCAAGGATTGCAAGGATGACTCTCAAACGTAGGGACACCAAGGATTGCAAGGATGACTCTCAAACGTAGGGACACCAAGGATTGCAAGGATGACTCTCAAACGTAGGGACACCAAGGATTGCAAGGATGACTCTCAAACGTAGGGACACCAAGGATTGCAAGGATGACTCTCAAACGTAGGGACACCAAGGATTGCAAGGATGACTCTCAAACGTAGGGACACCAAGGATTGCAAGGATGACTCTCAAACGTAGGGACACCAAGGATTGCAAGGATGACTCTCAAACGTAGGGACACCAATGATTGCAAGGATGACTCTCAAACGTAGGGACACCAAGGATTGCAAGGATGACTCTCCAACATAGGGACACCAAGGATTGCAAGGATGACTCTCAAACGTAGGGACACCAA
Organism: Cherax quadricarinatus; assembly: GCF_038502225.1. NCBI lineage: Eukaryota > Metazoa > Arthropoda > Malacostraca > Decapoda > Parastacidae > Cherax > Cherax quadricarinatus. The sequence goes on along the minus strand of NC_091325.1, from coordinate 31,516,201 downwards.
GGATTGCAAGGATGACTCTCAAACGTAGGGACACCAAGGATTGCAAGGATGACTCTCAAACGTAGGGACACCAAGGATTGCAAGGATGACTCTCAAACGTAGGGACACCAAGGATTGCAAGGATGACTCTCAAACATAGGGACACCAAGGATTGCAAGGATGACTCTCAAACGTAGGGACACCAAGGATTGCAAGGATGACTCTCAAACTCTCAAACGTAGGGACACCAAGGATTGCAAGGATGACTCTCAAACGTAGGGACACCAAGGATTGCAAGGATGACTCTCAAACGTAGGGAACGTAGGGACTCTCAAACGTAGGGACAAAGGATTGCAAGGATGACTCTCAAACGTAGGGACACCAAGGATTGCAAGGATGACTCTCAAACGTAGGGACACCAAGGATTGCAAGGATGACTCTCAAACGTAGGGACACCAAGGATTGCAAGGATGACTCTCAAACGTAGGGACACCAAGGATTGCAAGGATGACAAGGATGACTCTCAAACGTCAAGGATCAAACGTAGGGACACCAAGGATTGCAAGGATGACTCTCAAACGTAGGGACACCAAGGATTGCAAGGATGACTCTCAAACGTAGGGACACCAAGGATTGCAAGGATGACTCTCAAACGTCTCCAACATAGGGACACCAAGGATTGCAAGGATGACTCTCAAACGTAGGGACACCAAGGATTGCAAGGATGACTCTCAAACGTAGGGACACCAAGGATTGCAAGGATGACTCTCAAACGTAGGGACACCAAGGATTGCAAGGATGACTCTCAAACGTAGGGACACCAAGGATTGCAAGGATGACTCTCAAACGTAGGGACACCAAGGATTGCAAGGATGACTCTCAAACGTAGGGACACCAAGGATTGCAAGGATGACTCTCAAACGTAGGGACACCAAGGATTGCAAGGATGACTCAAATCAAGGACGACTCTCAAACGTAGGGACACCAAGGATTGCAAGGATGACTCTCAAACGTAGGGACACCAAGGATTGCAAGGATGACTCTCAAACGTAGGGACACCAAGGATTGCAAGGATGACTCTCTCCAAGGAACTCTCAAACGTAGGGACACCAAGGATTGCAAGGATGACTCTCAAACGTAGGGACACCAAGGATTGCAAGGATGACTCTCAAACGTCTCAGGATGACTCTCAAACGTAGGGACACCAAGGATTGCAAGGATGACTCTCAAACGTAGGGACACCAAGGATTGCAAGGATGACTCTCAAACGTAGGGACACCAAGGATTGCAAGGATGACTCTCAAACGTAGGGACACCAAGGATTGCAAGGATGACTCTCAAACGTAGGGACACCAAGGATTGCAAGGATGACTCTTAAACGTAGGGACACCAAGGATTGCAAGGATGACTCTCAAACGTAGGGACACCAAGGATTGCAAGGATGACTCTCAAACGTAGGGACACCAAGGATTGCAAGGATGACTCTCAAACGTAGGGACACCAAGGATTGCAAGGATGACTCTCAAACGTAGGGACACCAAGGATTGCAAGGATGACTCTCAAACGTAGGGACACCAAGGATTGCAAGGATGACTCTCAAACGTAGGGACACCAAGGATTGCAAGGATGACTCTCAAACGTAGGGACACCAAGGATTGCAAGGATGACTCTCAAACGTAGGGACACCAAGGATTGCAAGGATGACTCTCAAACGTAGGGACACCAAGGATTGCAAGGATGACTCTCCAACATAGGGACACCAAGGATTGCAAGGATGACTCTCAAACGTAGGGACACCAAGGATTGCAAGGATGACTCTCCAACATAGGGACACCAAGGATTGCAAGGATGACTCTCAAACGTAGGGACACCAAGGATTGCAAGGATGACTCTCAAACATAGGGACACCAAGGATTGCAAGGATGACTCTCAAACGTAGGGACACCAAGGATTGCAAGGATGACTCTCCAACATAGGGACACCAAGGATTGCAAGGATGACTCTCAAACGTAGGGACACCAAGGATTGCAAGGATGACTCTCCAACGTAGGGACACCAAGGATTGCAAGGATGACTCTCAAACATAGGGACACCAAGGATTGCAAGGATGACTCTCCAACATAGGGACACCAAGGATTGCAAGGATGACTCTCAAACATAGGGACACCAAGGATTGCAAGGATGACTCTCAAACGTAGGGACACCAAGGATTGCAAGGATGACTCTCCAACATAGGGACACCAAGGATTGCAAGGATGACTCTCAAACGTAGGGACACCAAGGATTGCAAGGATGACTCTCCAACATAGGGACACCAAGGATTGCAAGGATGACTCTCAAACCTAGGGACACCAAGGATTGCAAGGATGACTCTCAAACGTAGGGACACCAAGGATTGCAAGGATGACTCTCAAACGTAGGGACACCAAGGATTGCAAGGATGACTCTCAAACGTAGGGACAACAAGGATTGCAAGGATGACTCTCAAACGTAGGGACACCAAGGATTGCAAGGATGACTCTCAAACGTAGGGACACCAAGGATTGCAAGGATGACTCTCAAACGTAGGGACACCAAGGATTGCAAGGATGACTCTCAAACGTAGGGACACCAAGGATTGCAAGGATGACTCTCAAACGTAGGGACACCAAGGATTGCAAGGATGACTCTCAAACGTAGGGACACCAAGGATTGCAAGGATGACTCTCAAACGTAGGGACACCAAGGATTGCAAGGATGACTCTCAAACGTAGGGACACCAAGGATTGCAAGGATGACTCTCAAACGTAGGGACACCAAGGATTGCAAGGATGACTCTCAAACGTAGGGACACCAATGATTGCAAGGATGACTCTCAAACGTAGGGACACCAAGGATTGCAAGGATGACTCTCCAACATAGGGACACCAAGGATTGCAAGGATGACTCTCAAACGTAGGGACACCAAGGATTGCAAGGATGACTCTCAAACGTAGGGACACCAAGGATTGCAAGGATGACTCTCAAACGTAGGGACACCAAGGATTGCAAGGATGACTCTCAAACGTAGGGACACCAAGGATTGCAAGGATGACTCTCAAACGTAGGGACACCAAGGATTGCAAGGATGACTCTCAAACGTAGGGACACCAAGGATTGCAAGGATGACTCTCAAACGTAGGGACACCAAGGATTGCAAGGATGACTCTCAAACGTAGGGACACCAAGGATTGCAAGGATGACTCTCAAACGTAGGGACACCAAGGATTGCAAGGATGACTCTCAAACGTAGGGACACCAAGGATTGCAAGGATGACTCTCAAACGTAGGGACACCAAGGATTGCAAGGATGACTCTCAAACGTAGGGACACCAAGGATTGCAAGGATGACTCTCAAACGTAGGGACACCAAGGATTGCAAGGATGACTCTCAAACGTAGGGACACCAAGGATTGCAAGGATGACTCTCCAACATAGGGACACCAAGGATTGCAAGGATGACTCTCAAACGTAGGGACACCAAGGATTGCAAGGATGACTCTCCAACATAGGGACACCAAGGATTGCAAGGATGACTCTCAAACGTAGGGACACCAAGGATTGCAAGGATGACTCTCAAACATAGGGACACCAAGGATTGCAAGGATGACTCTCAAACGTAGGGACACCAAGGATTGCAAGGATGACTCTCCAACATAGGGACACCAAGGATTGCAAGGATGACTCTCAAACGTAGGGACACCAAGGATTGCAAGGATGACTCTCCAACGTAGGGACACCAAGGATTGCAAGGATGACTCTCAAACATAGGGACACCAAGGATTGCAAGGATGACTCTCCAACATAGGGACACCAAGGATTGCAAGGATGACTCTCAAACATAGGGACACCAAGGATTGCAAGGATGACTCTCAAACGTAGGGACACCAAGGATTGCAAGGATGACTCTCCAACATAGGGACACCAAGGATTGCAAGGATGACTCTCAAACGTAGGGACACCAAGGATTGCAAGGATGACTCTCCAACATAGGGACACCAAGGATTGCAAGGATGACTCTCAAACGTAGGGACACCAAGGATTGCAAGGATGACTCTCAAACGTAGGGACACCAAGGATTGCAAGGATGACTCTCAAACGTAGGGACACCAAGGATTGCAAGGATGACTCTCAAACATAGGGACACCAAGGATTGCAAGGATGACTCTCAAACGTAGGGACACCAAGGATTGCAAGGATGACTCTCAAACGTAGGGACACCAAGGATTGCAAGGATGACTCTCAAACGTAGGGACACCAAGGATTGCAAGGATGACTCTCAAACGTAGGGACACCAAGGATTGCAAGGATGACTCTCAAACGTAGGGACACCAAGGATTGCAAGGATGACTCTCAAACGTAGGGACACCAAGGATTGCAAGGATGACTCTCAAACGTAGGGACACCAAGGATTGCAAGGATGACTCTCAAACGTAGGGACACCAAGGATTGCAAGGATGACTCTCAAACGTAGGGACACCAAGGATTGCAAGGATGACTCTCAAACGTAGGGACACCAAGGATTGCAAGGATGACTCTCAAACGTAGGGACACCAAGGATTGCAAGGATGACTCTCAAACGCAGGGACACCAAGGATTGCAAGAATGACTCTCAAACGTAGGGACACCAAGGATTGCAAGGATGACTCTCAAACGTAGGGACACCAAGGATTGCAAGGATGACTCTCAAACGTAGGGACACCAAGGATTGCAAGGATGACTCTCCAACGTAGGGACACCAAGGATTGCAAGGATGACTCTCCAACATAGGGACACCAAGGATTGCAAGGATGACTCTCCAACATAGGGACACCAAGGATTGCAAGGATGACTCTCCAACATAGGGACACCAAGGATTGCAAGGATGACTCTCAAACGTAGGGACACCAAGGATTGCAAGGATGACTCTCAAACGTAGGGACACCAAGGATTGCAAGGATGACTCTCAAACGTAGGGACACCAAGGATTGCAAGGATGACTCTCAAACGTAGGGACACCAAGGATTGCAAGGATGACTCTCAAACGTAGGGACACCAAGGATTGCAAGGATGACTCTCAAACGTAGGGACACCAAGGATTGCAAGGATGACTCTCAAACGTAGGGACACCAAGGATTGCAAGGATGACTCTCAAACGTAGGGACACCAAGGATTGCAAGGATGACTCTCCAACATAGGGACACCAAGGATTGCAAGGATGACTCTCCAACGTAGGGACACCAAGGATTGCAAGGATGACTCTCCAACGTAGGGACACCAAGGATTGCAAGGATGACTCTCAAACGTAGGGACACCATGGATTGCAAGGATGACTCTCAAACGTTGGGACACCAAGGATTGCAAGGATGACTCTCAAACGTAGGGACACCAAGGATTGCAAGGATGACTCTCAAACATAGGGACACCAAGGATTGCAAGGATGACTCTCCAACATAGGGACACCAAGGATTGCAAGGATGACTCTCCAACATAGGGACACCAAGGATTGCAAGGATGACTCTCCAACATAGGGACACCAAGGATTGCAAGGATGACTCTCCAACATAGGGACACCAAGGATTGCAAGGATGACTCTCCAACATAGGGACACCAAGGATTGCAAGGATGACTCTCCAACATAGGGACACCAAGGATTGCAAGGATGACTCTCCAACATAGGGACACCATCTAAAGATTCATACACATGAGATGGAATGTCTGAAAATGAAAATAAAACAAAACAAGGAAAATACGTATATAAAAATTATTTATATAAAAGATTCAATATAATTAATTAGAAGAGAGGAGCTCACTCAACACAGTAACTTTTAAGCACATGTGTGTAAATATTAATACAAATTTAAATTAAACACCAAAATTCATAAGAAAAAATCGAAGCAAAAAAAGAAAAATGTAGCACCTACAGTGTAGCACCTACGGTGTAGCACCTACGGTGTAGCACCTACAGTGTAGCACCTACAGTGTAGCACCTACGGTGTAGCACCTACGGTGTAGCACCTACGGTGTAGCACCTACAGTGTAGCACCTACAGTGTAGCACCTACGGTGTAGCACCTACAGTGTAGCACCTACAGTGTAGCACCTACAGTGTAGCACCTACAGTGTAGCACCTACGGTGTGATTCATATTAGCACCTACTGAGTCATACAGTGAAGCACCCACAGTGCAGTATTTACATTGCGATACAATGACATACGTAGTTGTACTCACATTTCCTCCTCCGTTATCATTACACTTATTACCATAACTATCAACATCGACACCATTGCCCTCAATTTATTCACGACACATATCAGCACTATTAAATACATCATTAACATCAACGTGGTCGTCCTCACCACACTCGACACCACCACCATAGTGTTCACTATAATTATCGACACAGCTATTTTCATCATCGTAATTATCGACTCCACCGCTACACTCATCAGCTTGTTCATCATCCTCACACTTATTTCCAGAATATCCAGAATATTGGTGTGTTCATTAGCGCACTTTATGCATTTTTCCTTACACTGCTCAAGCTGTTGTTTTTGGTACAATTGTTGCTTCTCCAGTACTGATACGCGCAACTGCAGGTTACAAACTGCTAGGGCAAGACTTGCCTCACCTGGAGGCTTGAAGCCTCGGTTAGTTGAGCTTGGTGGCTGATGCCGACTCAACTAGGCTACTGGTGTCAGCAGCAGTCACATCATTAGTGTGAGTAGCAGACTTAATGGAGCTCTGGTGATGTGCTCCCCAGGTGATTTGCTCAACCCAATTGTATGAGGGCAGGCATGAACCAGTATTCAAGCTCGAGGTATCTGGTACATCTTGGACGTCATCATGGAGGATGAAGGGTGATGTGGTAGCCCTGCGGCTGGCTGTGATGTGAGCAACCCTCACGCTGCAGTCAGCATGAGCTGCTGTGACTTTTGATGTCTTACACTTGATACATTGTTTTGCAACAGTCTGTTTTATGATCATGTAATAACATTGTTGAGAAGAATGAGTCTTGGCACACACTGCACACCAGTGTGACTTAGCTGGGCATTTCCTGGTATTGTGACCCCAGCACTGACGATGTGTAGTGCCTATTAAACGCTACACTGGAGTGAATATAGAGCGGTAGAGTTCCCTGGCCAGTCCACTCAGCTAATATCAGATTGTTGGGAAGTCGATGAAGGCTTGCAACTTGGTCTGACGCCAGAAATTTAGGACCCATGTGCTTCCTGACATTGTAGATGGCAATAAGAACTTTAGGTGCCCTTTGTGAGGCAGCTTGGAGTTTAATGTTGGCATATTCGTGAGTGAGAATTTTGTCTATGAATATATGATTATTAGTGAGAAAAACGTAGTTGTCCTCATCATAACGAAGCTTGATCTTCTCTGGGATGTCTAAAGCCATTTAAACTTAGCCTCTACATCAGTGGTGGCAGGAAAATCTAGCCTGACAGTTTTGAGAGGGTGTTCGCCGTCTTTATTGCTTGCTGCAAGCTTCCTGTAGAAACCTCTTTCCTTTTTCGGACCCTGTTTACTAATATATGTTTCAAATCTGCCTTTACCATCCTCTAATTCATCAGCACCATCCACTCCTCTCACAGCAGTCACTGCAGTTTCACGCTGCTTGAAGTGGGAAGATTGAAGATGTTTAGCCTGGATCAGCGAAACTCGCCATTATTCCATACGATGGTAATAGAGATGAGTTAATAGAGGATATAGGTGAGAAAGGGGCATTCACCTCACTTGACACAGAGAATATGGGTGAAAGTGGCACGTGGGTTGTATAGTACCGCTCTCACTAGGCAAGATTTCTCTGGAGACAGTTGCCAAACACTGCAATACTAGTGCAACTCGTTTACTTCAAAACCTGTTGTAGCACTTAACATGTCTTTCACACGGGTGGAGGACTGACAAACGAATTTCCACTCTGTGCACAAATCAGTATAAACTTATTATTATTTATAGATGAACTTGACTGGACTGTATCTGGCGGCCGAAGGATTTACCAGGTACTGCACTCAAACCATAACACGGGCAGGGATAGAACCTGCGATCAGAGATCCATAAAACTCCAGACGGACGTGCTAGCCACTGGGACAGCTGGCTACAATAAAATTCATCCAACTAAGTATATTTATACACCATAGAAAGGTTAGCATAGGCACCACTGTGACCACAACTTTGATGTAGTCGGCAAACTTGCTATGTTGCTATTTATTCTATTGTCTATGTTGTTTATGTAAAATGTGAACAACAATGGGCCTAACACTGACCCCTGTGGAACACCACTTGTGGCGCGCCCACACTCTGATTTCTGTGTGTTTATGCAAACTCTGTTGTTTACCTTTCAACCATACCTCTAACCAGGGAAATATTTTTCATATTCCATAAGCGTCTACTTTCCTTAATAGCCTCCTATGCGGAACTCTATTAAAAACCTTACTGAAGTCCATATACATAATATCGAATTCATCATCGTGATCTACCTCCTCAAATTCCTTAATTAAAAAAGTTAGTGAATTCATATGGCCGGAATGCCCCTATGTAAAACCGTGCTAAGATTCGTTAATCAGTCTTTCAAGGTGGCTTCGAATAGCCTCAGCAATTAATGATTCCGTCAGTTTCCCCAAAATGGTGGTTAGGTTTATTGGTATATAGTTCGAAACTATGGTCCTGTCACCTGATTTGCAAATAAGTATCACATTGTCCATTTTCCATCACCACCTACCTGACCCATAGTCAGGTCATTCCAGTTCAACCCACCCAGGTAATTTCTCAGTTCTATGAAATCGGCCAAGTGTAAGTCAGGGACATTAACTTGATTGTAGTTTTTAAGTGAAATTCCATTATATATTGAAACTTAGTTATTTGTGATCGCTTTCTCCAAGCTCATTAAACTCAAGATTATTAATTAGTGATTCTTTGTCGACATGAACCAAGTCAAGCAGGTTATTTCTTCTAGCTGGTTCTGTCAAAAACTGTGAGAGATCCAACTAGAGGAAATAACCTGCTTCACTTGGTACTTACCAACAATGAGTTTAATGATAAGATTGGGGAATGCGATCAGAAACAACTAGAGTTAAAAATCTCCCATTAACACTTTTTTTTCGTATCAAGATGCCTTAGGAATTTCATCCCAAAGATGTTTATGCATTCCCTTTCTGTGTTTGGGGACCTTTAAATCACATCCAAGATTAACTTTTCACGAACCTCGAGAAATTGTATCCAAATAAATTCAGTATCGGACGCTTCTAATTTGATATTTTAGCTAATACAACACATTAAATTATTTCTGACAAACATCGCCAGTCCACCACCCTTCCTGTTGACCCTATCAGTGTGGAATAATTTATGACTTTGCATTTGGCATTCATACGACATTTCTGTTTCAGTTTGAAGATGGTCTCGGTTATAGCAATATTGTCTAAGTTTCTTGCACATGCAATTAATCTCAGCTCATCTTATTTCTTATGCTCCTATTAATAGTATAGTAAACCTTAAGTGAGCTACTCACACGCTACCCTCTACGCTTTCTATTTATTGACTAGTTCCATTGCATTTATTAGTATCTTTATGACAAATTATATCCTTTAAGCATATCCCTGAGACATCCTGGTAATATCTGCTGTTTTCATCACTTGTGCTTCAACCTGTTTGTTTCCTACTCACACCATATCTCTATCTGTTATCAGTTTAGAGTCCTAGACAACTCAACAACGACCCCCTCGATCTAATAGGCTAACTCTACCACTCCTGCCACAAAGAGATGTACTCCATCCTTTGCATACATATCATAGTTTGCTGTAGAAATTTCCCAGTTTTCAATGAATGGGGTTGTATGTTCCTTGCAGTACCTGTCTAGTCAGTTATCCATTCACAGCCCACTCTCCTTCTTCGCAAGATGCTACTTACGATCAGGGGCCCCTCCCATAGACCTAATTAAATCTATAGGTGATGTTTACCTACATTTCAGCTCCTGTCACATGCCCTTCCCGATTCGTTTCCACCAGCACTAAGGCAGATAATGGGTTTGTTCCCATTACTTGATATGATATTATCCAGCTTGTTGACATTATCACAAACACCAGCTCCTAGGATACACGCGCGCTGTCTCACATTCCTGTTTCTGTTACAGAAAGCATGGTCAACATATCTTACCTGTGAGTCACCGACCACAGGGATATTCCTACCATTATTAGCAAAGTAGTTAATGGTACCTTTAACCTCAGTGACTATTGAAGTACTTTCGTCCTGGAGAATTTCCTACCTTCAAATCTTTCCTTTTGCTCTTCTTCATCTGATGTTACTTCCTTTACTGGGAACCTCTATTTACAGCTGAATTTTCAATATTTTAAAGTCGATACTGTTAATGGTAGTCTGTCCCACTTTCGGCCACTTAAGAATTTTGAAATAATCGAAGTTGACTTCTAAAGTCAACGATTACCTGCGAGTTCATAAAGATAAAAATACCTTCCCAATTGTAAGGTATATTTTTTGCTATGTTTTCCATAAGAAAGAGATCAGTTTGTAAGCTAACTTATTTCTCTCCTGCAACAGGCTATGTTTACGTGGTGGATATCCTGGATATGGGCATGGGTGCTATTGTCTTCATGGGCGCAAGTAAGCGTGGATTCAGTGTGGGCTGCGGGAATCATCCAGCAGAAGTCAGGGACTGTGAGCGGCGGGACTCCTGCAGGGAAGATGGAAGTGCAGCTGGGCCCAGGTATGGGGGGTTCGGCAGTACAAACCCTCAGCAGAGAAGGAGCACAGTACTTTGCTAACCAACCCACCCCCCAGACTGCTGTAGTGGGCTCGACGGCTGTGCTTCCCTGCAGGTGAGTCCTTATATACTCCTCATCCTTTTGTTTTCGTTAAGCTAATTCATTTCCATGAAGGTACACCACGTCTCCTTGAATACCTCTTAATCATTTAACGTTTAATACTTCATCTGTTGCTGATCTAAACCTTTCATTTGTCTCCCTCTTCCTGCAATTTTTTAATTAAAAAAAATACTGTCTCGTTTCCCCTGCATATCTCACCCCCTGGATAAATATATAACGGTAACGACGCCGTTGTTTTAGAAAGAAAAATAATTAACTTGTGTTATCCTCTAATTCAAATTTGTTTCTCATGAATTCCCACATAGGACACAAGGCTCCGAGACCCTTAGTGTTTCTAAGGCGTGCAGTAAATGCTAACAGTAATCAGTGGTAGTGACAAAGTCAGTGAACACTCCTACGAGTGATAACTAAAGTTATTAGTTAAAAAAAGTCGAGACGAAGCCTGAAATCACTAATATTTCAAAGTGCCAAACTGTTAGGGGCCTAGTAGGCACCTGTTGCCACACAGATTCAAATATACAAAGATCAAAGTGAGTGTGGAAGTGGATGTTCAAGAATTACGAGAGATTGGTTAACAAGTGAAATGTGGGGCACCATACAGTGAGAGTGAAAAAGTTAATAAGCAAAAAGAGAAAGGAAAAATAGAATATATAACAAGGGAAGTTGGCAGGAGTAGGCCTGCTGAAGCAGTGACGTCACAACAGTTGTGTGCCATTATATATATAAAGTGTAACCACCAAATGTGAAGTGTATTCTATCATAAGTGAAAAGTGAAATCACTTGAGGAAAGTGGGATGTATGAGCATATATGGTAATAAACATCACGGGTGAAAGTTTTTCAAAATAGTGATAGAAGGCCTATGTACGACGACCATATCATCAGCATCTGGCAATTTGTCATTGCCCCGCTGCCAGCGCAAGTATTGCTCACCTATTGTGGTTGCATGTTGTCAGGTTCTGGTCCTGCATCACTGTTAGATACTGGGCACTCACTCCTGCAAGCTATTACCAGAATTACAGTAGAAATAGCATAGATAAGGTGGAGACAGGGTTGACAAGGGAATAAGGAGAGCACAGCGGTCTAGCGAGGGGTAACGTCAGACACTTGTAGAAGTTGAGAGAAGCTAAGTTTTAGAACCTAGTTTCTTTCTGTATTTTATAAGTTGAATTGATAAGTGTTAGAATTATTATTGGTAAGTTTTAGAATTACTGGTATTACTACTGGTATTTATTAGCAGTATGAATACTTAGAAGTGAGGGCACACATACACATACACACGAGTGGAGTAACAGTTACCCCTCAACCTCATACCACCTACCTTCCCTACCCACCACTGGACATCTGGTCCCAAGCCCTCTCTCCCTCGCTCTCCCTTTTTCTCTCTCTCTCTGCCTTTCTCTCTCTCTCTCTCTCTTTCCATCTTTCCCCACCCTCTGCTCTATCTCTTCCTTTCTATCTTCAATCTCCACCTCTTGTCCTCTCCCCTCCTCACACACACCTCCCATTCATCTTCCCTTTCCTCCCTTGGCAGCATTCTCTCTCTCTCTCTCTTTCTATCCCTCTCTCTCTCCCTCCCTCTCTGTCACACACAAGCTCTTTTCGTGGCAAAAAAATGGGTAACCCAAGAGGGTGGAGACCCAGGGATCTAGAGGCTGAACCCAGGAGGGAGGAACCTGGGAGGGAAGGCTGGGTGGTAGAGCTCACAAAAATGGAGGAAGAGTGGGGAAGGAAGCTAGCTGAGCTCGGCAGTGTAATGGAGGAGAGGATAGTTGAAGAGAGCAGGAAGTGGGGACTACAAGTCTTAGCAGCAGAAGATAAGATAAAGTGCTTAGAAGAAGAGCTAAAAAAATTGAAACAGAATAGAGAGACAAATGACAGCACAGGAATGACATCAGGGACTTCTATACCAGTCACAAACGAGGGAGCTGTAGGGATTCAGGAAAAGATGAGTACAGTAAGACCAGTCGTGAAGCCTGCAGTCAATGCAGGAGACAAGACTTATGCAGAGACTCTAACAGTCAACTACAGTGGCAGGGAACAGCTGAGCAGGAAAGACAGTCCACTTAGCATAGGGGCTGCAGAAAGGGCAAGGGTTGAAGGCAGGAACGTCTCGATGGAACGAGATAAAATATCTCATAGGACACAAAGAGAGACACAGTGGGAGGAAGAGAGGGAGAGGGCAATGTTTGTCTGCTGGGCTCCAAGAAGTTGAAGGGGAAACCTCCAATGAAAGAATCTAGGGGGAGAAGAAAGCAATCAAAGGTATCTTGAAAGCAATAGGAGAGGGAGACATGACCCAGGTGGCAAATTTTCGGAGAATTGGGTGGCTTGCACACAGAATCAGCTCAAACCAGGGTCCTGCAGGAGAAAGCACGACTGAGGGACAATTCAGAGTACTGGAGCGTGTACCTCGATCGCGACAGAACACAGGAGGAAAGGACGAGACTGAGAGAGAGGGTACAAAAACGAAAAGAGGAACGGGAGGCATCGATGAGGACGAGCAGAAACCAGACTCAGGTGGAATGACAAATACAAACTACAGAGACACCCACAGAAGAACTCCAACCACAACAACCCCGAAGCAACTGAACAACCTCAACCAAAACCCACACATTGTTCCCTCTGCCTCCAACCCCCATCACAAATTCCACCCACACTGTGAAAACCTCAATGCAGCTGAACAATCTCAACCAACACCCACACACTGTTCCCCCGTCCCCCACCCCCCACTGCCACAGCAGCTCCCTATGGGCACTCTGCCCTAACCCCCCCACCACAAACCCCCATAACCCCCCCTAGGGCTCCCACCCTCCCAACCCTAATATTCTCCCAGGTCCACTGTGATAGACAAGATGTTGAAGATGTCATACACAAACGCAGATGGAATAGCAAATAAATACGAGGAATGGCAGGAAAGAATCAACGAGAAGTCCCCAGACATCATAGCAGTCACAGAAACGAAACTCACTGAGACAATAAGAGATGCAGTCTTCCCACCGGGATATCAGATCCTGAGGAAAGATAGAAGGAGCAGAGGGGGGAGGAGGGGTTGCACTGCTCATAAAAAACTGATGGAGTTTTGAGGAAATGGAGGGCATGGACGAGATTGGAGAAAGGGACTACATAGCAGGCACAATTCAATCTGGGGAGCATTAGGTAGTCATTGTTGTGATGTTTAACCCACCACAGAACTGCAGGAGGCCAAGAGAGGAATATGATGAGAACAGAGTGATGGTGGACACTCCACCATGAGGTGGCTCAAAGATCTCAAACGTGCAGAGCAAAGTTACTGATTATGGGTGATTTCAACCACAGGGAGATCGATTGGGAAAACCTGGAGCCTCACGGGGGTCATGAAACATGGAGAGCCAAGATGATGGATGTGATACTAGAAAACCTCATGTATCAACACATCAGGGACACTACCAGAGAGCGAGGGGAGGATGAACCAGCAAGACTGGACCTTGTGTTCACCCTGAGTAGCTCAGACAATGATGACATCACATATGAGAGGCCCCTCGGAGCTAGTGACCACATAGTCCTGAGTTTTGATTACATAGTAGAGTTACAGGAGGAGAGGGCGACAGGAGTCAAATGGAAAAAGCCAAACTATAAAAGGGGGGACTACACAGGTTTGAGGAACTTCCTGCGGGAGGTGCAGTAGGACGGAGAAATGGTAGGAAAGACAGTAAATGAAATGATGGAGTATGTAACAACAAAATGCAAGGAGGCAGAGGAAAGGTTTGTTCCCAGAGGCAACGGAAACAATGGGAAGACCAAAGCGAGTCCTTGGTTTAACCAAAGGTGCAGGGAGGCAAAAGCTAAGTGCATTAGAGAATGGAAGAAGTATAGAAGGCAAAGGACCCAGGAAAACAAGGAGATCAGTCGAAGAGACAGAAACGAATATGCTCAGATAAGGAGGGAGGCCCAGCGACAGTACGAAAATGACATAGCATCGAAAGCCAAGTCTGACCCGAAACTGCTGTTTAGCCACATTAGGAGAAAGACGACAAAGACCAGGTGATCAGGCTGAGGAAAGAAGGTGGGGAACTCACAAGAAACGATCAAGAGGTATGCGAGGAGCTCAACAGGAGATTTATGGATGTATTCACAGTGGAGACAGGAAGGACTCTGGGAAGACAGGACAGAGGGGTAACCAAACAGGGAATAGACCAATAGGTGCTGGACGATATGCACACAACTGTGGAGGAGAAGAAGCTGCTAAGCAACCTTTATACCTCAAAAACAATGGGACCGGACAATATCTCCTCCTGGGTCCTCAATCTTCAACAATCTTCAACACATCCCTTGAAACTGGGCAACTACCTGAGGTATGGATGACTGCAAATGTAGTTCCCATTTTTAAAAAAGGAGACAGAAAAGAGGCACTAAATTACAGACCAGTGTCACTGACTTGTATAGTATGCAAAGTCATGGAGAAGATTATCAGGAGAGTGGTGGAGCACCTTGAACGGAACAAGATTATAAATGATAACCAGCACGGATTCATGGAAGGCAAATCCTGTGTCACAAACCTTCAGGAGTTCTATGACAAAGTTACAGAAGTGTGATACGAGAGAGAGGGGTGGGTTGATTGCATTTTCTTGGACTGCAAGAAGGCCATCGATACAGTTCCTCACAAGAGACTAGTGCAGAAACTAGAGGATCAGGCGCATATACTATCAGGCACTGCAATGGATCAGAGAATACCTGACAGGGAGGCAACAACGAGTCAAGGTATGGGATGAGGTATCACAGTGGGCACCTGTGACGAGTGGAGTCCCTCAGGGGTCGGTCCTAGGACCAGTGCTATTTCTGGTATATGTGAATGACATGATGGAAGGGATAGACTCAGAGGTGTCCCTGTTCATAGATGATGTGAAGTTAATGAGGAGAATTAAATCAGATGAGGACCAGGCAGGACTTCAAAGAGACCTGGACAGGCTGGACACCTGGTCCAGCAACTGGCTTCTTGAATTCAACACTGCCAAGTGCAAAGTCATGAAGATCGGAGAAGGGCAAAGAAGATCACAGACAGAATATAGACTAGGTGACCAAGGACTGCAAACCTCGCTCAAGGAGAAAGATCTGGGGGTGACCATAACACCGAGCATGTCTCCAGAGGCACACATCAACCAGATAACCGCTGCAGCATACGGGCGCCTGGTAAACCTGAGAATACCGTTCCAATACCTTAGTAAGGAATCGTTCAAGACACTGTACACTGTGTATGTTAGGCCCATACTGGAGTATGCAGCTCCAGTTTGGAACCCACACCTGGTCAAACACGTCAAGAAATTAGAGAAAGTGCAAAGGTTTGCAACAAGGCTAGTTCCGGAGCTCAGGGGTATGTCCTACGAAGAAAGGTTGAGGGAAATTAGACTGACGACATTGGAGGACAGGCGGGTCAGGGGAGACATGATAACAACACACAAAATACTGCATGGAATAGATAAGGTAGACAGAGACAGGTTGTTTCAGAGAGGGGACACAGAAACAATGAGTCAATATTGGAAACTGAAGACTCAGACGAGTCATAAGGATGTTAGGAAGTATTTCTTCAGTCACAGAGTCGTCAGGAAGTGGAAGAGCCTAACAAGTGATGTAGTGCAGGCAGGAACCATACATAGCTTTAAGACGAGGTATGACAAAGCTCTGAAAGCAGAGAGAGGAATTAGTAGCAATCAGTGAAGAGGCGTGGCCAGGAGCTGTGTCTCGACCCCTGCAACCACAATTAGGTGAGTACAATTATGTGAGTACACACATACACACACACACACAGGCTGAGTGTTTAGTGGGGGCTATTGGAAGGGTGAACGGTTGTGTCAGGCCTAAATAGTGTTGCCATAATAACGCAGTGGGGTATTTGAAGAATAAGTGCGACTCAAGACCAGGGAGATAAGAGATATGTATAGATGTGTCAGTAAATACAATGAGTGAGTGAAAAAATTAGAAGAGCTAGAGACTATAGTGCATACAGGAAGTTAGTGGAAAAATTACCGAGAAGCATCAAACTTCTTCAACTTCTGGGACAGGACAGACCTGCAACGTTACTCCACTGCCAGCCGCAAGTAATATTCACCTAGTTTGAGTTGCATGGGGTCAATAGTACCTGTCTCTAGCTGGAATTGGGGGTCACTCTCCTCGCGCTATCAGAATTAGAATAAGCAGCATTTACTGGCATTTAAGAGAATTTAGAGGTAGCGGCATATAGGCGAAGCCTAGTGTATTTATTTTTGAACCTAATTTTAAACGCATAAGACTACAGTGGGAACCAACACACACACACACACACACACACACACACACACACACACACACACACAC
Organism: Cherax quadricarinatus; assembly: GCF_038502225.1. Classification (NCBI taxonomy): domain Eukaryota; kingdom Metazoa; phylum Arthropoda; class Malacostraca; order Decapoda; family Parastacidae; genus Cherax; species Cherax quadricarinatus. The sequence continues at coordinate 31,499,054 of NC_091325.1, read as the reverse complement.
ACACACACACACACACACACACACACACACACATATACAGGATTTTACACCTTCCTGTGAAGTGACCCTATAACCCTTCCTTCCCCCCCCCCCATCTCTCTCCCTCTCCTCTCCTCTCTCTTCCTCTCTCTCTCTCCCTCTCTCTCTCTCTCTCTTTCTCTCTCCCCCTTTCTCTCATCCTCTCTCTCTTCCTCTCTCTCTTCCTCTCTCTCTTTCTCTCTTCCTCTCTCTCTCCCTCTCCCTCTCTCTCTTCCTCTCTTCCTCTCTTACTCTTTCTCTTCCTCTTCTTTTCTCTCTCTCTTCCCTTGTCACTCCCCCCTCTCTCTTACCTTTTCCCTCTCTCTCACTTTCTCCCCCTTTTTCCCTTCTTTTCCCCTCCTTCTAGGCTCCACTTCTCTCTCTCCCTATCTCTCACTCTCTCCCCTTTTTCTTTTTCTCTTTCTCTCTCTCTTTCACTAAAAAAAAATGGTTGGGACTCACAGGAATCAGGGATCAGATGACAATGGTACTGGTAGGGAGGAATGGATGGAGGAACAGTGGAAAAGGATAGAGCAAGAATGGGAGAGAAAATTAGGAGAGCTTTCTGAAAAAATGGAGAAAGAGTTCTCTGTGAAATGGGAAAAGAGATTGGAGAAGGAGACGAAGAATTGGGAGGCACAAGTCGAAACTGCAGTAGCCAGGGTAAAGGTCCTAGAATTTGAGGTAAACAGGCTGAAGCAAGTCTCAGGGGTGGTGACCAGAGAAGACACACCATACGAAGATGAGAGGCTGAACAGGAAGGAAGGAGATATGAATTATGCTAAGGTCATATCAGTCTGCAAAGAAGGGCCAGGGAGTGGAAGGGAAGAGCAGATGGGTGCAGATGGAGAGGGAGATAGGTCGAATGCTGAGGCACAACCATGCTACCAAGAGCCACTGGAAAAATCAAGGGAGAAAATGACCACATACAGACAGGAGCCAGAGTCACAGAGGGAGAGGCAATGGGAGGAGGAAAGGGCAAAATCAGTGATTATCCATGGGCTTCGGGAGAGAGAGGAAAGGACACACACTGAAAGACGGCAGGAAGAAAGAAAGGAGATTGAGAAAATCATCACGGAAATAGGGGGAGAAGACATGGATGAGACTGTAAATTTTCAGAGAATAGGGGGGTACTTGAAGGGGAGAAACCGACTGATCAAGCTGATTCTCAGGACAGAAACAGTGCAGAACAGGATCATCCAAAAGAAACCACAGTTGAAAAGCTCGGAAGAGTACAAGAAGGTGTTCCTAGACAGAGACAGAACACAAACAGAGAGAAAGCAGCTGAGAGGACAAAAAAGCGAAAGGAGCTAGGAAAGGAGACAAGGATGGAACCAGCAGAGGTCAGTCAGAGCAGAACAGAGCAGCAAGGGCAAGCACACACACAACTATCCTCAGAACCCCACAACCTATCACACCATCCCAACACACAATACAATCCATACCCACAGCTTCCACCCAACCCCCAACCATAGAATCCCACAGTATGCTACCAGGTCTCCCACCCCCACAGGCCCCCCAAACCACAGTGTTGGAAAGGAAACTGAAGGTATGGTACACAAACGCTGATGGAATAACAAACAAGTGGGAGGAGTGGCACGAAAGAGTCAAAGAGGCATCACCAGACATCATAGCGATCACAGAAACCAAGCTTACAGGTATGATAACAGATGCCATCTTTCCAGTGGGATACCAGATCCTGAGAAAAGACAGAAGGAACAGGGGGGGTGGAGGAGTGGCATTGCTGATCAAACACCGATGGAATTTTGATGAGCTGGAGAGAGGAGACAGCGGAGAAGAAAGTGATTACATAGCGGAAACGCTTCACTCTGGTGGTCCCAAGGTGATAATTGCAGTGATGTATAACCCACCACAGAACAGCAGGAGGCCAAGGCAAAAGTATGACGAGAGCAATAGAGCGATGGTTGACACACTGGCTGCAGTGGCGAGAAGAGCTCATGCATGCAGGGCAAAGCTCCTGATCATGGGCGACTTTAACCACAAGGAGATTGAATGGGAGAACTTGGAGCCACATGGGGGCCAAGATACATGGAGGGCTAAGATGATGGAGGTGGTACTGGAAAACTTCATGTACCAACACGTAAGGGACACTACAAGAGAGAGAGGAGTGGATGAACCAGCAAGACTGGACTTAGTATTCACCTTGAGTAGTGCAGATATTGAGGACATCACATATGAAAGACCCCTTGGGGCCAGCGATCATGTGGTTTTGAGCTTCGAATACACAGTAGAGCTACAAGTGGAGGGGGAAGCAGGAAGGCCAGGACAAATGAAACCAAACTACAGGAAAGGGGACTACACAGGAATGAGGAACTTCCTGAATGAGGTTCAGTGGGACAGAAAACTGGCAGGGAAGCCAGTTAATGAGATGATGGAATATGTAGCAACAATGTGCAAGGAGGCTGAGGAGAAGTTTGTACCCAAGGGTAACAGGAATAATGAAAAAGCCAGGATGAGCCCATGGTTCACCCAAAGATGCAAGGAGGCAAAAACCAAGTGTGCTAGGGAATGGAAGAAATATAGAAGGCAAAGGACCCAGGAGAATAAGGAGAGCAGTCGTAGAGCCAGAAACGAATATGCACAGATAAGAAGGGAGGCCAAACGTCAATATGAAAACGACATAGCAGCAAAAGCCAAATCTGACCCGAAGCTGTTATACAGCCACATCAGGAAGAAAACAACCATCAAGGACCAGGTAATCAGGCTAAGGATGGAAGGAGGTGAGACAACAAGAAATGACCGTGAAGTATGTGAGGAACTCAACAAGAGATTCAAAGAAGTGTTCACAGAGGAGACAGAAGGGGCTCCAGAAAGACGGAGAGGTGGGGTACACCACCATGTGCTGGACACAGTACACACAACCGAGGAAGAAGTGAAGTGGCTTCTGAGTGAGCTAGATACCTCAAAGGCAATGGGGCCAGATAACATCTCTCCATGGGTCCTGAGAGAGGGAGCAGAGGTGCTATGTGTACCCCTAACAACAATATTCAATACATCTATCGAAACAGGGAGATTGCCTGAGGCATGGAAGACAGCAAATGTGGTCCCAATCTTTAAAAAAGGAGACAGACATGAAGCACTAAACTACAGACCAGTGTCACTGACATGTATAGCATGCAAAATCATGGAAAAGATTGTCAGGAGAAGAATGGTGGAACACCTAGAAAGGAATGATCTCATCACCAGCAGCCAACATGGTTTCAGAGACGGGAAATCCTGTGTCACAAACCTACTGGAGTTCTATGATATGGTGACAGCAGTAAGACAAGAGAGAGAGGGGTGGGTGGATTGCATTTTCTTGGACTGCAAGAAGGCGTTTGACACAGTACCACACAAGAGATTAGTGCAAAAACTGGAGGACCAAGCAGGGATAACAGGGAAGGCACTGCAATGGATCAGGGAATACTTGTCAGGAAGACAGCAGCGAGTAATGGTACGTGGCGAAGTGTCAGAGTGGGCACCTGTGACCAGCGGGGTCCCACAGGGGTCAGTCCTAGGACCAGTGCTGTTTCTGGTATTTGTGAACGACATGACGGAAGGAATAAACTACGAGGTGTCCCTGTTTGCAGATGACGTGAAGTTGATGAGAAGAGTTCATTCGATCGAAGACCAGGCAGAAATACAAAGGGATCTGGACAGGCTGCAGACCTGGTCCAGCAACTGGCTCCTGGAGTTCAATCCCACCAAGTGCAAAGTCATGAGGATTGGGGAAGGGCAAAGAAGACTGCAGACGGAGTACAGTCTAGGGGGCCAGAGACTACAAACATCACTCTAGGAAAAAGATCTTGGGGTGAGTATAACACCAGGCACATCTCCTGAAGCGCACATCAACCAAATAACTGCCGCAGCATATGGGCGCCTAGCAAACCTCAGAACAGCATTCCGACATCTTAATAAGGAATCGTTCAGGACCCTGTACACCGTGTACGTTAGGCCCATATTGGAGTATGCGGCACCAGTTTGGAACCCACACCTAGCCAAGCATGTAAAGAAACTAGAGAAAGTGCAAAGGTTTGCAACAAGACTAGTCCCAGAGTTAAGAGTTATGTCCTATGAGGAGAGGTTAAGGGAAATCAACCTGACGACACTGGAGGACAGGAGAGATAGGGGGGACATGATAACGACTTACAAAATACTGAGAGGAATTGACAAGGTGGACAAAGACAGGATGTTCCAGAGACTGGACACAGTAACAAGGGGACACAGTTGGAAGCTGAAGACACAGATGAATCACAGGGATGTTAGGAAGTATTTCTTCAGCCACAGAGTAGTCAGTAAGTGGAATAGTTTGGGAAGCGATGTAGTGGAGGCAGGATCCATACATAGCTTTAAGCAGAGGTACGATAAAGCTCATGGTTCAGGGAGAGTGACCTAGTAGCGACCAGTGAAGAGGCGGGGCCAGGAGCTCGGACTCGACCCCCGCAACCTCAACTAGGTGAGTACACACACACACTCACTGACACTGACACTGACACTGACACTGACACTCACACACACACACACACACACACACACACACACACACACACACACACACACACACACACACACACACACACACACATGCAACCACAAATAGGTGAGTACACACACACACACACACACACACACACACACACACACACACACACACACACACTCAAACACACACACAAACACAAGAAGAAGAGCTCACTCGAGCAGAGCAAAGTTACTGGTAATGGGCGATTTCAACCACAGGGAGATCGGCTGGGAAAACCTGGAGCCACATGGGGGTCCCGAAACATGGAGAGCCAAGATGATGGATGTGGTACTTGAAAACCTCATGCATCATCATGTCAGGGACACAACCAGAGAGAGAGCGGGGAGGATGAGCCAGCAAGACTGGATCTTGTGTTCACCCTGAGCAGTTTAGACATTGAAGACATCACTTACGAGAGGCCCCTTGGAGCTAGCGATCACGTGGTTCTGAGTTTTGATTATATAGTAGAGTTACAAGTGGAGAAGGTAACAGGAACTGAAGGGGACAGGCCAAACTATAAAAGGGGGGACTACACAGGTATGAGAAACTTCCTGCAGGAGGTTCAGTGGGACAGAGAAATGGTAGGAAAATCAGTAAACGAGATGATGGAATATGTGGCAACAAAGTGCAAGGAGGCAGAGGAAAGTTTTGTTCCCAAGGGAAACAGAAATAATAGGAAGACCAAAACGAGTCCTTGGTTTACCCAAAGGTGTAGGGAGGCAAAAACTAAGTGCAACAGAGAATGGAAAAGGTACAGGAGGCATAGGACCCAGGAAAACAAGGAGATTAGTAGAAGAGCCAGAAACGAGTATGCACAGATAAGGAGGGAGGCCCAGCGACAGTATGAAAACGTCATAGCATCGAAAGTCAAATCTGACCCGAAACTGCTGTATAGCCACATTAGGAGGAAGACAACAGTCAAGGACCAGGTGATAAGGCTGAGGAAAGAAGGTGGAGAACTCACAAGAAACGATCAAGAGGTATGTGAGGAGCTAAACACGAGATTTAAGGAAGTATTTACAGTAGAGACAGGAAGGACTCTGGGGGGACAGACCAGATGGGGACACCAGCAAGGAATACACCAACAAGTGTTGGACGACATACATACAGATGAGGAGGAGGTGAAGAAACTGCTAAGGGACATCGATACATCAAAGGCAATGGGACCGGACAACATCTCCCCGTGGGTCCTTAGAGAGGGATCAGATATGTTGTGCGTGCCACTTACCACAATCTTCAACACGTCCCTGGAAACTGGGCAACTACCTGAGGTATGGAAGACGGCAAATGTAGTTCCCATTTTTAAAAAAGGAGACAGAAAAGAGGCACTAAACTATAGACCTGTGTCATTGACGTGTATAGTATGCAAAATTATGGAGGAGATTATCAGGAGGAGAGTGGTGGAGCACCTGGAACTGAACAAGAGTATAAATACCAACCAGCACGGATTCACGGAAGGCAAATCCTGTGTCACAAACCTTCTGGAGTTTTATGATAAAATAACAGAAGTAAGACACGAGAGAGAGGGGTGGGTTGATTGCATCTTCTTGGACTGCAAAAAGGCCTTTGACACAGTTCCTCACAAGAGATTAGTGCAGAAGCTAGAGCATCAGGCGCATATAACAGGAAGGGCACTGCAATGGATCAGAGAATACCTGACAGGGAGGCAACAACGAGTCATGGTACCTAATGATGTATCACAGTGGGCACCTGTGACGAGTGGGGTCCCACAGGGGTCGGTCCTAGGACCAGTGCTATTTTTGGTATATGTGAACGACATGATGGAAGGGTTAGACTCAGAAGTGTCCCTGTTTGCAGATGATGTGAAGTTAATGAGGAGAATTAAATCTGATGAGGACCAGGCAGGACTTCAAAGAGACCTGGACAGACTGGACACCTGGTCCAGCAAATGGCTTCTCGAATTTAATCCTGCCAAATGCAAAGTCATGAAGATAGGGGAAGGGCACAGAAGACCACAGACAGAGTAGAGGCTAGGTGGGCAAAGACTGCAAACCTCACTCAAGGAGAAAGATCTTGGGGTGAGTATAACACCGAGCATGTCTCCGGAAGCACACATCAATCAGATAACTGCTGCAGCATATGGGCGCCTGGCAAACCTGAGAACAGCATTCCGATACCTTAGTAAGGAATCGTTCAAGACACTGTACACCGTGTATGTCAGGCCCATACTGGAGTATGCAGCACCTGTTTGGAACCCGCACTTGATAAAGCACATCAAGAAACTAGAGAAAGTACAAAGGTTTGCCACAAGGTTAGTTCCAGAGCTAAGGGGAATGTCCTATGACGAAAGATTAAGGGAAATCGGCCTGACGACACTGGAGGACAGGAGGGTCAGGGGAGACATGATAACGACATATAAAATACTGCGTTTAATAGACAAGGTGGACAAAGACAGGATGTTCCAGGGAGGGGACACAGAAACAAGAGGCCACAATTGGAAGTTGAAGACACAAATGAGTCAGAGAGATACTAGGAAGTATTTCTTCAGTCATAGAGTGGTAAGGCAGTGGAATAGCCTAGAAAATGACGTAGTGGAGGCATGAACCATACACAGTTTTAAGACGAGGTTTGATAAAGCTCATGGAGCGGGGAGAGAGAGGGCCCAGTAGCAACCGGTGAAGAGGCGGGGCCAGGAGCTAAGACTCGACCCGTGCAACCACAAATAGGTGAGTACAAGGTAACAGAAGTAAGACACGAGAGAGAGGGGTGGGTAGATTGCGTTTTCCTAGACTGCAGGAAGGCCTTTGACACAGTTCCCCACAAGAGATTAGTGCAGAAGCTGGAGGATCAGGCGCACGTAAAAGGGAGGGCACTGCAATGGATAAGGGAATATCTGACAGGGAGGCAGCAACGAGTCATGGTACGTGAAGAGGTATCACAGTGGGCGCCTGTTACGAGCGGGGTCCCACAGGGGTCAGTTCTAGGACCAGTGCTATTTTTGATATATGTGAACGACATGATGGAAGGAATAGACTCTTAAGTGTCCCTGTTCGCAGATGACGTGAAGTTCATGAGAAGAATTAAATCGGACGAGGATGAGGCAGGACTGCAAAGAGACCTGGACAGGCTGGACATGTGGTCCAGCAACTGCCTTCTCGAATTCAATCCAGCCAAATGCAAAGTCATGAAGATTGTACGTTAGGCCCATTCTGGAGTATGCAGCACCAGTCTGGAACCCACACCTGGTCAAGCACGTCAAGAAGTTAGAGAAAATACAAAGGTTTGCAACAAGGCTAGTCCCAGAGCTCAAGGGAATGTCGTACGAGGAAAGGTTAAGGGAAATCGGACTGACGACACTGGAGGACAGAAGGGTCAGGGGAGACATGATAACGACAAACAAGATACTGCGGGGAATAGACAAGGTGGACAGAGATAGGATGTTCCAGAGAGGGGACACAGGGACAAGGGGTCACAACTGGAAGCTGAAGACTCAGACGAGTCACAGGGACGTTAGGAAGTATTTCTTCAGTCATAGAGTTGTCAGCAAGTGGAATAGCCTAGCAAGTGAAGTAGTGGAGGCAGGAACCATACATAGTTTTAAGAAGAGCTATGACAAAGCTCAGGAAGCAGAGAGAGAGAGGATCCAGTAGCGATCAGTGAAGAGGCGGGGCCAGGAGCTGAGTCTCGACCCCTGCAACCACAATTAGGTGAGTACAATTAGGTGAGTACACACACACGCACGCACACACACACAAACACACACACACACACACACACTCACACACACTCACACACACACACACACACACACACACACACACACACACACACACACACACACACACACACACACACACACACACACACACACACACACACACACACACACACACACACACACACACACACACACACACACACACTCACACACACACACACACACACACACACACACACACACACACACACACACACACACACACTCACACACACACACACACACACACACACACACACACACACACACACACACACACACACACACACACTCACACACACACACACCCCACCTTGGCAGGGCAAAGCTCCTGATCATGGGTGACTTTAACCACAAGGAGATCGATTGGGAGAACTTGGACCCACATGGGGGCCAAGATACATGGAGGGCTAAGATGATGGAGGTGGTACTGGAGAACTTCATGTACCAACACGTAAGGGACACTACAAGAGAGAGAGGAGAGGATGAACCAGCAAGGCTGGACTTAGTATTCACCTTCAGTAGTGCAGATATCGAGGACATCGCATATGAAAGACCCCTTGGGGCCAGTGACCATGTGGTTTTAAGCTTCGAATACACAGTAGAGCTACAAGTGGAGGGAGAAGCAGGAAGGCCAGGACGAATGAAGCCAAACTACAAGAAAGGGGACTACACAGGAATGAGGAACTACCTGAACGGGGTTCAGTGGAACAGAGAACTGGCAGGGAAGCCAGTTAATGAGATGATGGAATATGTAGCAACAAAATGCAAGGAGGCTGAGGAGAGGTTTGTACCCAAGGGTAACAGGAGTAATGAAAAAGCCAGGATGAGCCCATGGTTTACCCAAAGGTGCAGGGAGGCAAAAACCAAGTGTGCTAGGGAATGGAAGAAATATAGAAGGCAAAGGACCCAGGAGAATAAGGAGAACAGTCGTAGAGCCAGAAACGAATATGCACAGATAAGAAGGGAGGCCCAAAGACAATATGAAAATGACATAGCAGCGAAAGCCAAATCTGACCCGAAACTGTTGTACAGCCACATCAGGAGGAAAACAACAGTCAAGGACCAGGTAATCAGGCTAAGGAAGGAAGGAGGAGAGACAACAGGAAATGACCGTGAAGTATGTGAAGAACTCAACAAGAGATTCAAAGAAGTGTTCACAGAGGAGACAGAAGGGACTCCAGAAAGAC